>NC_092393.1:47016578-47329192 GCF_030028105.1 Mobula birostris | reverse complement strand
CCCAAATCAAATTAACATAAAATGAATAGGCCCCTGTAGACTCAACCAATTTCAAGACAATAAACAATGCAGACTTTATTATGTCAAGTTTAATAGTGTTGGCAGAGATTCTGTGCTAAAATTATACATATATTTTCTTATATGGCGGAAATCGTCACTTTATAGTTACTGTATGTGTTCTATAGTTTAAGCAGGTAAATTAGACCAAAGCAAAGCTTCTGGTGACAATGCAGGAAGGAATGGTCACAATATGCACTAATTGGCTGCAGAAATTATGCTTCAGTTTAATTTAAAACAACTTTATATTAATTTAAAAATACTAGTAATCTCAGTTTTACTTTGACAATAGAAAGCTTTTTATAAATGTATTATAAATGTATTCAATAGCCCAGTAACTGGGTAGAGTGGGAAAGCATGCAGCAGTGACTGCCAATGCATTTTTTTTCTCCCGATGTAGAGTACTGTGTCAAAGTCTTAGGTTTATATACATATCAATATAGTGCCTAAGACATTTGCACAGTTCTGTATTTGTCAATGTCAACTTGGAAAGGAGAGTGAGTTTGTAAATTTGGCAGGACTAAAGGACATTCAGGATGGTGAGTGTGGAGCACCACAGAAGGGGTGTGAGACAGGTGGCAGAGAAGGAATGCTGGTATGGGATGGCATGGGTGCAGGCACACCGGTCCTGAGAGACCAGTCAAGATCAGCATATTCCAAACAATTGGTTTATTGGTAATTACAGAACGTCTCTCTGGTGCTTCCTGTCCCTTCCCTTTTCAAAAATTCAAAGATTCAAAGTATATTCATCATCAAAGTACTTATGCAGTGTATACCCTGAGATTCATCTTCCTCACAGACAGCCGTGAAACATTGAAAACCATAGAACCTGTACAAAGAAAAAAATATCAAACCCACTCCCATGCCTAAAAAAAACAAATCATGCAAATGACAACAAGAAAAGCAAGGGAAAAACAGAATATAAAACACAACATCAAAAGAGTCAAGGCATATTCAGTTCAGTTCAGTGTTTTCTATCTGCAGGCTGCCCCGATTGAAAATTGCCCAAAATAAAGGAGTGACATACTCCCAACTATGATTCCACTCTCCCTATCCTCTTCCCACCCTCAGTCCATAATAGAGACCCATATCAGAATGGGGTTTATCATTACTTACATATGTTATGAAATTTGGTTTTTTTTGCGGCAGCAGTACAGTACAATACGTAAAATTACTATGGAACTGTGCAAAGGTCTTAGGCACCCTAGCTGTATATATGTGCCAAAGTCTTCTGCGCAGTACTTCTGACACAGAAGTATGTCAGTTCCTTTCTGTGACTGAGCGAAGATCAGCACTTGTTCCATCACTGAGCAGGAATACTGGTCGAAAATAGGTAGAGAGAGATTTATCTGGATTTTTAGCGCTGGAAATAGTTCCATTCCGACACGTCTCATTCACAGGACAGAAGCATGGTCGCATTGTTTATTCCAGGGACCAGCTGCTTGCGCTTATGCTGGCCGGTTTAGCGAGCAGAGCGGCGGACACCCCTGCTGAAATCTGGAGGAAAACACACAGAGGATGCAGAGGGGGATCAAAAAGTCGAGGAAAGAGGACCGGGTGGAGACAACAGAGACTTATGGAGAAGAGGAGTTCGGTGGGTAATAAAATGGACGAGTTCACGGCGCTAGCCAGGCGTCAGAGAACATTTCGGGAGTGCGGTGTTATGTGTTTTACTGGAACGGGACTGCACGAGGACATACCCAATCAAAACTTTTCCATGGACGGCTTCCAGACCGTTTGGGCTGACCGGAAGTGCACTGAGAGCGGTAAGCATAAAGGAGTTGGGGGCTTACTGTTCTGGTTAACAATGGATGGTGCAATCCGGGTCATATTACGATCAAGGAACGTGTTTGTAGCCCGGATACTGAACTTCTTGCTATTGGACTTCAGCCATATTCCACCGAGATACAACACTGGGCAGCACGGGAGGTCGTTCCTGCCTGTGGCCATCGAACTTGCAGCTCCTCCCGTGGAGGGTCAGACACCCTGAGCCAATAGACTGGTCCTGGACTTATTTTCCATCTGGCATAGTTTGCATTTTGTTGTTTGATTGTTTGTGGTTTTTGTATTGCTATATTTATGCTCTATTCTTGGTTGGTGCGACTGTAACAAAACCCAATTTCCCTCGGGATCAATAAAGTATATCTATCTATCCATTTATCTATCTATCTATCTAAAAATAGAACTGTATTAGAAATAAATTCAAAACTCACCGGCTGAACACAGTGCCATTTAAATGGGGACCATCATAAAACTTTCAGTTGTTAAGTTGCTTTATTATTGTCAGATTTACCGAGGTATGGTGAAAAACTTTATTTTGAAAGCCATCCTTCAGATCGGTTCGTCATATCACTACGTCAAGGTAGTACAAGGGAAAATCAACAGCAAAAAAGTGTACATTACAGAGAAATGGCGGATATAAATGTGGTCATGACAAGGTAGACTCTGATGTCAAGAGCCCATCTTATTGTACAAGATATCTATTGAATAGCCTTTTAACAGAATGTCTTTATGGTTAGTCATTAGACAATAGACGTTGTCCTTGAGCTTGGTGGTACATCTTTCAGGATTTTTTGTCTTCTACCCAATGGGAGGGGGAGAAGAGAGAATGGTCAGATTGGGAGGGGTCTTTACTTACGTTGGTTGCTGTACGAAGACAGTGAGATGTATAGACTGAGTCCATGGAGGGGAGGCTGCATGCCATGATGTGTTGATCATCACTCAACTGAATCTTGGCTTTCATTTCCTCAGAAATATTCAGGTACATCACAACGCCACATGTCAAAAATACAAAAGATTCTGCAGATGCTGAATGTCTTGAGCAAACCACACACAATGCTGGAAGGGCTCTGCAATTTTTGCAGCTTTTGTGGAGGGAAATAAACAGTTGACGATTTGGGCCAAGACCTTTCATCAAGACTGGAAAGGAAGGATGCAGAAGTCAGAATAAAAGGGTAGATGTGGGGGAGAAGTACAAGTTGGCAGGAGATAGTGAGATCAGGTGAGGGGAATGATGTCAGAAGTTGGCAGGGTATAGGTGGAAGACGTAAAGGGCTGAAGAAAAGGAATCTAGCAGGAGAGGACAAAGGCCATGGGATAAAGGGAAGAGGTGAGGAACCAGAAGGAGATGATGGGCAGGTTATGAGGGCAGGGGACAAAACTAAAGATAACAATTGGCTTTATTTGTCACATGTACGTTGAAACATGCAGTGAATCAAATCAACAAGCATTGTGCTGGGCAGCTTGTGTGTGGTACCATGCTTCCCGCACTAACATAGCATACCTACAACTCGATAGCCTTAACCCATATGTCATCAAAACGTGGGAGAAATCTGGAGCAGCTGGAGGAAATCTACTCGGTCACAGGGTGAATGTAAAAACTCTCTACAGGCAACGTCAGGAATCAAACCCGGATCTTACAACTGGCGATATATAGAAGAGAAGGCACGTGTCAAGCACAGTTGATGCAGATGGTTTTCTCCCTAACTCGGCATTATCTATAAGTTCCAAAATACCGAATATCATACTTAAACCAAAACAGTGGGATTGATGGATCTTTGCTGCACTTTCACCACTTCTGATTCTAACTTCAAACATCCATATCACCTTGGAGACACAAGAAACTGCAGATGCTGGAGCTCGGAGCAATAAAAAGTCAGCTGGGGAGGATAGAGCAGCATCTGTGTGGGGAAAAGGGTTGTTAATATTTCAGGTTGAACCCCTGCATCAGGACTAAGAATAGATTGCCAGTAGAAAGAGGAGAAGCAGTGTTGTAGACATGGACCATATCACTTTGATTTCTCTTTACCACAGGACAGATACAATGAAATATGGATCAATCTCACTGTGTTCCTGCTCCCATATCGTCAGTCCAAGAGTCAATTTCCATTGTCATGATCAATGTAAGTTTTGATAGCCTCGTGACAACATGAACAGCCTATTCCATCAATCCAGGTTGCAATATACTTCACTTAGATCATGTTTACAAAGTCTTTTACTATTTTCCCTATCAATTTCACACTGCCCTTATTTGAGTCTTATTTTGCTTTCGAGCAAATGGTTGAGTTACCCCAAATAGACTGTTCATGTTAGTTCTCAATTGTTCAATGGTGTACCCTGCTACCCTATTTCCCTTTCTGGTAGATCTTCTTTTTCCCTTAATCTCTTGAAAAACTAAGTCCAATCTTATAAAGACTTGGCTTCTCATGTTGCTGTCCTGACAATATCAGATACTTGCTTAAAATTCAGTTTCCTTTTAACGAACGGCTTCTCTTGAGTATGCAGTTCCGCAGACATGCTACCCTGAAACATCTCCTCAAAGTCCCCGCTGTGGTGACATTTTGCAATCTGTCTGAAATCTGCAACAATGTCCGAAGCACTTTCATCTGGATGATGATTCTGGATTTTAACTGATCAGATTCAGGGAAGGGTTACCCATGGTTTTCAACTAGTTTATCCAAAAAATGGTCTCTTAGTTTAGCTAAGGCCAGGAAATCTTCTCTTCAGAATTGGAATTAGGTCTATTATCAGTGACATATGTTGTGAAACTACTGTTATTGCAGCAGCAGTACAGTGCAATGCATAAAATAAATAAGAAATATACATTGTATATTAAAAAAACAGTAATTAAGTAGTCCAAAAAGAACACAAAAATAATGAGGAAGAGCATCCATGGGTTAATTGCCTGTTTAGAAATCTACTGATGGAGAGAATTAAGCTCTTCCAAAAACACTGGGTGTTTGCCTTCGGATGCCTGTGCCTCCTCTCTGATGGCAGTAGTGAGAAGAGGCTGTCCTTGCACCTCTAACTGACAGTAGGATGGAGCTTCCCTCTCTTTCGCAATATCAATTTGCAGTGAAAAATGTTTCATCCTTTCAATATACCGGCGGGAGGAGAGAGAGCAGCGCGCCATGCGTGCGCAGCCCTCCGGTGAAAAATGATATTGTATCCGTTAAATAGGGGCCATGGACAATTCTGATTTGATTGAGATGGACGTGAAAGCACAGAGGAACATCTGGAGAAATTTCTGATATGCTCGTTCACTGCTGTCGTTACAGCGCGGTCGGGAATCTTCCGGAGGGAAGGCCTCAAAATCCCTGGTTTTGCCTGCTGTTGGCGACTGAGATTAAGGTCAAACCATTTGGACAGAGATGGCGCTCAGTACTCGGTGTTGGAGAGCTGATTCGGAGGCTCGAAGTTTTCGGATGACTCAGAGACGGATTGTGGTCGGGCGTGGCAGGGAGAGTTTTTCTTCCTTCTCCCGTCTGCGTGAGATGTGGGACATTTGAGAGACTTTGAACTTTTTACTGTGCTCCTGGACTTCTTCATCAAGTTATGGTATTGTTGCACTGTTGTAACTATATGTTATAA
Source organism: Mobula birostris (assembly GCF_030028105.1). Lineage (NCBI taxonomy): Eukaryota > Metazoa > Chordata > Chondrichthyes > Myliobatiformes > Myliobatidae > Mobula > Mobula birostris. The sequence goes on along the minus strand of NC_092393.1, from coordinate 47,323,765 downwards.
TTATGTGGTTTTGTCAGTTTTTTCAGTGTTGGTCTGTCCTGTGTTTTGTGATATCACACCGGAGGAAATATTGCATCATTTCTTAATGCATGCATTACTAAACGACAACAAAAGAGGACTGCGTGTCTTCATAATCTATGTTACAACTGATCTATTAAGAAATGCTAATGTGGGATTCAGGATTCTGATGAACTAACTATTCCAAAAAATAGCTGATGTGATCACTAAAGGCAAAATTAATGAAATTCAGAAGTTCTATTAACCTCCTCTGCCCGATAGTTCAAGAGGAAGAATTCCAAAATCGAAAAAAAGGAAACCAACACTGACTCCTGAGAAACAGTCGGGTCAGTCCTTGTTTCATTCATGCCATCAATTATCATTATTGTTTTTTTTTATTAATTCTAAACATGAAGCAGAAATTACGTAAAGTGTGATCTTCATTGAGAAATCAACAACTGTCTATTATACAAGAGGAGAATCTAGGCTTGTCATTCATAGATAATATCGACAAAACAGATTATCCTCAGGGTCTTTAGTTATCACAGAAATACTTCCAGGCCTATTTTCTTTTACTTAAGCTAGTGTAGACAATGAGATTGTGGGAGTACTTATCGCAAATTCTCAGCTTTAATTTGGTGAGTTAAATGAAGCTCATCATGTAGGGCTGAGATGACACAGAAATTCGGGTGTGATTGGAGGTAACACTGTATATTTCAGAAAATGGCATAGTGTATACTATAAATACACTCAAAATGTGTAAAGACTTGGCCAAATGGATGCTTGCATTCTATACTTCTGCTTGTTATTGAGTGGACCATTCCTTTCCCTGAAAATAAAAAAAAATCAAACTGCAGGTGCTAGAAACCTATAACAGAAGCAGAAAATGGCCCCCTATCTTTCACCGTTCCCCATTCCCATCTTCCCTCTCTCACCTTATCTTTTTACCTACCCATCAGTTCACTCTGGTACTTCTCCCCCTTTTCCTTTTTCCACGGCCTTCAGTTCTCTCCTATCATATTCCCCCTTCCTCAGCCCTGTATCCCTTTCACCAATCAACTTCCCAGCTCTTTACTTCACCCCTCATAGTTTCACATATCACCTTATGTTTCTTCCTCGCCTCCCCCCACCTTCTTACTCTTTTTCCTCCAGTCCTGATGAAGAGTGTCAATCCAAAATGTTGACTACACTCTTTTCGTTAGATGCTGCCTGGCCTGCTGAGTTCCTTCAGCTTTCTGTGTGTGCTGCTTGGATTTCCAGCATCTGCACATCTTCTCTTGTTTGTGATTGGACATATTCAGCAGGGCAAGTTGCTTCTATGGGAGGAGAAACAAAGTTAATCTTTCAGGTTGGAGACTCTTCTTCATAACTTTGACCCAAAACATTAACTCTTGTTTCTCTTCCTCCAGCTATTGCTCAAGCTGATGAGCATTTCCAGCATTTTCCGTCCGTCCACTGAAAATTCTGCTGTTCTCTGTGTAAAAGGTAATGGATGGGGTACGAGGGGGAGGTACGAGACCCGATGCAGACTGGGAGATCGTTTTGCTGAACACCTACGCCCTGTCCGCCAGAGAAAGCAGGATCTCCCAGTGGTCACACATTTTAATTCCACATCCCATTCCCATTCTGATATGTCTGTCCATGGCCTCCCCTACTGTAAAGACGAAGCCACACTCAGGTTGGAGGAACAACACCTTATATTCCGTCTGGGTAGCCTCCAACCTGATGGCATGAACATTGACTTCTCTAACTTCCGCTAATGCCCCACCTCCCCCTCGTACCCCATCCGTTATTTATTTTTATACACACATTCTTTCTCTCTCTCTCTCTCCTTTTTCTCCCTCTGTCCCTCTGATTCTACCCCTTGCCCATCCCCCCCCCCTTTTCCTTCTCCCTGGGCCTCCTGTCCCATGATCCTCTCCTATCCCTTTTGCCTATCACCTGTCCAGCTCTTGGCTCCATCCCTCCCCCTCCTGTCTTCTCTTATCATTTCGGATCTCCCCCTCCCCCTCCAACTTTCAAATCTCTTACTAGCTCTTCCTTCAGTTAGTCCTGCCGAAGGGTCTCGGCCCGAAACGTCGACTGTACCTCTTCCTAGAGATGCTGCCTGCTCTCCCCTACCTACAATATTTCTTATTGCATCAAGTTCATTGTGACTTGAAGGTCTGAAGGTGGCAGTATGTTAAAGTACATCAAGTTCATGTACAGTACATGGAGCACTGCCACAAGAAGGTAGCATCCACCATCAAGGACTCCCACCATCCAGACCCTGCCCTCTTTCCGCTACTACCAGAGAGCAAGAGGTACTGAATTCTCAGGACCCAGACAACCATGTTCAGAAATACTTATTACCCTACAAACATCAAGCTCTTGAAGCAGCAAGGGTAGCTTCAGGCAGCACTATTCTGAGCTGATTCTATGAACTATTCTGAACAGATTGTATGGTCTACAGACCAGCTTTCAAGAACTCTTTATAACTCATGCTCTCAGTACTAATTGTATTTGCATCAGACTTCTTTCGCACATTAGTTGTTTGTCAGTCTTCGTGTATGTAGATTTTTCCATAAAATTCTATTCTATTTCTTCTATCCTGTGAATGCCTGCAAGAAAATAAATCCCAGCCTCATATATGGTAACATATATAATCTTTGATAATAATACTTTGAACTTTTGTGCTCAATACTGAAAGACCTACATTTATAACAAAAGAAATGACACCTGGCAAGAAATTCATCTCATGTTGCCATCACTAACTACACCAAAGTTCAAAGTCAATTTATTATTAAAGTCACTATATACTACCTTGAAGGTTATTTTCTTGTGGGCATTCATAGTAAATACAAAGAAACACGAAAAATTAATGGAAAATCGCACACGAGAGAGATGGATAAACAATGAGCAAAAGGCAACAGACTGTGCAAATACAAAAAAAGTAAATAATAATAAATAAGTCATAAATATCGAGAACAATCGGCAATAAATATTGCTGTGTCCGTGCATTATACTTAACCTCTGTAATTTATCCCGAAGACTCTTAAACAAGGATACATTTTTAGGTGTCCTTTCAGAACTGGTATATCCTACCTTTGTTTGCTTCGATGATAGATGGCATGATCTTTGAAGGTGATGTCGGAGAAGCCTTGGTGAATAACTGCAAGGCATTTTGTAGATAGAAGATACTACAACTATCGTACTTGGTGGACCAGTGAATGTTTAGGGTGGTAGATTGGTGGGAGGGGCTCAAGCTTCTTTGTGCTGGTTGGATCCAAGCTTCCTGAGAGTTGTTAGAGCTGTGTTCATCCAGACAAGTGGAGAGTGCTCCATAATACTCCACAACTGTGCCTTTTATGTGGTGGTAAGACTGTGAGGAGATAGAATGTGAGTCAATTGCTTGAAACTACCTAACATCTGATTTGACAAACTGCAGTGGATAACTTACCTCACGAGTTGGAAGTAGTCATTTAGAATACTAACAAAAGTCTTAATTGAAAAATTGGGTGTTGAGTATCCTGTTGAAGGTCATCACTGAGAAAATTGGGAAGGGGAGATGATGAACAGAAGTCTTGACACCAGTGATGTGTTGAAGGGTTTGGTGTATAATTAGAGGATCAGGCTCAAAGAATTAAACATTGTCATATCATAAGACTGTAGGATATAAGAGCAGAATTAGGCCAATTGGCCTATCGAATCTGCTCTGCCATTTCATCATGGACGATGAAATCTCCTGCTTCCTTGCTGTATCCTTCAAGCACTGACCAAACAAGAATCTATCAACCTCTACCTTAAATATTCTAAAAGGACGACCCTCTATTCTGAGGTTGTGTCCTCTGGGCTTAGACTCTCCCACCATAGGAAACATCCACCTCATCCACTCTATCAAGGCCTTTCAATATTCAATAGCTTTTATGAGATCCCCCCTGCCCATTCTTCGAAACTCCAGTGAGTAGAGACCCAGAGCCATCAAACATTCCTCATATATTAACCCTTTCATTCCTGGGATCATTTTCATGAACCTCCTCTGGACCCTCTCCAATTCCAGCACATCCCTTTTTTGATAAGGAGTCCATAACTGCTAATAATACTCCGTGTGGTCTGACTAATGTCTTATAGGCCTCAGGTTTCAATTAGGTATTCCCTCATTCTTCTGAATTCTAGTGAATACTGGCCCAGAGCCATGAAACGCTCTTCAGATGACAAACCGTTCAATCCTGGAATCATTTTTGTGAACCTCTTTTTAACCCCTCTCCCATTTCAGCACTTCATTTCTAAAATAAGGAGTCCAAAACTGCTCACAATACTCCAAGTGAGGCCTTTCCAGTGCTTTATAAGGTTTCAACATTACAACCTTGCTTTTATATTCCAGTCCTCTTGAATTGAATGCCAATATCACTATACTGTCATCAATTTAGTGATATTCAGAAAGGACAGAAGTGGACCAGAAGTGACCATAATATTCTGCTTCTAGGTTTGGGAATTTATGTCATAGAGTCATAAAACATTACAGCACAGAAACACTTTGGCCCAAGGGGCTGAGAGGGATAATAGAATAGCTATGATGAAATTGCAGAGCAGATTTAATGGACAGGATGGCCTAATTCTTCTCCTAGGTCTTTTCACCTCTGTGCCAGCCTGGTCTTCTCCCTAGTCCCTGCTGTACTATCAATTACTCCAAAAGACTGGAAGTAGAGTAAATACTGAAAGGCTTTTATTAACAGTAAAATGGATCCACGTCCATGCTGTATGTCTGTCCTGGACTGGGGGAGGAGCAGTGACACAATCGCGTTTATTCAGGGGTCTGTGGGAGGAGCCACAGGAGCAGTCAGCAGAGGGGCGTGTCCAGACAGGTAACCCAGTTACAACCTATATACATGGTTTACCACCGTCCCATAATACATTCATCCTGACTATAGGCCTCCATAAATTTCCCATCCATGTACCTGTCCAAGCTTCTCTTAAATGTTACATCTAGCACTTCCTCTGGCAGCTTGTTCCACACCCACAATCCCCTCTGAGAGAAAAAGTTTTCGCTCATATTTCTCCTCAATATTTTATCTTCTGTAGCTTTTTTTGTTCTATCACATCTTATTTATTCCTTATGGAAATACAGTACCTTCTTTAGTACTAATTAAATCTCCTGCACAAATGGAAGCTCTCTCTTTTCTGTCAAGAAATCTGCAGGAGGTGGGTAAATCTGGCACGCTCAGCATTTAAAATTTAAAAAAAACTGCAGATGCTGGGACTCTGAAATAAGAATAGAAGATGGTAAAAGAACAGAAAGCACAGGTCGGAAAAGATACAGGTCAAAGTTTTGAAGACCATATATCAGTACCGGTAAAGTGAGAAAAAAATGTCAGTTTTAAGATGTGGAGAAAGTGTGGGAGGGATGGATAGGACAAAATGAATATCTCTGATAGGTTAAAGCCAAAGTTGCCATGGTAGGCCCAGGCTTAATTGCCTTTGATTTTTTTCTCTCTTGTAACTCCAAAGAAAACCATTTGACCTGTCAAACAAATCGTTTGCTTTACCGTTTCAATTGGTTTCATTAATTCAGTTGGTTTCATTAATATTCATCATACATGGACAAGAATAGGTCTATCTGAAGTGAACCAGACAGGGTTTTACAATAACTTATTGGCCAAATGGTCATTGTTACTGATGCTTATTTGATTAACTAATTTTAATGTTTTCGTTCCTAGGCCCAAAACATTGACTGGTTATTCCTCTGCATAGAGGCTGCCAGACTTTGAGTTCCTCCAGCATTTTGTGCATTTCTTATGATTCCCAGCATCTGCAGAATCTCTTGTGTCTCTGAATTATCTGTCCTCCCTGTCACTATACTCAGAATCTCAAGGTACATGTTTAACCACATCAGCTAAATTGAATTAAGTCCAAGACCGGAACAAGGCAAACTCAGCCCAAGGTATAAGGATCCAAAGTTAAACAACCATAGCTAAGAATTATTTTCCTAAATGGCAGTTGATATTTACCATGCTTATTAAAATAAACAATCCCTGCAAAGCATTTCTTTCCCTAAGTCGCTGGATGTAAAGTTACTGAAGGAAACCATTACCGTGAGTGGCAACTACAGAGTGAGCACAAGCAGGCATAGGGTCCTTTTGGGACAATATTCACATCAGGGATACAAAGAGGAAAAGCTGGTAGGGGCCAGGAACAAATTGGAAGGGGGTGTGAATAAACTAGTAAATTTGAAGGTGATTGGTAAAGTAGGTGTTTGGTACCTCACACCTATACTCAGCGATACCCTAGGGTCTAACTACCCAACCTAAGCCCTACAAGGCCCCTTCCCCTCCCTTACAGTTTACTGTCGTCTCTTATCAGATTCCTTCTTCGTCAGCCCTTTGACTCTTCCACCTATCACCTCTCAGCTTCTCACATCGTTCCCTTTTACCCTTTCCCCTACCTACCTACCTTCCACTCCCTCACCTAGTTTCACCCATCACTCATCAGCTTGTGTTCCTTCTTCTGTTGCAGTCTTTTTACTAAGACTTCTGCCTCCTTCCTTTCCCAACCCAATGAGGGGCTTAGCCCAAAATATCAGCTGTTCATTTCCCTCTGTAGATGTTTTCAACCTACTGAGTTCCGCTATCATTGCATGTGGATTGCAAGAGACCCCATATGTGCTTTAGGTGTTGGGCAGCTCTGATTAAACATACAGGGACAGCTAATTATCTAATTCATGAAGATTTACTTTGCCCTGTGCTCTTGATGAAGGACAACAAAGGTGAAGCAAAGCAAATGCTTCAGGGCTGGTCAAAGGTGAAAGAAGTTATGTATCTTCAAGGTAACGCACAGAAATGCTCGAGGAACTCAATGGGTCAGGCAGCATGTATGGAGAGGAATATACTGTCATCATTTTGGGCCGAGACCCTTCATCAGTTCTGGAAATTAAGGAGGAAGAAGCCAAAATAAAAAGCTGTAGGGAGGGGTAGGAGTACAAGCTTGCAGGTGGTAGTGAGGCCAGGTGAGATGGAAGGTAGGTTGCTGAGGGATGGGGGACGAAGTGAGAAGCTGGGGGGGTGATAGTTGGAAAAGGTGAAGGGCTGAAAAAGAAGTAATCTGATAGAAGAGCTGAGTGGACCATGGGAGAAAAGGATGGAGGAGGGGCTCCAGGGAGAGATGATAGGCAGGTGAGAAGAAGAGAAGAAATAAGAGGGGAGCAGGAGTGGGAAACAAATGAAGAGGGAAGGGAGAGGGCGAAAATGACTGGATTATGTTTGTGATTCTTTACCTTCAGGCCAAAAATGGGTCCTTTTTCAACTTTGTTGCCACATGTATAACAACTACAGTATGTGTATACTCAAGAGTGGGGGCTAGGAAGTGTTTCTACATCCAAACTTCAAGGCCATGGATTAAAAAATATATAATTAGTAAATCCTACATAGATTGCAGGATATATATATATCTATATATATATAGATATATATATGTGTGTGTGTATATATGTATGTGTATATATATATATATATATATGTGTGTGTGTGTGTGTGTGTGTGTGTGTGTGTGTGTGTCTATCTACCTATCTACCCTCTATCTATTGACTGACTGATTGTGATACAGCTCAGAATAAGCCCTTCTGGCTCTTTGAGCTGTGCTGCCCAGCAACTCCCAATTTATCCCTAGCCCAATCACAGGACAATTGGCCTACTAATGGGCACGTCTTTGGACTGTGGGAGGAAACCAGAGCACCTAGAGGAATCCCATGTGGTAACGGGAAGAATGTGCAAACTCCTCCAGAGAGTGGCAGAATTGAACCCGGTTGCAGGTGCTGTAATAGTGTTGTGTAAGTCGTTACATTACCGCGCACCCCACACTTACCTGGGCAGCACGCAAAACAAAGTTTCTCCACTGCCATGTGGCAATGATAAACCAATTTACCACTTTACTTCGTTCCCCAAAGGGGAGCCTGATTGCAGACCTTGCTTTGACAGACTGAGGTTGGTGACTGGGATGTTTTTAAGGGGAAGCAAAGTACATCAGTGAGTGGAAAAGGAACAGAAAGAGCTGATCGAATGAGTTGGATGAAGAAGGGTCTGATAATAAACAGAACATGAGCCAGCTGGCAAAGTCCCAGGTCTACGCTGTGCATTCTACTTAATTGTAAGTGATATTGCAGAGAGCAGCTGGCCAGTTACAGTGACTTTAATCAGTGTCACACAGATTGGCAGGGAGTCAACAGAGGATGTAGCCTGGAACCTGGAATTTGGAAGTTCCTGTCCGCCTGCAGACAACCAGGCTCACTGTGTCAAGATCTTGCAACAAGCAGCTCAGCCTCACAGGCAGGAGCGCAGTGAGAGCCCTGCGTGTTAGGAAATGAGATGAGAAAGCCCAGCATTTGTCCTTAATAACAAACTTAGTATGTATCAATTTGAACGCCGGTCCGGCTTCCTGACATAAAGCGATGCTCCGAGCATAAGAAGTCTCACTCCTTCATTTCGGGAGGTACATCAGCTTCCAGCATCTCTTTGCAGTCCATCCACTGTGTCACAGCCTACTGATTTCTTTAAAGAACTCCCTGAGTGGCAGCTACTCTGGGTCACTGAAGTTAAGGGTGGCTCAGGCTTTGTCAGTTAGGTTAATTATTTGGGCCCGATCATCTTTCACCTACAAGCTATTTTAATTTTATTTCAGAAACCTATCTTAAGGAGCAGTGTTTCAACTGTTCAATCACTTTCTGTCAAATAAAAGTGACCTAGAACAGTCAGACCACCATGTGTACTGGCTTGTGCTGTGTAATTATGGCTGCCTGGCTTGAATTTCATTTCAGACCATCACTCCGTACTATGCAGCAAAGAACAGGGCAAGTTTCAATGGCTTTTCTTGTGACAGAGATGAGCAACTTTGAACTGAAAACCTTGTACTTCTTACCTCATCATCTTTTGTGTGCTGTGGACAATGTGCAACTTGCTCACTTATTTAGGCATTTTATACAAAAATTAGCAGGCTGCCACTATAGTGTAGTGGCTCATGAGGCACGATTACAGCTCAGGGCATTGGAGCTCAGAGTTCATTTCCGGTGCTGTCTGTAAGCAGTATGTATGTCCTCCCCAGCATCCAAAGATTCAAAATACATTTATTATCAAAGTATGCATGCCGCAGACAACCTTGAGTTTATCTTCCAGCAGACAGCCATCAAACAAAGAAAACCAAGGAACTCATTCAAGCATCAACCCCACCCCATGTACAGAAAAAAAAATGAGTGAAAAACCCAATAAACAAAATATAAAACACAAATTCGAAAGGCTTCAGGCATATTCAGTTCATCTCTGTGTTCATTATCAGCAGGTCGCCCGGAATCAAAGTTGCCCAAAGTAGCAACAAAAGGAGGAATGATCAAAAACTAGCAACACAAACATGAGGAATTCCTTTGGGTGCTCTGGTTTCCACCCACATTCCAAGCCTCTGACAACCAAGTCCAGCTCCCGGTCTTCACGTGTGGCTTAGCTACTATGCCCGATGGAACCATTTATACTGACAGGAGAAGGGGCAAAGGTGGGTTACTGGCGCCTTAAAACCTATTGCTTTGGGCAGATGGGACTTGTCAGCCGTGGTTGGCAGCTGATCTAGGAGAAGGAAAACTCTGATCTCAAACGTCTGCTGCCTTGCGACTATACTCACTCACGAGGAAGGCTTTGGGAGTAAACCCTGAGGGAAAAATCTGGAGCTGGAGACCCAAAGGCAGTCCTACTTTGAGTTCCATGCTGACTGGCAATTCCTGTGATGCTGCTGGTACCAAACTGTATTGGTCTCTGCCATTCCTTTGGGTTCATCTGGTGCGTGGAGAGGGGGAGCTTGCAACATGGACAACAGCTTGCTCTCCTTATCGTACTGCCCAGGCTTGCGTATCTAGACAGCTAGGATGCAATATCCATGGTCAACTCTAACCAACAGAGGCCTCAGACTCAGAATTAGTAATAAACCAAAATGGGTGTCACATCAGTTATTTTGCATCATCCCTAACCTTCAAATCATATGCAGTTTTCCAGTATATGGTGTATAAAGCACACAGCTCTTGAGGATCATTGTTTGAGATGATTTATAAATTGGGAGCATGAGTTTGAGTGGCAGAAAGGATTCAACAGTGGAGAACAGTGGTGGTCACCTCATTATAAGAAGGATGTGGAAGCTTTAGAGAGGGTTCAGAAGAGATTTACCAGGATGATGCCTGGATTAAACATTATGACTTATGAGGATTGGCTGAGTGAGAAAAGGAGAATCAGAAGAAACTTGATAGAGATGTATTAAATGATAAAAGACATAAATAGATTGACATCTGAGACATTTTCCTAGGATAGAAATGGCTAATGTGAAGGCTCATATTCTAATGGAGCTTAGGGCTGAGGTGCGTGGAGGTCACAATCTAAAGGTGGAGTAAACAGGCAGTGGGTGAGAGTTTGATAGGGCTTGTAGAGGGACTTCCAGTCTCAATAGACATGGGATAAGATGAAAGGATGAAGTGAAGAGCAGTGGGAACATGTGGTGAGGCAGAGAAGGGATTTATAGAATCCACAAGGTATTGTGATGTCTGGAGAGGCCTTCAAGGCCTTTTCAGCTACTGGTCAAATAAACCCTTTAGTTGAACAGGCCCCAGAAGCTCAAGCAATATGAACAATATGTTGTAAGGAGGTGGCTGGGAACGGACCCAAGTGCAAGACACAGACACTGAAGTACTAGGGACAGGACTAGGATACAGGGTGATGGCAAGGACATGGACAGGAAAACCAGGAACCTGGAACAGGACTGAACAAGAGAGCTAAGAGCCCGGGCTTGGACTCCGAGCCAGAGACTGGACAAGGACCCAGTACCAGGGTCTTGCCTCTGGCTCGGACCCCAGAACTAGGCAAGGACGAGGCTTGGCAGGCAGGCAGGAGGCTGGAGTCTTCAGGCTTGAGGCTAGAGGCTAGAGACTTGGCTTAGCTTGGCAAGAGGCTAGAGGCTAGAGACTGGAGTCTTCAGGCTTGAGGCTAGAGGCGAGGCTTGGCAGAAGGCAGGATGGACTCCGAGCCAGAGACTAGACAAGGACCCAGTTCCTGGGTCTTGTCTCTGGCTTGGACCCCAGAACTAGGCAAGGATGAGTCTTGGCAGGCAGGCAGGATGAGGGTGGAGTATTCAGGCTAGAGGCTAGACAAAAGACGAGGAGAGGCTTGGCAGGAGGCTGGAGGCTTGAGGCGAGGCGAGGCGAGGCTGGAGGCAGGAGACTTGAGGCGAGGCGAGGCTGGAGGCAGGAGACTTGAGGTGAGGTGAGGCTGGAGGCCGGAGACTTGAGGCGAGGCGAGGCTGGAGGCCGGAGACTTGAGGCGAGGCGAGGCTGGAGGCAGGAGACTTGAGGCGAGGCGAGGCTGGAGGCTGGAGGCAGGAGACAGGATGCTGGAAGCTTGAGGCGAGGCTGGAGACTTGAGGCGAGGCTGGAGGCTGGAGGCTTGAGGCGAGGCTGGAGGCTGGAGGCAGGGAACTTGAGGTGAGGCTGGAGGCAGGGGACTTGAGGCGAGGCTTGGCAGGAGCCAGGAGACAAGAGACTTGAGACGAGGCTTGGCAGGAGGTAGGAGACGAGATGAGGCTTGGCAGGAGACTTGAGACGAGGCTTGGCAGGAGGCAGGAGACTTGAGACTTGAGACTTGAGGCGCGGCTTGGCTCCTCCTGGGCAGGGCATGGATCACCACCCGACAGAGGCAAGGGACAGGAAGGGACAGAACCAACCCCAGGTAACGGCAAGACGGCCTGGTTTACCTGGGCGGAGGCAAGGGACAGGAAGGGAGCTAGGTACAGAGTGGCTCCAGGACCAGACAGTAAGTTTTAGGCAAGACTACTGGCAAAGCAAGGCAAGATGAGAACTTCAGGCAAGGTGAGAGTTACCGGCAAGACAAGGCAGGGCTTCTGGCAAAGCAAGGCGAGACAGAACTTCAGGTGAGGCGAGAGTTACTGGCAAGACAAGTCAAGGCTTCAGGTGAGGAAACAGAAGGCACGGGAAGGGATACAAGGAGTAAGGACAAGAACAATCCAGCAGCCATGCCTGGGTCTCTGAAGGTATTAATGCAGCCAGCCCCAACGAGCATCAGCTGCCTCAATTAGCTCAACAAGAACAGAAACAGGGTAGATAGGAAAATCTGGAGCAAGGGTCGATGGACTGGACTGTGAACCAGAATACGGACTTCACGGACCGGACTATGACACAATATTGAAAATTGAGGACTAAAGCTGGCGGTAAGCTGGAAAAGTTCATAACTGGCTTTTCTGAAGACTGATTCTCCCAAGATCTCAGGATAAACCTCGGGTGTCCCATTTCCTAGGCCTTTCTGCCTTTCTCTTAACAGAACATCACCCCATTGCTGTCTTTCACCAAAAACCCCATCCCTACCCTGCTGAAAAAATCCCCTATTATATTAAAACCAAAAGAACAGCAGAGTTATGTTCTGTAACTCAAACCAAAAAAATAATTTGAAGAGAAAAGATGGAACCCCAAGGGACGTGAGCCTTAGCTTGTTCTTTACTTTTAGCGATGTGTGGATGTATCACAGGGCAGTGTCATGACGTTTGCAATTCACTGATTTTTTACATATAACCCATGATGAACAAGAATGCTTAATCAACCAACATATTTACAATATTACTCAAATACCACTGAAATCTTAAATACACAACAAGCAGACACAAGGAACCTGAAATAAAAAAAATAGAAAATACTGAAAGTACTCAGCAGGTCAAATAGAATCTGTGGAAAAGGAATCTGAGTTAGTGTCTGACCTGAAATATTAACTTTCAATAAGTTCAATAGATACATTTAACATCAGAGAAATGTATACAATATACATCATGGAATTCTTTTTCTTTGCAAGCATCCATGAAAACAGAGGAGTTCCCCAAAGAATGAATGAACTACTGTCCATCCCAACACCTTCAATGTTTCAGACAGCCTCTCTCTCTTACTTGTGAGGGAGAGAGATTTATCTTTCCTGCCACAATGAGAGGGGAGACCAACTGCTCGCTGCTTTGATGTTGCAATCTGCTGCATCGCTTGTCCGAGCCTCCAAACTTAAAGACCACCAGGCTTGACTCATTGTCGAGAGAGAGAGAGAGCGCACGCTCAAGTGCAGGAGCTTTCTGGCAGCTGTGCACACTGCCCTGCGTCTCACCATTTCAATCTCTCACAATGTTTCAGTCAGCAACATCGACGAGGAGTTTGGGTCATAGACAAGGCTGCACCCAAAGGTGCATGTCTTCCAGACCACACCTGGAGATAACAAAAATGCCAGCCCGCTCAGTGAGTTCTGAGAGCAAGAACCCACCACCCTCGAAGGACCATAGTTCGAGCTGCAGCTGCAGATCACAGACTCCGACAGGACCCCAGTCACCTTGAAGAAGAAAAAAAATGAGCATGCAAAGAGACAAACTCTTTCGTGGACAAACTGGAAGAAGTCACCCAGGTCTGCAGGAACGTCTGGCACCATCTTTAGCTCCTCCCACAGGAGACTAGAAACAGGTGGGGGGCCTGCAGGACAGACCCTCTTCGATACAACCCTTCCTGGAAGCAAAATCCAAGCTTGGGACATTAGATAAACAAAGTCTTTGGAATCAGAGTGCATTTTAAGATTAGCTGAGTGGTAGTCCCATGAGTTAGTCTGCTGTTGCCTTTTCTCTGATCCCGATTCCGATTCATTTACTCATCAAAACATAGAGTGAAATGTGTCATTTGCATTAACAACCAACAGAACCTAAGCAACACACACAAAATGCTGGTGGAACGCAGCAGGCCAGGCAGCATCTACAGGAAGAAGTACAATCGATGTTTTGGGCCAAGACCCTTTATCAGGACTAACTGACTTACTATCTTTTCTTCCAGTTAATCCTGACGAAGGGTCTTGGCCCGAAACATTGATGGTACTTCTTCCTATAGATGCTGCCTGTCCTGTTGCATTCCACCAGCACTTTGTGTGTGTTGCTTGAATTTCCAGCATCTGCAGATTTTCTTGTGTTTGCAACAGAACCTAAGGCTGTGCTGGGGATGTGAGAAAAGTATTTAGAATCAGTGGCCACTTTATTAGGTACACCTTTACACCTGCTCATTAATGCAAATATCTAATCAGCCAATTATGTGGCAGCAACTTAATGCATACAAGCATGCAAACATGGTCAAGAGGTTCAGCTGTTGTTCAGACCAAACATCAGAATGAGGAGTAAATGTGATCTAAGTGACTTTGAATGTCGAATGATTGTTGGTGACTGACAGGGTGGTTTGTGTATCAGAAGCTACTGATCTCCTTGCATTTTCATGCACATGAAAATGGGGAAGAAATGTGATCTAAGTGATTTTGACTGTGCAATGATTGTTGGTGCCAGATGGGGTGGATTGAGTATCTAAGAAACTGTTGACCTCCTGGGTTTTCTTGCACAACTATCTCTAGAATTTACGGAGAAAAACAAAAAAAAAAATCAGTCAGTGGGAGTTCTGTGGGGAAAATTGTCTTGTAAATGAGGAGAATGACCAGAGTGATTCAAACTGACATGAAGGTGACAGTGACTCAAATAACCATGTGTTACAACAGTGGTGTACAGAAATGCATCTCTGGATGCACAACCCGTTGAACCTTGAAGTAGGTAGGCTACAGCAGTAGAAGGCCATGAACATACACTCAGTGGCCACTTTATTAGATCTAGGAGGATATTAAGTATGAATGGAGTGGTCCAAAACTTCTCTTTCTGGTTACCAAGAGTGATGCAAGTAGAAACTTTATTTCCAGTTTTATAACCATTCCCTGTGCTGGGTCTTTCTCCTGACACATTATCTGATGTGAGAATAATCAACTTTGTCAGGTCCCGTTAACTGAAAAATGATATCATAACACTGGAAGCAATCAAAATGAAATTCACCAGGATAAGAGCGTTGGTCCTTCAACAGCAGTGAGTCAGATTGGTTCGTATTTGTTCGAATTTGGAAGAACAAACTTCTAGAAATCTTATTGAATCTTACTGAAACATTTGAAGTCCTAAGGACATAGCACAGGGTAGATTTGAAGATGCTTTCTCTAATGCAGGGGTTCCCAACCTGGGGCCCACAGACCGCTTGCTTAATGGTAGGGATCTACAGCATTAAAAAGTTGGGACCCCTTGCTCCAGTGGTAAAGACTTGATTGAGGGGACATAGTTTCAAGATAAGTGGTCAGTCATTTAAAACAGGGTGCATAGAAATTTCTTCCTGTACTTGGTGGTGAATGTCTGGAATTCACTGTAAATAGATTTTTGAAAGATTGGGGAATAGAGAGTATTTGGATCTGTTGAAGCCAGGGGTATACTTACCATGATAGTTCTGAATTAAACTACAGGCTGTCCATTCCTGCTCCTTTTCTCTGGAGTTTAAATTTCAGGCTTCTGTGTTTTAAAACTCGGGTGTTTTATCCTCATTGCTTGGTGGGCAGCATGAATCAAACTGTTGGAGAATATATTGAACAGTTTCTGTAGATGGGAAGCAATGTTTGAAACCTCTTGAAGTCATGTCCAAGTCTTGGGTTTTACAATGCAACCATACGGCAATAGCATGCTCATTGAAGTGACTGAGTTCCTTTGGGATGATTATTGCGCAGTTTTAGAAAGAAGGCTTCACTCGATGCCTTTCCATTTCTTTGCGAAGCCTTCAGGCAGGGAGCTACTAATGTTTGGGTACATTTTTGATTGCTGGTTCGAGATGATCTCTTGTTCTACTTTGTAGTGGGAAATCTTATATAATGACAGCTTTGCTGATCACTTCTGTCATCAAGCCATCTTTTGTACATACCTTAAACTCGATGCTGGTGTACTAAAAAGCTTCTCGTGACCGCTAAAGATTCACTTGCTACTGGCAAAAGTCTTCTCTTTACCTTATGCTAACACTCCAGTTGACTGACAGGATGACATAGGGGCTTTAATTATTTATTGTTTCAAAAAATACACTGCTTGACTTTCAACATTGTATCTATCATCTGCAGTGTCAGAATATTTAAATACTGAATTTTAAAGTTGTAGGTTTTGGAAAAGTGTCATGTCTCCAAATCACATCAGCATATTGCTATGAAAGATAGCAAACAGAACGAGTCCCTGTTCACAGATGCAGGGCTGAATTCTCCTCGAGGGAAGCCGACATGAATCCTGCCACAGAGTAGGAATGTACGGATTATACTGGCATTGTACTTTTGTTTTATATTTCAACTTCTGTATGGTTGAGTGCATGTCAAAACATTGTTCTAAACCAACCCTTAACATAAAGGGGAAAAATGGCTCGCATGCTATCAGACATTGAAAGGAACGCTGCGGAAAAATGTAATCAAAGCCAGGCATTGCCCCCATCCAGACCTCCTTCTATCTGGTTACAATATATGGCCAGTAGGGGTGATGGGGGTTATGGTACAGCAGGCAATAATTTGTTAAGTCTGATGAGCATCCTGCCAAAGGCACGAGATGTCACTTCAACAGGATACAGAATCAGATTCAGTTTACATCCCCGCCAGTAGATCTAAGCAGATTTGATCTGCCAATTAAACAGGGCAAAATCTCCTCTGTTGTTTACCAGAGAGAAGTGAGTCAGGTTGCAAACAAAAGAACCCCAGCTTCTTTGCAGTGACAGCAATAATACAGGAGTCACTGACTCAAATAATCCAGAAAGCACCTCATCGAAACCGGAGAAACTCGACATGTTCCATTGCCGACAACTCAATGTTTGCGTACTGCTACATAATGTGATGATTTAGAATTCAAAGTTACCTTCTAGACGCTGACAGTTTAATACTTAGGTGGTGCTGTATGTTGTAAGCAGTCTGCTGTGGCATCACCGAAGCCCTTGGAATAAAGAACTGATGTGATTTTCATCCAAGACAGCGTACAATGTTGATCATCTATGCTTTACTTACCTGGTGGGCAGTAGTGTTACAAATTCAGCAAGTAAAGCAACAACAATACAGATATACACAGTCGTGAGGGATGTAGTTAGGGTAAATGCAAGCAGGCCTTTTCTACTGAGGTTGGGTGGGACTACAACTAGAGATCATGGGTTAAGAGTGAGAAGTGAAAAGTTTAAGGGGAACATGAGGGGAAAACTTCTTCACCCAGAAGGTTGTGAGAGTGTGGAATGAGCTGCCAGCGGAAGTGGTGCATGCAAGCTCGATTTCAACATTTAGAGAAGTTTGACAAGATGGCTAAACCAGGTAGGCCTCATACCCCAGTGAGATAGGGGCATGCCTGTCCTAACATGCAAAGCCAGCTCCAGTGGACAGGGTGGATGAGGTAAACAGTGAGCTAGAAGGCAGATCTGCAATGATTTGTGGAGAGTAAAATGCATAATAAGGCACTAGAGGAGTCATGGTCATCCACTACAGCAAAGGAAAACTGTAGTTGTGACAGCTACTTGTGCCAACTGCCCTAGACTTCCGAAGTTGAAAGAGTGGAACACCCCCACTGCAACTTTAAATGCTTTCCAACACAGGTTTCACTGTCATCAGATATGATGGACAACCAACCAATCAATCAATCAATCAGATAGGCATAAGCATATGCAGAGAAGAGAGAAATATGTACCATGAGCAAGCAACCCTAGGCCTCCTGTCCCATGATCCTCTCCCTTCTCCAGCCCTGTGTCCCTTTTGCCAATCAACATTCCAGCTCTTAGCTTTATCTGTCCCTGTTTTCTCCTATCATTTTGGATCTCCCCCTCCCACTTTCAAATCTCTTACCATCTCTTCATTCAGTTAGTCCTGACGGAGGGTCTGGGCCTGAAACGTCGATTGTACCTCTTCCTAGAGATGCTGCCTGGTCTGCTGCGTTCCGCCAGCATTTTGTGTGTGTTGCTTGATATAATTAGACATCCTTATTATAATTAGTTTGGCACAATATTGTGGGCTGAAGACGACGTTGTAATTTTCTATGCTCTATGGTCCATGATGAGTGGGCAGCAAAGTGTAGCTGTGGTAGCACTTCTCTCTCTCTCAGTTCCAGATCTCAGCTTTGATTCTCACCAAGTTCACCTTGTGACCACTTGGGGTTTCTCTGTGGGAGTTTGATCTCCTCCCTAAAAAACAAAGTGCTCGTTGCTACGTTATTTAGCCCTGGCATAGGCATGAAGGAGAAACTGGGATGGGGGACGGATAGATGATGGGGATGCAAGAGGAAAAATGGGATTCATGTGAGACGCCAGCGACTACAGTTGCTGGAATCCAGAGTGACAAACAAACTGGGGAAGGGACTCACTGGGTAGAGCAGGATCTGTCAGAGAAAAAGGAATTGTCAATATCTTGTGTTGAGCAAAAGATCTGGTGGAGAGTTTCCACCTGAGGCATCGGTAAATCCCAAAACCTCACAGTTGCTGCTTGACCGTTGAGTTCCTCCAGCAGATAATTTGTTGCGTAGCATTAATGGAGATGGGTGCTTGATAGCATGGATACAATGGGCTGAAAGGACTATTTCCATTTTGGATGGCTCTATTTTCCTGAATAATGGAATTGGTTTGAGAGGCTATGTTGCCTCCTCCGCCTCCTATAATGATTTTATGTTATACCTAAGGAGAAATGGTAATTAATGACACTTTAACTAAAGAGCTACATAGTTTACACAACCAGTATTGTCCATTAATCTTGGACCTCCTGGACTTGGGGGAATAAAAACATAGCAATGTACAGGACTCAATTTTGATTCGGAATGCTGTTGTTGTTCACTTCAATTGTTGACATGACTTTTTCTTTCTTTCTCTTGCGCATCGAGTGTTGGTCTTTTATTTTTATTGTGTTTCTCTTTAATTGGGTCTTTTTTGGATTTCTTGCTTTGTGGCAACTTGTGAGCTTGGAAATATCAATGCTGTATAATTTATATATTCTTTGATAGTAAATGAATCTTGAATCTTGAGTTACCAAAGTGAGATCTTATCTTGATTGTTAAAAACAGAATTAAATATTTTCATACATCTTCAAAACTTCAATTTCAAGTACAAGTTTAATTGCCATTCAACCAGACATGAATACCCATGAATACAGCCAAATGAAACAGAGTCTGGAACCAAGCAGCAAAACACAGTACTGACAGTCATACACAGCACAAGGCACATATAGTACATGTACATAAGATAGCAGTAAATATACAGTCACAGAAAAAAATGTTGTATAGCCCAAGTGTCTGAGTGTCATGTCCTGTAGATCTATGGTGCATGGATGTTGTCAAGAAGAACAAGCACGCAGGAGTCCGCACACAAACGCAATCCAGCTTGTCTTCCACCAAGTGAACACTGGCGGGCAGCTATGCCATATCGCCTCGGGTATCTCCTCTCCAGAGTGACTGCAACAAGCAAGTATGCAGCATGAGGCCCAGTCCACACCTCAACCAAAGCCACGCAGCGCCCCACCATCGATTCCTCCATCAAACCAGTGAACCAGATTTGCAGTATTCTACATTTCCAATGTCCAATAAGGTCTTGCGATCATGAGAAAATCTTTCAGTTGCTATGGCAGTGATTTCATTTTGCTAGCTAACTGCAATGGCGACCGAGCTTGTTTTAAACTGTACTTTGGGGCAGATAAATTAGGATTTTCACTCAGTCTTACCTTATAATAAAGATCTAAAAGTAACTGAATGGGGTTTCAATACAGATTGAGCGTGATATGAAACCTATTCCATATTATATAAAATCCAAAAAAGCTTGTTCTAGTTGCTGTGATTAAACATAAATGGATGAAAAAGATCAGGTCAATTGGTAAGCAATCAGAATGAAACTATACAAATGATTAATTCAGGCAATTAAAATGTTGCTAATTTGCAAGTTGGCTCATTTGATAGCATTCTTGCCTTGAAATCAGAAGCTGTGGGTTTGGTCCCATTTTGGAGAGCTGAGCACAGAAATCCAGACTGATTGATCATCTTTTGCATGGTCCCCGAGTGATGAAATAATTAAGATAATGACTCTTAATCCCTTCTGGCTGCACATAGTCCATATTCACTCTGTTCTCTGCAGATTCATTTACCCATCTGGGAGATTGACACTTGTACTGTGTAAAAGTCCTGTGCAGGTGAAGGTTTGGGATTTTGGATAAGAGAGGGAGCTATTATCTCAACTAACATAATTTAATTCAATTTCTCATTATTACATTGCCAATTGTGGGAATCTATTGTGGTGCAATTGCATTGCAACAGGCATTATTTCTCAGAATATCAAACACAAAAAAGTCTGCAAACGAGACACTGGAAATCCAAAGCAACACACACAAAATGCTGGAGGAACACAGAAAACCAGGTAGCGTCTACAGAAAGGGTCTCAGCCTGAAATGTCAACTGTTTATTCTTTTCCATAAATTCTTAAGAATATGGTGGGCATGCAATGTTGGTGTCGGAATGTGCAGCACAATCTTGTGGGGAAGCAATGATTATTAGTGCTAACAACAGACTCCACTGTATATTTTGATGTGCATGTGATAAATAAAGATAAAGCAATGAAGATGAATCTGAATCTGAAGTATTACATTAGTTATCAGGCACTTAAAGATATTCTGAATATGATACAAGACCCATTATAAAAATGCAAGGCATTATAGAACTAATTTTCAATTCTGGGAATGTACTTATCACTGACATGCAAAAGATAAAATAGTATGTTATGAGTGAATATAGTTATCAACTTGAACTCTCAAAATAAAGAAAACCTGAGGACTCATGCCTTTGCTACCTTTCTCTAAGTTTTAACCAATTCATGTCCCTTTGCTCTGAGACTCTTGGCCTTTGTATGTATTTTCTACATTCTGCTTCCTTAATGCAGATGCTTAACATCTGTTATCTATTTACCAGAATAACGAAACTTCAAGCTGGTCTACTGAAAGGTAAATGGCAGGGTCTTGTTTAATTTGGAGGGGGAAAAAAGGAGAAAAAAAATACCCTCTGTCCTCTGGGATCGCGGACTTCCCTCAGTTCAAACTGAGTCATTTCTATCTTTTTGTTTATCCAAATGCAGGCAAGGAGTGACACACTGAAGAAACCCATTCACCCTGCTAATGGGAGTTCAGTGTTCCAACTGGTGAGGAAGTCTTGCTGTTAACCTGACCAGTGAGATTCCAGATATACAGAAATCAGTGTGGACACCACATGTCGTATTCCATGCAAGTACATATTTGGTCTTCCGAAGATTAATTTGAGTTATCAGAACAGAAAGGCTTTTAAGATGAAAGAGGATGGCGCTGAGGAATGGATTCTATTTTGAATATATTAGTTAATTAGTTCCATATGGATTTAACAACGCTTTCTGGGTTGGAAGAGCCATTTCATAACTTCTAGTAACCTCTATGTAGGGATTGTTGGGGCAATGGTCTAGAAAATGGTGGATTCTGTGATTTTAATTCTCCACATTGAACAGACTCCACAACATATAGACTCACTTTCAAGGATTCTACAACTCAAGTCCTCAGTATTGTTTATTTATTTTTAAATTAGCATGATTTGCCTTCTTTTGCACATTAATTGTTTATTAGTCTTTAGTTATGTGTAGCTTTTTCATAAATTCTATTGTATTCCTTTACTGCAAGAAAAAGAATTTCATGATGATAAATATGGACTTCGATAATAAATTTATTTTGGCTTTAACATCGAACTTAATGCAGTCCATCTTTCCCTTTCGACTTGACCGGTCTTGATGGGGCAATGTGGTTGAGAGCAACCAGGTAACTCTGCAGGGGAAAATAATCTCCTGGTTCAGTTCAGTAGACCTAAATAACAAAATTTTGTTTGAGATTAATCTATCTGACCATCACCTCCTTAAACACTTCAACAATAACACAGAAGAGACTGAAAAGGTTGCATAGGCTGGGGCTTTTTCTCCTTGGATTGTAGGTAGACATGAGGTGATCTTCAAAAGGTATGTAAAATCACAGACAGGGTGAATGGCCACAGTCTTTTTTTTCAAGGTAGAGGAGTCTAAATCTAGAGGTCCTGCTTTTAAGATGAGTGAGGAACATTTAAAGGGGATTTGAAGAGCAACTTTTACACAGATGGGCTGGTGAGTACTTGGAATGAACTGCCAGTGGAAGTGATAGAGATAGATACAATTAGAGTTTTTAAAAAGGCATTTACACAGGTACCCATGGATAAGGTATCATCTGGAAGGATATAAGCCAAACACAGGCAAATGGGACTAGCTTAAGTAGAAAATTTGTTCAGCATGCAAAATTTGAGCTGGAGGACCTAATTCCATGCTGTGTGGCTCCATGAATCTATAAGATCAAAAAAACAGGACATACACAGTCCTTATAATGCATGGATTCCTTGCTTAATGGCATTGGTCCATGGCATAAAAAAAAGTTGGGAATCCCTGCATTAATGTTTCTGAGACCCATTCACATATGCCAAACGATCATAGCCAGTTAAGTGCATCGTTTGACCATACGGCTATGATGCTGGCAATGAGCACAATTATGATCATGATTGACAAATCATATTGTTGTTTATTCTCAGGAGAACATTTACTGCAGAAAGAAGAAGAATGTCTATTCGCTCTGCACTGTAAAATACGTCAAGACATTCCAAAGTCATTGTCTGATTAGAAGTCTCTCAAGGTCAAGGATGATTGTAGTTCTGTGGATTCTGAGATGACTGTCATGGGTAGGGAGGTGTTCGAAATATTGTATGCTCTTTCCGTTGTCTGCATTTGACATCCTCATGCTCTAGCTGTAGACAATGGTGAAGTTCTGACAAAAGATCTCAGACCTGATATTCTAGCTCTTTCTCTTTCCACATTTGCTGCCTGGCCTGTTGAGCATTTTCTGATCTCCAGTTGTGGATACCTCGGTTGCTCAGTCTCTTCCTGAACATTACTTCTCCTGTCCGGGTGATCATCAGAGAGGGATTGGCGACTTGTTTACTTACTTTCATGGAGACTTTTAAATTGCTTCTTTCTATTCTTCTGATAATCACATATAGTGACAGACCTGAGAGTGGAGTTCCTGTTTCACAGGCTAATGCCCAGTTTGGGAGTAACGTAGCCCACACAGCAGGGTTGGCTGCGGAAGGTCAGTCCTGGAGTTGCTGGTCTGGGGAGGACACTGACATTGTTTCACTTATTCTGCAAGTAGATTTCAGAATCAAATTCAGGTTTATTAACACTGAGAAGAAACGTTGTTTTCCAGCAGCAGTACAGTGCAAAGACATAAAATTACTATATACTACAAAATAAATGAATGGTGCTAAAAAATGGGTATAATGAGGTAGTGCTCGTGGGTTCATGGACCATTCAGAAACCTAACTGCAGAGGGGAAGAAGCTGTTCCTAAATCATTGAGTGATCTTCAGGCTTCTATACCTCCTCCCCAATGGTAGTAACAAAAAGAGGCAAGTCCTGGAAGATGAGCGTCCTTAATGCTGGGTGCTGCCATCTTGAGGCACTGAATCTTGAAGATGTCTTCAATGTAGGGGCAGGTTGTGCCTGTTAAGGAGCTGGCTGACTCTTTAACACCCTGCAGCATTTTGGATTTGACAGATATTGCAAAGATAGCTTTGATGTTCCAAACTGGGCAGTAATAGATTGTATATTATTAAATAAATTAAACTATGTAAAGAGAACTGCTGGGATGACTTATTTCCAGTAGACCAAAGGCTTTATGCCACGTTTGTAGTCTTGATCTTCTGATACTCCAATCAGCTAAAAGCGATGATGGAGATTGTAGCAAGTTTCTTCACTGATACACACCTTCACTGAAAGCTGTCTCCGACAACATGGGAATTATCTACATTTTTTCGTTATTTACATTTGCCAGTGAATGGGGAGAGGTTGGTGGAGGACCATACTCTTTTTTTTTTCCAGCAAATGGCCTACTGATCAACACTAGTTCAAACTCTTAATCTTTCCAGTGAAGGATTCAATGATGAATTGAACTTGGCTGGTATGTTCATATTCATGAGTACTTTATATGAGCTGCAAATCAATGACAAATAACAATGATAAGAGGTCTCTGCCCAAGTAGCAGTACATGGCAGAGTAGTATATCTGATGTGGACTCATACTCTCGTCTCCTATACCTGGGAAAAGAAGAATATGCCAGTAGAACACAGAGACACTGTAACCATCTTTAACAAACTAATTTATGATAGAGGGCCTCTCTGCTAACTGCCATGAGGTAATAATCACGAAAGTACTTCATAACAGTCTCTTTCAGTAATTGAATGGCTTTTTCTCAAAAGGCACAAAGGAGACAATGATCACTGAATGATAACTTCACGAAAAATGTAGTCAGCGGTGCCAAACACTGTTCGTGGGATTTTTATTTTGTCCTCAAAAAGGCTTTCAACCAAGAATATGGAAAATCATTGTCATTTATTTCTGCCGTTTCATATTTGTTACCAGTTTACCTCTGCC
The DNA here is from genome assembly GCF_030028105.1 of Mobula birostris. Classification (NCBI taxonomy): domain Eukaryota; kingdom Metazoa; phylum Chordata; class Chondrichthyes; order Myliobatiformes; family Myliobatidae; genus Mobula; species Mobula birostris. The sequence continues at coordinate 47,299,414 of NC_092393.1, read as the reverse complement.
CCACGATGATGTACAAGAAGCGTCTCTGAATGATGGTTCCATTGATGGCCCACTCACATTGCAGACTGGGATAAAGCAAGGCAAGGCATGACCCAAGCACTTATCTCAGTCTTTCTTGCTCCAGTACCGAAACTCACCTCCCACAAGTTTCCCACTGGAATAGAATCAATTTGAAGAATAAATGGGACCTACTCTCAAATGTTGTTTTTGTTCCATTCCTGAGCCCCAATCACATCGCCAGTTTCCATTCCACAGTGCTTTGCTGGCAATATATATGTATATTAGTAATTGCAGACATAGAGTCATAGAGTGTCATGGCACAGAAATAGGTCCTTCAGTCCCTCTACTCTGTGCTGAACTGTTATTCTGCTTAGTCCCATCAACCTGCACCTGGACCATAGCCCTCCATACCCCTCTCATCAATGTACCTACCCAAACCTCTCATAATGTTGCAATGGAGACCGCATCCACCACTTGCACCACCCTCTGAGTGAAGAAGTTCCCCATCAGGTTCCCCTTAAATATTTCACCTTTCACCCTTAACATAGAACACAGAACATAGAATAGTATAGCGCAGTACAGGCCCTTTGGCCCACAATGTTGTGCCGACCCTCAAACCCTGCCTCCCATATAACACCCCACCTTAAATTCCTCCGTATACCTGTCTAGTGGTCTCTTAAACTTCACTAGTGTATCTGCCTCCACCACTGACTCAGGCAATGCATTCCACGCACCAACCACTCTCTGAGTAAAAAACCTTCCTCTAATATCCCCCTTGAACTTCCCACCACTTACCTTAAAACCATGTCCTCTTGTATTGAGCAGTGGTGCCCTGGGGAAGTGGCGCTGGCTATCTACTCCATCTATTCCTCTTATTATCTTGTACACCGCTATCATGTCTCCTCTCATCCTCCTTCTCTCCAAAGAGTAAAGCCCTAGCTCCCTTAATCTCTGCTCATAATGCGTACTCTCTAAACCAGGCAGCATCCTGGTTAATTTCCTCTGTACCGTTTCCAATGTTTCCACATCCTTCCTATAGTGAGGTGCCCAGAACTAGACACAGTACTCCAAGTGTGGCCTAACCAGAGTTTTATAGAGCTGTATCATTACATCGCAACTCTTAAACTTTATCCCTCGACTTATGAAAGCTAACACCCCATAAGCTTTCTTAACTACCCCATACACCTGTGAGAAACCTATGACCTCTAGTTATAGTCTCACTCAACCTCAGTGGAAAAAGCTTATTTGCAATTACCCTATCTATACCGCTTATAAGGAGTTTGGCAGCCTATGAACCTTTCATAAATCTCACAAACAATAATATAATATTAACTAGGTCCAGTTTTAGTGAAGATATTCAGTTCATAGGTGTTGGCCAAACTACAGACAAAAACAGATTTGTTCCACTGTTATAGCATTCTTTATGTTAGAATATTTGGGTATGGCATGAAACAGGCCCCTTGGCCCACAATATTGTGCAGAATGTATTAACACCCACTCTCTTCTGCCCAGACATGGTCCATATCACTCCATTCTCTGCATATTCCGGTGTCTAGCTAGGAGCTTCTTAAAATCTCTATTGTATCTGCTTCTATCACACTCCATTCCAGACACACACAACTCTATTGCCCCACATATCTACTTTGAAATTTCCCTCTCACCTTAAAGGCATGTCCTCTCATATCAGGCATATCAACCTTGGAAAGTATATATCAACTGTCTACTCAATCAATGCCTCTCATAATTTTGTTACTATCACTCAGATTTCCCCTCCATTACTCCAGAGAAAACCCTGTACATCCTCCCCGTGAATGTGTGGGTTTCCTCCGAATGCTCCGGTTTTGTCCCACATTCCAAAGACGTGCCAGTCGGTAAGTTAAATGGTCATTGTAAATTGTCTTGTGATTAGGCTAGGGTTAAATAGGTGGGATGCTGGGCTCTCTGGACTGGAAGGGCTTATTCTGTCCTGTATCTCTAAAATAAAACCTTCATCTGTCCAACCTCTCCCTATAATATATGCCCTCTAATCCAAGCTTCTTCTACACTCTCTTCACAGCTTCCACATCCTCCCTACAATGGGGTGACCAGAACTGAACGTAATGCTCCAGGCAGGACTCCTCCTGAGAGAATGTATCCTTGGTTGTCAGCACTTCATCCGTGTGCGTCTGTCAGCTATTCACCTACTGCATTCTCATTTCCTTTACAAACAACAGAACTAAATACATGGTGCTGAAAACAGTCAAAGGCTGATCCTTGCACGTGCTTTTGGCAGTAACAACCAGAGGCAAATTTCCCTTATTACTTTGCTTTTCTTTTTATAATTAATGTGCCCAAGGATATTTAACGATTTGCTGTCCCGCAGTGCAGGAGTGTCAATGAAACGATTGTGAATAACATCTTTTTCAACACAGCATAATTCAATAATCGAAACGTAGAATAACTCAGGTCATCACCAGAATAATTTAAAAGTAAATAGAGTATGTAACTGAAAAATCTGCCTGTGTTAAGTTGTGAAATGTCCATAGAAACTTCAGGAGAGCTACCACAGGGTGTTAGTGATAGTTTGGACTGCAAATCAACTCCTCGAGCTTCCCTCCTTATTCTATCACTGCAAACAAATGCTTCACCAGCTGCAGAATGCATGAACTGCTGCTAGGGGGCCTTCAAGATGAACTACAGCCTCACTGACAATTGACTTACTTGTCTCATTGGCTGAGTTACCCTCAAGTAGATTGAATGGCAAAAGAAAGACTTGAGGAAAGGTAATATATTGGCAACAACAACACCATATTTCTGTCACTTCGTTTGTCGACATATATTAACATCTCACCTTCTAATATTTCTTTAGGGGAAAATTCATCAGGTGAAAATCTCATAGGATTGGTCACTTAATTGCCTTCTATTCAATACCAGGCCCTCGGGCAAATGCATAATTACATTCCGAAGATTCAAAAGAGAGAAACTTAGATTTCCTTGTACGCTTCTCTTGAGGAGAATGAAGCACTGAGGCTACGTCCACACTAGACCGGATAATTTTGAAAATGCCGGTTTCGCGAAAAAACGGTAGGCGTCCACACCAGGTGTTTTTGAAAATACCTCCGTCCACATCAAAGTGGGTACTTGGGCGAATCTCCTTCTACCGGGCATGCGCAGGACACACCTACAGAATTCACCTACTTCGACGAGTACGCCCGACTCCGACAGTTTGGACCAAGGAACAGGTGATGGCTGCGACAGGTCTGGTGTGGAATCTCGCCGTGAAAGACTTGGTGCGCGTTTGTCCAGTTACAGACTAGAAAAACTTAAAAGGAAATTGCCAAACAACGGACAGCTGTTGGCTCTCACGCAGGAGGACTTAAAACTAAAAAACAAGTACTGGATCGTATGGAGGCAACCGATAGGGAGTTTACAGACAGTATGACCAAGCTGACGACGGACATTGAAAAACTGACTAACTCTGTTGCAGAGGGATTTTCAATGATGAGGAATATGATGGCTCCCCCCCAGTACTTTTCACCGTCACAATACCAGCCTCACAGCCACTACAATAGCTACACATACGGACACACAGGTCCCTTGGTGGCCCCACCAACATCTTCCCCACTCCCACAGAGTGGTCACCCTGGAAACATTTCCTATAGCCATAGTCTCTTCACCGATGAAAGGGACGACAGCTACAACTAAGTGCAATAAGGCTTGTTACTGGGTGAAAGTGAAATTTGCTGTTACCTCATTTGTTTGCCTTTACTTTTGCCATGTCTTTCTGTATTATTTTGCTGTAAATAAAATATGTGCACTAAAACGAGTTACTGGGCAAAAGTGATTTTATTTTTACCTGAGTAAAAGTAAAACTTACAATTTTCCTTTTTTGGCCTTAACATTTTCACATCTATGCCAAGCATAAGCTACTACTTAAAAAATGACATTTTGGAAGTAGTGACAATTGCATCTATTGAATGTTTGCACAAGCAATACATTAATAAAGCACCTTGTTAAATGTATAAAACATGTCTGCATCAGTGTTATCTTGTACTTCCATACAATGTTACATTAGGCTGTTACACATCTATTGTCAGAGAAGTACTTGCATAAACAGGTAAACCACCTCCATACAAGCAAGGACAGAAAACAGGGCAGAGTGAGTATACTTATTTATTCAGCATTCAGTAAGTTATGGGTCAAAGTATTTGGTGAGTATAGTTCTAACTCTTCTACCTTCAGTCTTGTTGCCGTCTGTTCTGAAGTTGTTAGGTTGTGTGGGGGGGTTGAAATTAACATAGACAATAAAGTAAACACCACACACATGAAGACATTCGCCATTGTGGTTGTGGTGTTGGAGGTTGTGTTCAAGAAAGCAATGAAATACCGTGCTGCCACCACCATCTGTTCCGGCACGTCATGACAGCGTTTTTAAGAAGAGCCAGTTACCCCGTACACACTACACCGGCCATTCGGCGTTTTCAGATTTATTCACTCTGGAAAGCGTTTTTGAAAAGCTCCGTTTTTGGGGGAGGAAAATGCCGTTTCAGTGTGGACGGAGGGTCAAAACGTAGAGATAAAGCTTTGGTTATGGATTTATCCAGTCTAGTGTGGACGTAGCCAGCGTGAATAGTTTCGTTATGACTACGTAGACAGCAGCTCTTGAAAAGGTCAGTGGTTAGAAAATTCTACTGACTGAGCTTAGGTATTTTTTTTGGACATAAATACAAGAGAGTTTGTGGAGGTTGGAAATCCAGAGTAACGCATACAAAATGCTGGAGGAACTCAGCAGGTCAGGCAGCGTGTATGGAAAGGAATAAACAATCAAAATTTCAAGCTGATGAAGGGTCTCAGACTGAACCGTTGATTCTTTATTCCTTTCCATAGACTCTGCCTGACCTGCTGAGTTCCTCCAGCATTTTATATGTGTTACTCTTTTTTTTGGATATATTTGTCTCTGGGGACAAAACAAAATTAGAAGCAGTATTATCCAAATAAAGGGCAATATCCTTCTTAAATTTTCGATTGTTCCTTGCCATCTAATCCAGGTCAGGCTAGGCACAGTATTTAGTCAAATGGAAATAAAGATCAGATTCATGGGTCAAAATCAAATGGCCATTGACTGAGAGGAACAGAGAGAATTATCTGATAAATGTCTTAACTTCATGGATTCCAGGCAAACATTTCCATCAGATCCGTAAATTATTTTCGTAACATAATTCCACACAATAAACCAGGGATGAGAACTTTTCACTGTCAGATCTTATACATCCATTCACAATGTGTTACATGTTAAGAATGTTATGGATGTGGTTTGGTTCAGGAATAAAATATGTTTACTTAAGATATTACTTGCAATCATATTTCTGGGTTTCAGGTTCAAAACCAGGGTTAGGCTGAAATGGCTTCATGCTTTGCATTGTTGGTTTTGATAATAATGTTGTCAGGCACAACTTCTGGAATGATCATGGTGAAACCATTACTTCATCTTTTCAAAAGTTGAGTCTGCATATTTACAACTAGAGATCAGTGAAATTTTGTGAAGAAATAGAAAATGCTAGATATCTTGCAGGGAGAAAAAGAGTTGATGATCTTCCATCACCAGCTCTGATGAGGTCAAGGTCAAAGTCAAAGTCAAAGTAAACTTTATTATCAAAGTACATATATGTTACATTTACATGATAAAGTCTGCAGATGCTGGAAATCCAAAGCAACATGTGGAAAATGCTGGAGGAACTTAGCAGGTCAGGAACATTTACAGAAATGAATAAACAACCAATGCTTCAGGTCAAGACTCTTTTTCAAGGCCGGAAAGGAAGGAGGAAGATGCCTGAATATAAAGCTAGGGGGAGGGGGAAGGAGGATAGCTAGGAGGTGATAGGTGGAGCCATATGAGTAGGATAGGTAAAGGGCTAAAGAGGAAGGAATCTGATAAGAGAGGAGAGTAGATCATAGGAGGAAGTGAAGGAGGAGAGGACCCAGTGGGAGGTGATAGCCAGGTCAGAAGAGGTAAGAGGCCAGAGTGGGTAATAGATGAAGTCTAGAGTGTGAGAGTTTTTTTTTATTGGATGGAGAAAGCAATATTCATGTCATCAGGCTAGAGGTTACCAAGACAGAATATAAGGCATTGCTCCTCCAGCTTGAGGATGGCCTCATTGTGTGCAATAGGAGGCCATGAACCAACATGTCAGAACGGGAATAGGAATTGGAATTAAAATGTTTGGCCACAGTGAAGTTCTGCTTTTGGCAGATGGAGCGGAGATGCTTGACAAATTGAAGAATGCTTCAATATATACCTTGAGATTCATTTTCAATTGTTATGCCATCAAAGACTCTTGTTACTACTAAAGACATCACCATAAGGCAGTGCCTCAGAAAGGTAGCATCCATCACTAAGGACTCTCACCATGCGGAACATGCTCTCTTCACATTAGTACCATCAGGTAGGAGGTATAGGAGCTTGAAGACACCCATTCAAAGCTTTAGGTACAATTTCTTCCCCTCCATCATCAGGTTCCTGAATGCTCCACAGACCCATATAATTTGGTTTATTACCCTGTTCTTCTTTTTTACTATTTATTTACTTTTGTAACTTGCAACAATTTTAATGGCTTGTAGTGCTGCCACAAAACAATATATTTCATAATATATGCCAGTGATAATAAAACTTAATACTTTTCTTCTTATTCTGAACTGAAGTTTAGAAATAATGGTGTTTCATCAAAATGTTCCTTCTGCACAACTTTGCCTTCAACAATAGAGAACTCTGATAAGAACTTGGCCGACATGAAACACTTCCCTTATGTCAAGAGGAACGCCTCAGTGAGAGCAGATACATGTGACCCACCCCTCTCCCCATACTAAGGGGAGTTGTATCCCTAGTATCTGCAAGAGGACCGCAACCTGGTCAGGGTTTGGAGTCCTGCGTGCCTCGATGACCTGAGGAGCTATGTTGGCTGGAGTCAGGGCTTTATGCTTTGGCTCTTGGTAGGGTCATTCATGCCAAACAGGTTGAAGTGGGGTCCACAGGTCCTCCAGGTTCAGGGGTTCAGCCCAGGGCTAACAACCCTGACTGGTAAGACAAAATATTTTAAAGAAATAGAAATGAAGAATCTTTCTATATCTGACTGTGGCAATATTTCTGAGTCTCCACCCAGGATTTGCATGACTGACAGTAGTGAAAACAAAGAGGAGGCTATTGACATGATGAAGGAAGCCTTGAAAACTGCCAGAGATGTAGGACCTCCATTGCTGCCCTCAAGGCCAGCAACATAACGGGTAGTAAGTAAGTACTCCTAATAAGCACTCATTTTTTTGCAGCATGAAGCCGACCACAATTCCCATCAAACTTTCACCTGTGGTTAAATCCTTACGTGTTGTTGGGTCACCTCAGAGCCCACGCAATGAACCTCCACCTCAGGGGATTGCCAAAGAAAAAAAGAGCCCCCTTATTCATTCATTCAGACCAAGGCTTGTGATCTCACTATAAGTAGCTCTCAAGCATAGCTCATTCATCCTATCGGATGAGTTAAGGTTGAGCATGCCAAAGACTACTGTGTGTTTTTTTTTAACCAGTCTACATCCTGGATATCTCCTAATGTGGCCAAACATAAGGGAGGTTCCCAGAAGCTCCAAGGGTGGCCTCTAATGAGCATGTTGGTTTCCGCATGTTTTCTTTTTATTCTTCTGTGTAAATGTGAGCTTCAATATGATATATCGCACAAATCCTGATGGTGACATGACTCCTCCTCCAAAAAATTCCTGAGAGCATCATACTTCATGTATTGTTTTCCTTCTGAGAAATCATATGGAATTCATTTTTCAACAGATCACATTAATGTCAAATTCCTACACTGATCCTTTGAAATGTGCAATAACGCTTAAGATTACCTTGTAGGTTAATCCTTTAGTAATAATTGTTTGGATTGATTGCTTTTGTAATTCAGATTTGGCACAAATTTCCAGCATAAATTATATAGAGATATCAAAATTAAAAACACTTCACTTTTCTTAAGTACCGGAAATTATTAAATTCGGTAGGGTGTTGTCACAGAAAAATAACAAGGACTGAATGGAAATTCACATCACAGTTCACGTGGCAGCTGTCTGAAAACCACATGCTAGTTTGTACATTTGGGAAGCTACCATTTACAAGCCTGATCTCATGCTAGAAACCCCAATGGATAGGAGTTAGACAAGGGTAAGTTCCAGGAAATTAGGTGGCTCAACAATTCTGCCAAGATTGATTTTTCTCCAACACATTCAATATATGAAATATCAGTAAGACAACTTGTTGGATTGGAAATAAATCAAAATAGAATAAAGAATATTTGCCAAACCTTTATTATAGTTAGATAGACCTTAACATATACATTGTTGGATGACACTTGCATTGATATAGCACCTTTAATACAATAAATTCTTCCTTGGTGTTAGCACAATTGATAAAATTTCAAATGCTGATCGGGAGAAAAAGGCAATTGAAGCAATAGGGCAAATGACTGACTGCTTGTTTCGTGGTTTGATTTTAAGGATCATACTATGGAAAGAGACTGCCAGAGAAGGGGATTTCTAAGCTGGACTCAGAGCCATGAATGATCAAGCGAAATAATGAACATAGCTGCCAAATATTTTCCTGAACAATTTCTCCCTAGGTACTCTTTCTTGAGAAACCAGAGTGGATGAGACCAAAGATCTCGAGACATGGCTGGAGAAGATTAAAGTGATGTGGAGAAAGAAGATCAGGGAAAGATGTAAAAACAATGAAGCAATTATTTTAAGTTTCTCTTTATGTGGCCTCTTTATTTCAAGAACACTTGTCTTGGTTGGTAATAATCTAAACTTGTAACTAAGCCATTCAGTGAAGTAAGCAGTGTTAGCTTCATACTTTGTACTCTAATGTTTGCCCTGGTAGTGATTTCATATAATTTATATCAGGCTAATCTTCTCTTGACTGAAATTCTTTTCCTCCCATGTATACTGCTCGGCCTATTCAGTTTTTCCAACAGATTGCTTGTTGCTCTAGATTTCAACATTTTCAGTCTCTTGTGTCTTACCTTTTATTTGTTTCCTTCAATAGTATGCAAAGCTTCATGATCTGTAGTCACTGCTTTGCTCACAGTAGTGATATTTAGTTTAAAAATTCTATGAAGGTAAAAAAAAGTTCACACAATTGAACAGAAATCTATCTTCCTAACCAATGATTTTTGTCAGATACACACCCAGTGACCTCTTTATTAGGTATCTCCTGTAACTAACCAAGTAGCCACTGCGTGTACAAATGTTCATGGTCTTCTGCAGCTTTAGCCCACCCACATCAAGGTTTGACATAGTGTGCATTCAGAGATATATTTCTGCACCCCACTGTTGTAGTGCATGGTTATTTGAGTTACTGTCGCCCTTGTGTCAGTTTGAACCAGTCTGGCTATTCTCCTCCGAGCTCTCTCATTAACAGGGCATTTTCATCCACAGAGCTGCTGCTCACTGCATGTTGTTCTGTTTTTTGCACCATTCTCTGAAAACTCTAGAGACTGTTGTGTGCAAGAATCCCAGGAGATCAGCAGTTTCTGAGGTACACAAACCCACCATGTCTGGCGCCAACAATCATTCCACAGTCAGTCACGTAGATCATATTCCTTCCCTATTCTGATGTTTCGTCTGAACAACAGCTGAATCACTTGACCATGCTTTTATGCATTGAATTGCATTGATATTTGCAGGTGTACAGCTGTACCTAATAAAGTGGCCACTGAATAGTGAAGGACAGGCTCAATGAAAAATTCCCTGTGCATTCCCTCATGTTATATTTAGGAGAATTTTTCCATGAGACACTTCTTAAATTGTTCATCTCTGTAGATTTTCCATGAGGTGCCTCAATCTCAGTTTTAGCCCAGCTTTGTGTCTTCAGTAGTTAGCCAACAGGAATCCCTGCACACTAGGAGTCAAAAATGGGAAGTTGTTGATGTATTGCTTCTGGATTTCTATTCATTAAAATCCCTAAATGAAAAACTCTAGGAAGTGTTCCATCAATCTTCCCAGTGCACGTACTCTGTTGGGTAGTTTGTATATAGCTGACGTTGAATCAGATATTGTTGATTTCACCAACGCATTATATCTTACCACAGTTTCATTCAGCAGCCTCTGGGACTCTCCACTCAGACTGAAATAGATGACATGGGACATTGTATCTTTGCTCAAGCTGAATCCTATCTACTCATCCTACTTCCAGACAGATTGTTTCATCAACCTTTGGCCCTGATTTTCTTCTTTATAAGATGCCTAACCAAAATCGGTTTTCTTTTTTATTGACATGCTAATTCCATACCTCATTACAAACAATTCCAATTTTTCTTTATAAAAACATAAACCTACAAAGTCAAGCTGGCTCACATTTCGCAATCCAGAGAATATTCCAACTAAAGCAACACGCACAAAAAGTGCTGGAGGAACTCAGCAGATCGGGAAGCATCTATGGAAAGGAATAGACAGTCGATGCTCTGAGCTGAGAGCCTTACTCAGATGATCAGGCAGCATCTGAACAGTGAGAAACAAAGTTAAAAATTCAGGTGGATGACCTTTCATCAAAACTGGAGAAAGTTAGAGATGCAGCAGGATTTTAAGGACTGAAGCCATGTAATGAGAGAGAAGAAATGTGCAAAAGAGAGGATGGGGGCAAGGAGATTACATGCCAGAATGGATAGAAAATATATCAAACCTACAACACAATACAGGCCCTTCAGCCCTGTGCCGAACATGTACTTACTTTAGAAATTACCTCGGGATACCCCATAGTCCTCTATTTTTCTAAGCTCCATCTAAGAAAAGTTTGACTAGCTGCATGGATGGCAAGGATATAGAGGGCTATAGTACCAGTGCAGGTTGATGGAAATAGGCAGCTTAAATAGTTTAGCATGGACTAGATGGGCCAAAGGGCCTGTTTCTGTGCTGCACTTTTCTACGGCTCTATGACTCTAGGATGGAACAAGCCTGGAGAGCTGAATGGAAGGAAGGAGTACCTGGTAACAACCATTCCCAGCAGGCTGTTTAAAAAAAAAGAAATATAAATTATGGCTATGATCTAAAACTGCTTTTAAACCAGTGATGACTCTGAAAAGCAGTAACATGTCTAACTTGAGCAGCACAGTAGTGTGTGGATTGTGTGATAGCATAGTGGTTAATATGATGCTATTAAGCACCAGCAATTTGGGCTCAATTCTGCCACTGTCTGTAAGGAGTTTGTTTCTTCTCCCCCTGCTTCCCTCCAGATACTCTGGTTTCTCTCCACTTTCCAAAGATGTATGGGTTAATATATTAGTTGGTCACATTAGTGTAATTGGACCACACAGGTTCACTGGGCTGGAAGGGCCTATTACAGTAGTACATCTCTGAATGAAAAAAAATAAGATGAGTTGATGGCTCTTGAGCTTATGTTGAGTTTCCTTAGAACAAAGCTGAAATCTGAGAGGTAAGAATGAAATAGAGAGTTATAAAGACAAGGGACCAAAGACTTGGAATCACAAAACAGTTGCCATGTCAATGTGAAGGATCAAGTGAATGCAGAATAGTAAACTGAATGAAGTTTAAGTAATTTTCTACCTCCTCTAGAAAGAACATTTGGGAAAGGAGGAGGTAAAGGGTCAAGTTTTGCAATGCTGATACATGGCAGGAAGGCTCTGTGAGATGGAATGAGTTAAGTGCGAAATAGGGAAGGATCTTGAGGCTGCTGAGGGATAACAGAGGAGAAGGTGCAGTAAGAGATAACATCATGTTGGTTATTCTACATGGATTCAATCACTTTGATCAGTAGGAGTTTGTCGTTACAAAGCCAGAGCCTAGAGCATAAGAACATGCAGTTTACATTTTTTGTTGATCCTATTGTAACTCATTGTTTTACTGTGAATGCCTGCAAGAAAATAAACCTCAAAGTAGCATATGGTGACTTTGATAATAAATTTGCTTTGACAGTTACATGCCAAGAAATTGTTGCTGTTTCTCACCTTACTTGATAAATGAAACATTCTCATAAACTCTTCCTTGACCGTTGGGGTTGCTAGAATGTATAGTACATTTGCTCTATCTTTCCATAATAGGTAAAGACAAAGATAAACATTATTTATCATGTACCGTATATCGAAACAGACAGTGAAGTCTGTAATTTGCATCATCATTTTCAATGTGCTTGGAAGAAGCCCAAGACAGTCACCACGCTTCTGTCGCCGACATAGCATGTCCTCAATTCACTAACCCTAACCATATGGCTTTGGAATGTTGGAGGAAACCAGAGCACCTGGAGGAAACTCATGCGATCATGTGAACATACAATCTCCTTAAAGACAATGCTAGGAATTTATTTATGTGTGATCCGTCTGTAGGTTTTATCCTTACCTTCATAAGTTATCATTTGTTATGTGTACTACTGTGCTCTACGCCCTGGTTCAGAGAAATGTTGTCTCATTTCTATATACATTATATAATTATATATGTTATATACATCAATATAGTTAAATGACAATAAGCTTGACTTGACGACTTGAAGTAGACACCCCTTTCAAAATTTTATTCTGTCGGGTCCCTTAAATTCAGAATCTTAGACTCTCTGGCTAGGACAGGACACTGGAAAGGCCCTCAGCAAGCTGCTGGAATTTAATTTTGTGTCATCTCTTTGAGTTTCATTGGCTTCCCTAATGGCATCAAAAGCAGAAGAACCCTTCATATATTCATAATATCGACATTTAAAAGTTATTTGGGTAAGTACATAGGTAGGAGGGGCTTAGAGGGAAACGAGACTAAATTGGTGCGCTCCGTGTTGGGCGTGCATAAGTTTGGCCAAAGGGCCTGTTTCTATAAGCATTGCTCCACATCTCTATAACACTATAGCCCCTCCCCTTTCCCATCAATTAAGCATTACTTTAAAGCTAATTAATTAATTAATTAGTCAAATTAATCATTCTAGTTGATTAATCCATTCCTCACCATTGAGAAAATTTCTTTTAATAAGGATGCTGGGAAAAATTGTAGAACTGCCCCCTCCTTGATTTACTGTTTTTACTGTTTACTAGTACTTACTGTTTTCCTCTTCATTTCTGGTGAAGAAGTACCACAGATCCAGAACAACTCAAAAGTAATTTCGATGCTACAAATATTTAAACAAATTATGCTACTTTGTAGCAGAGTTTATTGCAAGCATAAGGATTGTATAATGTACCTTATGAGTTTGCAATGGGTGCTATAAAGTATGAATTATATAAGTTGTTCAGACTCTCAGGGGTTAAAGAAAACAGATTTCAACTGAAGTGCAATGACTCTTTCAAATACTGCCTCAGTAGGCCAATGAAAGTAGATAGTTTTTCTTTATTAGATACTTTGGCTGGAAAAGTTCCATTCTACTGCTTAACAGCAGGGCTGACACTGTGCATTAAATAGCTCAGCCACATTCATTAACCACTTGTGAATCCCAATCGTGCTGCTCTTTGGCATTGCCTTCTGTGAGGTGCATATAGAAACTACTATAACCTGCAAAGGAACGTGATGTTTCCCTCTAGGTACGAGACTGTTTGGCAGCCAAGGAGCCAGAACATTGCTTTTGCAAAAAGTATGACTGCTGCAGAGTGCACTGTGCGAGCCAACCTGCAGACGATTATATTTAATGGATTATGCTCCTCAGTGAGTACCCACTTGTATTTCTTAGACTATGTGGCTGAGAAATATTATGCTAGTGTCAAGACACAAAAGCATAACAAGTGAAACCTTTCAACCTTTTCTGGCTTGTGTGCCAAGCGCTGTTCTTCATATTCTATTTTAATGGATTTTTGTTGTAAATATATGGTTCTCTGCATGGCCGCCAATAGATTTTGGAAGTGTTTTGGGCCCTCTTCACTGTAAGCTTGCTCAACTTACCTTCAATCCAGGTAATATTTTAAACAATTGTTTTAAAACAAGAATCAAATCCTCACTGGTGAGGTATTATAATTGGCATCTGATTTTACTACCCTGCTGTGTAAAGGTCCTGATGCCTTGCCCAGTGAACACAGACCACCCATTTACTGTTGAAGACTGGATGATATCCACTTTTTCTGCTTCTTTAGATAACGTTCTGGTAAAGTGAGCAGGAACTTCCTGCCCAGCGATAGCAGACAGAAATATTACCATTCCAAATTACTCACCCTACCACACTGCAGGACCTGGCAACGGAATTTATGAGGGCTCCTTCCAAGAATAAGAGTCAGGTAAAACAGTTATCAGTTTATTAAAACTTTCATAACAAAAAGTAGCCGTTCTGCCCTCTTGTGCATGCCAGCAACAAGAACTAGTTAGGAGACATGAGAGATTTTGCAGATGCTGGAAATCTGGAGCAACACACACACACACACACAATGCTGGAGGAGGAACTCAACAAGTCAGGTAGTATCTATGGAGGGGAACGAACGGATGATGATTTGGGCTGAGATCCTTCATCTGGATTACTTGCGGTATCTCCACTTTGTAAAGAATGATTTAAGGTAATCCCACTTTGGGTAAAGAACTAAGGAAATTTGTCCTGGGGTTGGAGGACATGTGTGTCAGTTCGTGGGTGGGAGGGAGAAACGGAGCTTGTTTTGCTGTTGTTGTTTTGTTGCTTGTTGTATTCTGTGTCGTTCTGCTGAACACTGTGGTTTCACTATGTTGGAGCCATATTATGTGGCAGTTTAAGAATGCCCCAGCCCATCCTTAGATTGTGCTGGTTGTTAATGCCATCAAAACGTTTCACTGTATGTTTCATTGTACATCTGATAAATAAATGAATCTCAATCTGAACTGTTTAAGGTAATCCTGCTTCTTAATTCCTTTAAAGATCCGGCATTTTGATGACTCAAGCAGCTGTGCTACTTGTTTATTTAGTGATATGGCGTGGAGTAGGCCCTTCCAGCTCCTCGAGCCATGCTGCCTTAGCGACTCTCAACAAACTCAATTAACACTAACCTAATCACGGGACAGTTTACAATGACCAATCAAACTGCCTAGTATGTAACCCCAGGACCCAAAGAAAACGCACAGATTCCACGGGAAGGACGTACAGAGATCCCTTACAGAATGGCAGCAGAATTGAACTCCAAACTTTGGAATGCTCCAACTCGTAAAAGCATCGTGCTAACTGCTACCCTACCGTGGTGCCCCTATGTGTTAAAGTTCTACCTCCATTTATTTTTTTTTATTCCAACACCAGCACTGCTGAGTAAACTATTTTTTAATCCTTCTGACAATTACACTGTGAGGATAGGTGCCCGGAATACACAGCCAGGGGAGGTAGTGGGAGCAGATATGATAGTAATTTTGAAGATTTATTTAGACAAGCAAGGAATGGAAGGATATGGATCATAGGCAGACAGAAGGAATTAGATTAAGTTGGCATCATGCTTGAAACGGAAGAGTGAAGAATGAGGGGGATTTTGGTGAAACCTATCGAATGTTGATAGGCCTCAATTGAGTGAATTTGGAGAGGATGTTTCCTATGGTAAGAGGGTCTAGAACAAAAGGCACAACCTCAAAATAGAGGGATGTCCATTTAGAATGGAGGAGAGAGGAATTTGTTTAGCCAGAAAGTAGTGAATCTGTGGAATTCATTGCCACAGGCGGCTGTGGAAGTTAAGTCATTGGATATATTTAAGGCAGAGGGTGAAAGGTTCTTCACTAGTCAGAGCATGAAGAGTTACATGGAGAAGGCAGGAGATTGGGACTGAGAGGGAAATGGACCAGCCATGGTGAAATAGTAGAGCAGACTCAATGGGCCAAATGGTCTAATTCTGCTCCTATATCTTATGGTCTTATGGACATAATGAGTCAAAGGACATGCTTCTGTGTTTTACTGTACTATGTTGTATGTTTTATTTAGAGGTACAGCACAGTAACAGCCCCTTCCAGTCCAATAATCCTACGCTTCACAATTACACACATATGACCAACTAGCCTCAGAAGAGAGGGACAGAGATGAGGAGGAATTTCTTTAGCCAGAGCATGGTGAATCTGGAATTCATTGCCACAGACAGCTGTGGAGGCCACGTCATTGGGTATACTTAAAACAAAGGTTGATAGTTTCATGATTATTAAAGGTGTCAAAGGCTATGGAAATTATGGAGGAAGATGGGGTTGAGAAGGAAAATAAATTAGCCATGATTGAATGGTGAAGTAGTCTTGATTAGCCAAATAGCCTGAGCCTGTTCCTACATTTTATGGTCTTCCCAATGTATGTGGAGTTTTACACATCCTCTCTGTGACCACATTTGTTTCCTTGAAATGCTCCAGCTACTTTCTAGATCCCCAAAACACACGGGCAGCTTAATGGTCCACAGTAAACTGCCCCTAAATGGAGGTATCTGGAGGAGTTGGCGGAAACGTGGGAAGTAGAACAGAATTAGTGTTAATTGTGCTTGATGGTCAATGCAGACTGAAGGGCCTGTTTCTATGGTCTATGGTTCTCTGACTCCTCTGACTCATGGAGACACAGGAGATGTCTGAAGCTTGCACCTGGAGCGATAAATAATCTGCAAAGAAACTCGATGTGTGAGGAAAGGAATTTTTGACATGTCAGATTGAAACACTTCATCAGGACCTGATGCAGGGTTTTGACCCAAAATCTTAACAATTCCTTTCCTCCCACAGATGCCACTCAACCCTCTGAGTTCTTCCAGCATATTGTTTGTTCCTCTTTTAACTCAGCTGAGTTGCATATAACTTCTTTCCTCAATTAACTCCTATCAATTTCAATAGAACAGGAGTCCAGGTGCAGAGTTCAATTTGTGTCGAGTCTGTAAATTAAGTCTGGACTGAATTCTAACTCACATCTTTCCATCTATTATTATTCTTAAATGTGATGTAAAATCCTCCTGGATTCTGTGGGCCTCCAATTTATTTGCAGATTGAGGCAAAAAGGCAGGTGTTGCTTCTCTTCTGGTTACAAGGGGAAGTGCCTTGAGAATAGGAGTAATTATTGGAGGTGGAAGTGCAAAATAGGGAGTCATGGAGGGAATGATGCCTTTCGAACGCTGGAAAGGGAGAGGTGCGAAAGTGTCATCTGCCGGTCATAAATAATTTTGTAGAGGTTTTGTCATGATTTTGTGAATGGAGAGATCCATGTTGCCTGCATATTCTGGGGTTCTCTCCAACAGCATTCCTTTAATAAAAACTTCCTCTAAGTAAGCAGACAATACCACTTGTAAATGTTGCTGTTCTATTATAGTCTCCTGTGATACAAATAAGTGTCAACGAATACTCTCAGCATTGTGTGCTATTTGCCAAAGGGTTTATAAAGCAGAATACTTTATGAATTTCTGACAGTCTTGTGGAAGAAATCAAATGAAAATTTACTGCTTTACATTGGAAAATCGGTAATATTGACAAAAAAAAAAATCTAATGGAATTAAATACTCTCATTTGAGAGGCATTGATGATAATTCCGGCAATGGCCTGCTGTTTTGTTATTCCAATTCAGACAGTTGCTGCACTTCAGTCATCTCATCAAAGCAAACTGCACATGTTGGACCTCAGACAAATGATTTCCTCCTTTTATCTGTGATGTCTCGGCCAGAAGGAGATAAAAGTGTCTGCCAGGGACCACAGCTATTCCGTCTCACGGATGTCTTGGGTCTACAAATAAAACAAAAAAGATTTTACAAATAAAGCAAGAGGAACAATCAAAAATCACCATTGTATTTATCCAGTGTGTGTTACATCAGTCTGACTTGCAAATGTGTTCAGCAGGGCAGATAAGCTAAGGGAGTCAGAAGGACTCCAGTGAAAGGAGGTGAAGCACTCCAATAGTTTATTTAGAAAGTCACTGCTTTACATTTCTCTGACCAGCTAACGAGGTGGCACAGAAGTCAAGTGTCATTAATGGTGACCATGAACCTTTGGATTGTCATAAGAAAGTCCTTTAGTTTACTGATATCCTTTAGGGAGGAAATCTGCCATCTCCAACTAGTCTAGTCTTAATGTATATAACCTATCCCTTATTAACATGATTGACCCATAACAGCTCCATAGATCACTTAGCAACCCAAGATGTAATCAGACACAAATACAAACATGCTCATATTATGAAAAGAATCATGAGAACATAGAGAATAGGAGCAAATAAAGACAATTCCTGCTTTAGACTTCCCCACCATTCATCGTGATCAAGGTGGATCTAACTCTTCAATATATCATTACCTTTTCTCCCCACATGCCTTGATCACTTTAGCATTGAACATATACTTCGGAACAGATATATCACCCCACAATGCTATATCACCCTTTTAACCTACTCTAAGATCAATCTTGCCCTTCGCTCACACATAGCTCTCCATTTTTTCTATCATCCATATGCCTATCAAAGAATCTCTTAAATATCCCTAATGTATCTGCCTCTACCACCACCCCTGGCAGCATGTTCCATACACTCACCAGTCTGTGTAATAAAAAAAGTTACCTCTGACATAACCCCGATACTTCCCTCCAATCACGTTAATATTATGCACCCTCGAATTAGCCGTTGATGCCCCGGGAAAAAGTATGTGACTGTCCACTCAATCTATGCCTCTCGTCATCTTCTACTCCTCAATCAAGTCTCCTCTCATCCTCCTTTGCTCCAGAGAGAAAAGCCAAAGCTCACTCAATCTATCCTCATAAGACACATCTCCAACCTGGCAACGTCTTCGTAAATCTGCTCTGGACATTCTCTAAAGCTTCTACCTACTTCTTTTTATTGAGAAGCAAGTTGTATATAGCCCCACCTTGAACATTTTTAATGAATTGGGTGCTACTGCGTTCTCTGGTAAAGGATTTCATAAGAACATAAGAAATAAGAGCAGCAGTAGGCCATCTAGCCTATGGAGCCTGATTTGCCATTCAATAAGATCATGGCTGATCTGTCTGTAAACTCAACTCCATCTACCTGCCTTTCCCCCTAACCCTTCAGTCCCTTACTATGTAAAAACCTATCTAACTATATCTTAAATATATTTAGTGAAGAAGCCTCAACTGCTTCCCTGGGCAGAGAATTCCACAGATTCACCACTCTCTGGGAAAAACAGTTTCTCCTCATCTCCGTCCTAAATCTTCTCCCCTGAATCTTGAGGCAATGTCCCCTAGTTCTACTCTCACCTACCAATGGAAACAACTTTCCTACTTCTATCTTATCTATCCCTTTCAAAATTTTGCTGGTGAACACAGCAGGCCAGGCAGCATCTATAGGAAGAGGTACAGTCGAGGTTTTGGGCCGAGGGTCTTGGCCCGAAACATCGACTGTACCTCTTCCTATAGATGCTGCCTGGCCTGCTGTGTTCACCAGCAATTTTTATGTGTGTTGCTTGAAACTCCAGCATCTGCAGATTTCCTTGTGTTTGCTTTCAAAATTTTGTATGTTTCTATACAAAATTCTTCTGAATCTTCTGAATCCATCTCATTCTTCTGAATTCCACAGAGTATAGTCCCAGGCGACTCAATCTCTCCTCATAGGTTAACCCCTTCATCTTCGGAATCGACCTGGTGAATCTCCTCTGCACTGCCTCCAAAGCCAGTGTATCCTTCCTCAAGTATGGAGACCAGAACTGTACACAGTACTCCAGGTGCAGCCTCACCAGTACCCTGTTTAGTTGCAGCATGACCTCCCTGCTCTTGAATTCAATCCCTCTAGCAATGAAGGCCAACGTTCTGTTTGCCTTCTTAATAACCTGTTGTACCTGCAAGCCAACTTTTTACAATTCGTGAACAAGCACTTCCAGGTCCCTCTGCACAACAGCATGCTGTAACCTTTCACCATTTAAATAATAATCTGCTCTTTTATTATTCCTTCCAAAGTGAATGATCTCGCATTTGCCAATGTTGTATTCCATCTGCCAGACCTTAGCTCACTCTATATCCCTCTGCAGACTCTCCACATCCTCTGTACAATTTGCTTTTCCACTCATCTTAGTGTCATCAGCAAATTTTTCTATGCTACACCCAGTCCCCTCTTCTAAATCATCAATGTAAATGGTAAACAGCTATGGGCCCAACACCAATGCCTGCAGCACCCCACTCACCACTGACTGCCAACCAGAGCAACACCCATTTGTACCAACTCTCTGTCTTCTATTGGTTAACCAATCTACTATCCATGCCAATACACTTCCTCTGACTCCATGCATCCATATCTTATTTATGAGTTTCTTGTGTGGCACCTTATCAAATGCCTTCTGGGGATCCAAGTATACGATATCCACCTGTTCCCCTCTATCCACTGCAGTCATTACATCCTCAAAAAACTCCAGTAAGTTTGTCAAACAGGAGCTGCCCTTTCTGAATCCATGCTGCGTCTGTCTGATGGAACCACTCCTTTCTAAATGTTTCGCTATTTCTTCCTTAATGACAGCTTCAAGCATTTTTCCAACTACACATGTTAAGCTAGCTGGCCTATAGTTGCCCGTCTTTTGCCTACATCCTTTTTAAAAAAGTGGCGTGACATTTGCTGTCTTCCAATCCGCTAGGACCTGCCCAGAGTCTAGAGAGTTTTGATAAATGATTACCAACGCGTCTACTATAACCTCCGCCCATTCCTTCAGCACCCTGGGATGCATCTCATCAAGACCAGGGAACTTATCTACCTTCAGGCCCTCTAGTTTGTTCATCACTATTTCGTTAATGACAGTGATTTTATCGAGGTCCTCACCTCCCATTTCATCCATAACATCCTTCTTTGGCATATTAGACGTGTCCTCCACCGTGAAGACCGACACAAAATAGTCATTCAATGCCTCAGCTAATTCCTTATCACCCAAAATCAATTTCCCCTTCTCGTCTTCCAAGGGACCTACGTTGACTTTAGCCACCCTTTTCTGCTTTATATATTTATAAAAACTTTTGCTATCTATTTCAGTAGCCTACCACCCTCTATATGAGGAAATTTCTTCTGATCTGGATTCTATATTGCTGACACCATTTTGTCAGGCTGTCACCCCTTTTTCTGGACCCTCCATCTATAGGGAACATCGTCGTTGCACCTAGTCTGTCGAGTACTATTTAATGTTTAGAGATTACTATGAAATATCCCCCTTACTCATCTGAACTCCAGTAATTATAGTAAAAGCTGACCCAATCTCTCCTCATACAGCAAGCATGCCTTCTCAGGGATCAGTCTGGTAAACGTTTGATGTACTTCCTCCATTGCAAGGATATCCTTCCTCAGATAAGGAAACAAACCTCCTGCTGATATCTCCTCAGGGCAATACAGCTGCAGCAAGAAATCCTTACTCCTGGACTTAGATCCTTATTGCAATGAAGGCAAATATGTCATTTTCTTTCTACACTGCTTTCTGCACCTGTACATTTGCTTTCTAACACTGGTGTACAAGGTTACCCAGGTTCTGGTACGCCTTCACTTTTCCTGAATTTACTATAATAAACTACTCTGAAAAACTGCAGATTCGGGAACTCTGGAAGTAGAACAGAAAATGCTGCTAATTTTTACATCAGGTAGCATTTTTGGAAAGAGAAGCAAAGTTAGTATTTTCAGCTGAAACATGCTTTGTCAGAACTCGAGAAGAGTTTAATGTACAGAAAAGGTGGAGAAGAAATTTTCTCTCTTCCTCAGTTTTGATAAAGCGTCTTTGACCTGAAATGTTACACTTCTTCTGGCAGTCCACCTTTCAGTTTTTAAAACCTAAATAGATAATTTTATATTTATCCTTATTAAGCTGCAACTGCTATTCATTTTACAACTCAACTAACTAGTCTAAATCACATAGGAGACTCTAGTTTTAGTCCCCACAGGTTTGTGTCATTGTCAAAATGGGAAATGTTACATTTAGATGGCACAGGAGGGTGCCATTTGATCTATCAAGTCTATGCCAGATGCTAATGTAGTAATGCTGTCAGTCTGACCCATTCCATTACCCCAAGATCACTTTTTAACTTAAGTGTCTATCTAATTGCCATTTGAAGTACTATTTAGTTCTCTTTCCACCAATACTATAAGAATTCTGGTAAGATCTCAGCACAAAACATTGCTTCCTCTCCGTAGATGCTGCCTAACCTTCGGACATCCTCCAGCATTTGGTGTGTGTTGCTCCAGATTTCCAGCACCTGCAGAATCCCTTGTGTTACTCTTTGAGTTGAAATGTCTTTACTTGCATTGGTTTTGTATATTTGCCTAGATCTTTAAATCAGTCCTTGGCCCATCAATGAAAAGTAACTGTTTTCCTCCCACGCCACTCTTGATGTAGTGGGAAATCGTGTACGAGGCAAGTTACAGATGTGGTTTGCCATTGCCTTCTGCCGGCTGAGTTTTTCAAAGAGATCACTAGCTCGTAACCCACCACGGATGGAAAGCGTGCAGGGGAGCCGGCTGGATTCGAACTTGGGACCTTTCGTCCCAAAGTCTGGTACTGATGCCACTATGCCACCAGCCAGGTCTGCCAGCAAAGAGAAACAAAATCTATAAGAAGTTTCCCTCTCTCTCTCTCTCTCTCTCTCTCTCTCTCTCTCTCTCTTTTTTTTCACTGTCCCATAGAAGGTGGGGGGGGGGAAGAACACAGTGCGTAAACATACTTTCAAAGCGGAGCCCAGTCACTCATCCATAAATCTATTTTGTCATTCGAGTGGCTGCAAGGCCAGAGGTCCACTTGTATTTTTTAATCTGTGCCAGACATCTTTCCAGCACTTAGATACCAGAGGCAGCTTCCATTCCAAATATCCAGAAATGCTTGTCAAAATAAATCTTAACTTCTGACCGAGCTTCAGGACCAACTGCAGAGTATGGACAGAATTGCACCTGTCAATCATGGAACAGGGGAACCAGAGTTTGTGTTGTTAAGCCCTATGTTGGTGGTACAGTCATGCGATAACAATTGCTCAGAGCCACTCTACCCAAAGCACTCAAATATTCTGAAGCATCAAATATTTTTCTGTGCTGTCAAGAATTGCCTACTTTGTTGAAAGATGGTAGTTTATTGAATTATTCACTGGGCCAAATCTACTGTTTTCCATCTATTTCAGCTCAAATAAGACAATCTTTATGGAAATAGAGAAAAAATACATTTTTACTTCATGACTCCAGTTAAATTTCATTTGGTGTCTAATTAATTTGGCCTTCTGAAATATTATCATTCATTGGAATCTGAAGTGAAAATAGGGGTTTAACAAATTTCATGTAGGTGGAAGGTGAAGTTTTAGTCCAGTTAATGATGTGGGAAGGATTTCAAGGGAACGACTATGCTGACTGAGGAAGAAAACATATGAGACAGAATCCTTTTCATCTTGAAGCTTGCAATAAACAGAGGATGCCTTTTCCCTTAAAGCTAATTACAGTGGACACTTCCATTTGTTATGGTATAGATAATGAAATTATGTCAGACATTTTAGCTGTCAAGCTCAAATACAAGAGGTAGTTATGACTGGGTCCTTTACAGTTTATTTTAATTTCTGTTGCTGCAAATGACCAGTTAACTAAACATTGAGTTGCCTCTCAGGTGACAGAGAAAGATTGGATTTTTGAACACACTCAATTGTTGGTATTATTCCTTGGTTGTATCAGAATAGTATGTCAGAATATGCAATTTTATTTTAGAAATTGAATTATTTTAGAAAAATTAGAGCTAACATGTTTCTCCCTTCTTCATACTTCAATTGAATAGCATTATCATAGAACAAAAAATGACTCGTAAATAACACCCTTTGACCAATGTGTTTTGGGGTTCTAGCCCCTGTGAGCAGATTATCAATCCTGTAACCTAATAAATATGTTACTGGATTAATAATTTGTTGATTGGATGAATGGGAGCTGAGGTCCAGTCTCAACATGACACTAAATAAAGTATATTGTTTTAAATACATTTGGAACATAAAAAGATGAATATTTGGAATGGTGGCTGTGAAGTCTCCAGATTGTCGTAAGAACCAATCTGGTTCACTGATATTCTTCAAAGAAAATATCTCCCATCCTTACTGGGATGAATGTAAATGTGATACTTGACATAGAGCAATGGCTGAGGCAGTTATTAAGTAATTAAAATGAGCAGCGGATATTAGTGTTGTTGGTGAAACCCTCATCCTGTCTAAAAATTATAAAATATTTAAACTAACACAGAGAGCACTGTTTTGTATTTCATGTTTCAGTAATATTCGGGTAATATTGTAAATATGTTGTTTGATTAACCATTCTTTGTTGCTTACATAATGTATTGCAAATTATATATAAAAGTATGTAAATGGCATACGTCATTATGCCACTATGTCATACATGCACACCTCGATTAAAGTAAAAATGAAACTAAAATGCGTTATTCCCAGCTCCATGTTTTTGTTTTCAATAAGTTTAATGTTCTGAAGCTACCAAACATAACGGTGATGATGAGGAAGATTTAAAATAAATCCAAGATGATTAACTATCTGTTGAAGTACTGCAAAACATCTGAGTTTAAAAAAACACAGCAGAGTTCCTTTGCAAGAGAAGACGTTTAAGTTTAAAAAGAAAGCCAGGGAATGGATGAAATTCATGGATTCATAAGCAGTGAGTATTGGGTGACAGTAATCATAAATAAAAAAAAGAACTGAAATGGCTGGTTATATTGGAAAGATTGACGCGCTCCATTGTACAACCTATGACTGGAATTTGTATACTAAGTGAATTGAGCGGTATGTTGAAACAAATGAAATAGCCAATGAGAAGTGAGTGCCATTTTTACTGAGTCCATTGGAGTTAAAGGCATACAGATTGCTTAGAAATTTGACTGCTCCAACCAAACCTTCTGAAATTAGCTTTGCTGTTATGATGAAAGTAATGCAGGAACATTCAGAACCAAAACCATTGTTGATTGCAGAACACTTTAGGCTTCATAAACTGAATCGAAAGGATGTGAAGTCCATTTCAGTGAATGTGACTGCATGGAAGAGATTGAGCATTGTCAGTTCAGTATCGGGCTTGATGATGCACTGAGAGATTGCTTAGTTTATGGAATCTTGCAAGAAGTAATTCAAAAACAGCTCCTAACCGAAGCTCAGCTTACATATAAAAGAGCAGTTGAAATAGCTGTATCAATGGAAACAACAGGCGTAGACGCAATTGAGTTGCAGTCAGGATTGAAAGTGAACATAAACAAAATTGCAGCATCTAAACCAGAGATTTCCATCCCGGGACCCACTGACCCCTTGTTTAATAGTATGCATCCGTGGCATAAAAAAGTTTGGGAACCCCTTGCCCAAACAGAAACTAGCCTGCCTGAATGAACTGTGTTGCCATTGTGGCAGGGATTCACATACACCAGACCAATGCAGATTTAAAGACAACACTTGCAGAAAATACCACAAAGTAGGGCACATACAAAGAACCTGTCAAGTAAACAAAAATAAATGGACTGCCAAAGGGAAGAAAAAAGATAAAAAGTCAAGTTGCAGTTTCTGAAAAGAACACTAATCTGCATGCTGTTGATGAAAAGTCTGATAATGAAGGATTGTGTAGCCTTAAGATTTACAATGTGAAAACATGGGATTGGCTAAGAAAACAACAACTTGATTAGAATCCATCCACCATTTTTATGGCACGTCCCCTGCAATGAAGCCACTTGAAAGTGAATTAAGAAATCTACTTCATGATGCTACAGCAGTGTTCAACCATGAACCTGGAAAACTCAAACATATCAAGGGCAAAATAGTATTAACTAAAAATGCCGCACCCAAGTTTTACAAAGCCCATTCGATGCCTTATACTATACATGATAAAGTAGTCAGTGAGCTAGATCACATGGAGGCTGAAAGAATGGGCCTGTCAAGATCTGTAGTGATTTTAATGTCACCATCGTCCCAGTACTGAATGTAGATCAATATCCTCTGTCCAGGATAGAAGATATCTTTGCAAACCTTTCTAGAGGGAACACTTCAGCAAAGTGGATTTAGCTGAGGTCTACGTACAGATGGAGATGGAAAAGAGTCAAAAGTGTTTCTCACTATAAACGTGCACAAAGTCTCCATCACTGTAATAGGGTTATTTTTGCTGTAGCTTCTACACCTGCATTCTGGAAGAAGCCTGTGGACCAGGTGCTGCAAGGCTGGCCAGGGACTCAGTATTGCCTGGATGACACCATTGTTACCAGTAAAATGACAAAGAAAATCTCCAAGATTTCAAGGCTGTGTTAAAAAGATTAGGAGATTATAGGCTCAAAGGATGATGCAACAATCATGATTTCTTTAAATCAAACATCACTTCCTGTGATCACACTATTGATGCACAAGGATTACACAAATATACTGAGAAAATTCAAGAAGTGGTGTATGCCCGAAGGCCAAACGATTTCTTACGGGTGTGGTCCTTTTTACGATTTGTCAATTACTATAACAGGTTCCTGCCAAAACTGACTGCTGTGTTCCAGTCCTTGAACTGTTCATTACAAATCAGGAAGAAATGCCAATGGACAAAGTAGTGTGAGGTCAGGCACTGCACACACACATTATGATCCACATCATTCAGTGAAGCTTGCCATGCACTGTTTGGGATGCCAACATGTCCAGAAAAAAGGTGTCAGAGTTGTCAAATCCACTTCCTGCAGTTCCAGAGTCAACTCCAACAACCATCACAGAGGAGGCCCCAAAATACCTTCTCAGGAAAGATGTTATCCCACAAGAGGAAGAAATATTTCATAGCAATTAACTTTAGCCCTAAATGGGACAAATTAAAATTTATTATGCTGTGAATGTCTGTAGAGTAGTTGCTTTAGAAGTATACTTTGTACTTACGCATATGCATATGCATATATATGTGTTTATGTATAGAGTATAAGTTGAGTCGGAGCTTTTAACTCTGCAGGGATGAGTGTAGTGTATTAATATTTAAGTAATTTTTAAAAATATATCATTTGATTAAGCATTCTTTGTTTACATAATGCATTGTGGATTTTACGTAAAAGTATGTAAACGGCATATGTCATTACACCACCCCCTCATATGTGCGTGCCTCACTTAAAGTAAATCGAAGTTAGACTTGCATTGCAGACGTGTTCTGTTTCTTCCAATTAGTTTTATATTTTGGGATTACAAAATATGGCAAACACTATACTACTTGTGCCATCTTTTGGATAAAATGCTGGCTATTTTTATCCTCTCAAGCAGATATTAAAGATTCTACACTGAAGAAGAGGAGCTCTGTTGATGTACCAGCCACTATCTGTGCAGGAACTTAAGTTCAATGCAAATATGTGTATTGACACAGAGATATATAGGAAATTAAAATTATGAATTCAACACAGAAATATTAGTTCAATTCAGAGATATGTATATTAATGTAAAAACATGTATTTATCCAGATAAGTAGATGATTAAGAAACTTCCTTTTTCAAACAATGATCTGTTCATACAGTTCAATGTGGTTTAGAACTCATGCTGTGTACAGATTAGCTTCTGCATTTCCTGTGTGGTGCCTAAGAACTTTATTTGAAAGGGTGGTGCTTAAATCCTGATCCCATGAGAAGTGTGATTTTGATTCAAGTTTTTATATATTGTTCCCTTGGTATATACGGAAGAATTTGTGAATGGCTTTGGCTATAAGTTTGTACTAGGTGTACAAGATGTACTTTTTCCTTGATAATACATTCAATAATGCAATAGATAATCTAAAGTAGTTGACCATGCTGTTGGATAATTATTAAATTAAACCATTTGATTATTGTCAACAATGAGATCAATTGTGAAGATATAATTCCTCTCAAGACCTACTTAACCCATTCATTAAATTTTTGTTCATCTCAATTATTCTGTTGAACCTCTCAAATTCTCCATCTTGCCCTTTGCCTCTCAAAACCTCATTCTTGTCAGAGGCTTCCATTTAGAAATAGTTTCTGGCAAGTGCAATATCGATGGGTATAATCAGGAAAACTGAGGCCCCTGAATGGAACAGTGTCAAACTGTTTTCCTGAGGTGAAGTTGTGTTCTACAGTCACCTACAATGAAGTCCTTGTCTTCTACAAAGTCCTTCAATCACTATACCCCCAATACTTTAGCTAAGGAAGGCAAGCAATTTGCCAATGCCTATGAAAGTCTAGCACTTGGATAAAAACAGGCATAGCTATTGCAGAGGTGGTCTGTCTGTTCTCTTTCTCTGGGACCACCCAGGACTGGATTAAATTCTTTCCACTCTATGGCTGGCAGAGTGAACTAAGTGAATAGTTCAAATTTGTCATGGCCCCTTTAAGAAAACAATGGAGTTTAAAAATATTTTTGTCAAATTTTTGTTTCTCTAATTCACATTAAAAAATCAGTGCTCTTATTACAAAAAGCAATAAATATGTGGAACAAATTACCAAACAAATCAAAAGCAATGAAAGGATTAGGGTTATTAAAAAAACTATGCAGCGCAAAGTGCATAAATAGTCTTAAATGAACAGTGTACTGGTCTCCCACGTAAGGCTTCTACTCCATCTGCTTGAATATATGTAGATATAATTAGTTACATGGTTTCATTAAACCAAACTTGGTATACTTTGATAGAATTGTGGTCAATTCCAAACATTCTCTGCACGATATTAATCCCTTCTGATGATCAAGTGCCTTTATATATTCTGAAATTATTATTTGCTCACATACTGAGAGTTTACATATTTATTGTTGAATTGAGAAATCAAGAAGACTTTGGGTTATGATATTAATGCAGAGAGGATAGGAAATCAGACTGGTCCCAAAATACCTGAGCACCGCCAGTCTCTTTTGGCTGATAAACAACAACTTTTACTTACTCATAGACATTAGGACTTTACTCCCTAGGGCACAGAAGAATTGGGCAAGATTTGATAGAAATATACAAAATTATGAGTTTTTAGAAAGGGTAAATGCAAGAAGGCTTTTACCGCTGAGGTTGACAGAAGCTAGAACTAGAGGTCATGGGTTAAGTGTGAAAGGTGAAGTGTTTAAGGGGAATATGAGGGGGAAGTTCTTCACTCAGACGGTGGTGAGAGTGTGGAACGAGCTTCCAGCTGAAGTGGTGGATGTGGGTTTGATCGCAAGGTATAAGAGAAATTTGGATAAGCACATGGATGGGAGGGGTATGGAGGCCCATTGTCCAGATGCAGGTTGATGGGACTAGGGAGAATAACAAATTTGGTCTGTACTAGATGGGCTGCAGGTCTGTATCTATGCTGCAGTGTTCTATCACTGTATGATAATGAACTCTTGCTAGTGTCACCTTCCTGCTGTTTAAAGAGCCAACTTTTGAACTGCATTCTCTCTTATCACTGAAGTCTGCAACATCCTATGACCTCAAATATATTCTGGTAAATATACTTTTACTTTACTTTACTTTATTATCACCAAACAATTGATACTAGAGCGTACAATCATCACAGCAGTATTTGATTCTGCACTTTGCGCTCCCTGGAGTACAAATCGATAGTAAATAGTAAAAATTTAAATAATAAATCATAAATAGAAAATAGAAAAGGGAAAGTAAGGTAATGCGAAAAAAAATAACATGAGGCAGGTCCAGATATTTGGAGGGTACGGCCCAGATCTGGGTCAGGATCTGTTCAGCAGTCTTATCGCAGTTGGAAAGAAGATGTTCCTAAATCTGGCCGTACGGGTCTTCAAGCTCCTGAGCCTTCTCCCGGAGGGAAGAGGGCCGAAAAGTGTGTTGGCTGAGTAGGTCTTGTCCTTGATTATCCTGGCAGCATGTCTCTGACAGTGTGCGGTGTAAAGTGAGTCCATGGGCTGAAGATTGGTTTGTGTGATGTGCTGGGGTATGTTCACGATCTTCTGCAGCTGCTTCCGGTCTTGGACAGGACAACTTCCATACCAGGTGTACCTTGCTTGTGGAGATCAGGGTCTTAGTCACTCTCAGATCCCTGGCCTCAGAACTGATCTCTGCAATATATTACATTTACTGATCACTGTTGCAGTGCAAAGTTCATTCTCATGGAGACTCCATCGACTCCTGAAGGCCTGTTCTTCACAAAGATCATGCCTCCTGTGGCTTCAGTTCTTCATCAACCTGTGTAGATCGCTCACCACTCTGAAGGTATTTTCCCAGAGTCCTCCCATAATTGCAGGATCTATTCATTGAATGGCAGCAGTCCTCAGTAGCAAGAAGTACGTTGCTAACACAAGAAATTCTGAAGATGCTGGAAGTCCAAAGCAACACACACAAAATGCTGGAGGAATTCAGGGGTCAGCCAGTATCTATGGAAATGAATAAACAATTGATGTTTCAGGCTGAGATCCTTCTTCAGGACATACACTTTCCTCAATTTGAAATATCAGCAATTCATTTCCCTCCATCCACAGATGCTGCTCAACCCATTGAGCTCCTCTGGTAGATTGTGCAGTCTTCTTTTAAAAACTAGTTACAATAATTACTTTTACCGGGCTGCAAAACAGCAGCTACAAGGACTTTGCAAGACTCTAATAAGGAAAACCATGCTAAGAGCAAAAATGTCAGTTACAACATGGAAATATAGAAAGAAACCCAGTAAAGTAGTGTTGTTCTAGTTGTTTATGTAACTTCCATAAGCAACGTTTATGTGACCATAATGTTTTGTCAAATCCTCCCCTCATCATGAACTTCAGCTATGAGGAGCCACTGCATAGGCAGGGACTGTTCTGCTTGGTGAAAAAGAGTGGATGAACTTGTAAAAGTTTATAATATAATTAAGGACCTATATAAGATGGATGGCCAGAGTCTTTTTTTTTCCTTGGGTAGATACACTACGAATTCAGGGCAAAAGTTGAAGTTGAGTGGAGATAGAAATAGAACCATAGTGGATAGTATGTGCTGGGTGTATGGAATGAGCTGCCAGAGGAAGAAGTAGAAGTCCATAAAATTACAGCTTAAAAGGTGTTTAGACAGATTCATGTGTAGGAAAGTTTTAGATATAAGCTACAGATATACTGTGGTTGCATCAGTGCCTGATAAGGAGGGGCCACCGCACTGAATTTGAAAAAGCTGCAGAGGGTTGTAAACCCACCCAGCTCCAACACAGGCACCTGCCTTCCCAGACAGCGATGCCTCAGAAAGGTGGTATCCATCATTAAGGACCTCCGCCACCCAGGACTTGCCCTTTCCCATTACTACTATCGGAGAGAGGAGGTTCAGGAGCCTGAAGACTCAACATTTTTGGAATAGCTTCTTCACTCTGCCAGCAGGTTTCTGAATGGTCCACGAACACATGAACACTACCTCATTACACCCTTTTGTAACACTATTAATTTATTTTGTGATTTGTTTTAGTTCTATGTCTTTACACTGTACTGTTGTTGTAAAACAACATTTCAGGTCACTGATAATAAACCTAATTTTGATTCTGAAATCCACTTGCAGAATAGGCTGTCACTATATACAGTATGTATATGTATTCTGGTTAATTGGGACAAATTCAGACCAATATATTCTGGCCCAATTAAATGGCTGCCCCACTCAGTAAAAGTTTCATAAAAAACTATTTCTAATGGAAATAGTTAAAAAGTTATAAAAATGACAAGCTACCACTGAACTATAAAATAATGTATTTAAATGAAATAAAGAACAAGTGAAAACACTAGCAATACTACTACAATGCTATACAACCGTGTATTAGTTCCCAATGGTTATTGATGGAGCAATTCATTCAGTGTACACTGCTGTGGTCTT
The DNA here is from genome assembly GCF_030028105.1 of Mobula birostris. NCBI lineage: Eukaryota > Metazoa > Chordata > Chondrichthyes > Myliobatiformes > Myliobatidae > Mobula > Mobula birostris. The sequence continues at coordinate 47,267,844 of NC_092393.1, read as the reverse complement.
TAGCTTGACTAAAAATGAACAAAATCAGCGCAGATACCCAATGCAGATAATGGACTATCTTCATACAACGCTTTTGGTGATTGCATCTTCCAACTCTTCATTTTCATTGTAACATTCAAGATGATTGTTACTACCTTCAAATGAAGTAGTGAAATTATTTTCATTTTCACTCTCAGTCATTTCTGGCCTCTCCAAGCCTAAATGCTTGAAACCACAGTGAGCAAAACAGTTCTGAATTGTCTTACTGCTTATTTCTCACCAACTATCAGTGACAAAAATCACTGTTTTTTGACCACAAGCACAGGCAACTGATAATAATTAAAAATTAAAAATTGTCGATATTCCTGCCAAAGGATCTTGGACTGAAACGTCGACTGTAGTTTTTTCCATAGATGCTGTCTGGCCTGCTGAGTTCCTCCAGCATTTTGTGTGTGTTGCTTGGATTTCTAGCATCTGCAGATTTTCTCTTGTTTGATATTTAAAGATTGTTCACTCTAAGCACAGCGTAGTATCCAATGGCCACACAAGTGCACACTACTGACACTAGTTAGAAACTGTTTGGCAATAATCTCCTATCCCAATTAAGTGGCATAGTGTCCTAAATAACTCAGAGGAATCCTGGCTATTCTCAGTTAGTTTTTTGTTCTTTAAAAGTTGTCCCAAATAAGTGGCTGCCCTGATTAACCAACGGCCCAATTAACCGGAATCCACAATGTCTATTTATTATTGTAATTTATAGTATATTTTATGTTTTGCACTGTACTGCTACAAGACAACAAACTTCATGACGTGCCAGTGAGAAACCTGAGTCTGATTCTGATACTGAGCTAAATACAGGGAAATGGGATGAGCTTAGGAAGGTGTCATTGCCCTTGTGTAGAACATTGTTGCTCTGTGACAACCTTATATATGATTTGTTTAAGCTTCGGGTGTTGGACGTTTTTGATAAAATTCACATTGTGTCAGAGTTTATCTTGTTCAATTTCTTAATAGAGATATAGCTGGTTTAAGCCTTCTGTATACATTCTTTGGCACAGTGAATATAAATACATTTTATTATTGGTATTTCAGAAAGTAGTTGAGGGGAGAAGGATTTTGCATCTGGTCCAAAGCAAAGTTGGATCCTGACACTGATAATATTTATGTCTATGGATAATATGCAGACTACCAAAGTAGCATGAGATAAAAATAATAAAATATGCAGCAGTTAGAATGCTGGCTTTGCATTGTGCCTCAGAGCACATGGCTGGAGATTGTCATTCATTGATAAGGAGTAATGTGTTGCCATGGATACACTAGCATTATAAGTGTGAACAGAGCAAGACCCTTACAGAAGCAATAAAAATGCAGCAATAGAGCAAAGGGAAGAGTAGTGGAGATGTGGAAATCCCTCTCTCAAAATCCTATGAAGTTTAGGAATGATTGAAACCCAACCAATGGGGAAACATAGTCGCACAGGAGGTGACACATTAGCATAGCAGTTAGAGTAATGCTATGCTTCACTGTGCCAGCTGTAAGGTCAGGATGCAATATTCTTTGCTGTCTGTAAAGAGTCTCTACATTCTCCCATCACCATGTAGGTTTCCTCCTGGTACTCCAGTTTTCTCCCACATGCTTTTGGCACGTTGGTCTTCATAATATGTAATATGAATGTAAGGAAAGACAAGCCAATGATTGGGTATAACTACAGACAGAGCAAAGAATTAAGTTGCACTACAGAGACAAAGTTCATAAGGATGAAGGTGCTGTATTTAAATGCTCATAGCATTTTGAACATGGTGGACGAAATCATGGCACAATTAGAGATTGGTCGGCATGATGTTGTGGACATCACCAAGTTGTGGCTGAAAGAAGGTCATAGTTGGAAGTTTAACATCAAAGGATATAATTTGTATCAAACCAACAGGCAGGAAGGCATAGGCAGTGGTGTGGCTCTATTAGTAACAAATGGAATTACATCTTTAGAAAGAGGTGACATAGGGTCAGAGAATGTCGAACCTTTGTGGGTGAACTTAAGAAACTGCAAAGGTAAAAAAAATATATATGGGAAGCATATATAGGCCTCCAAATAGTAGCCAAAATGTGGGGTTGAGATTGTAAAGGCATGTAATAAGGGTAATGTCACAATTGTAATGGGGGACTTCAATATGCAAGGGGATTGGGAAAATCAAGTTGGTGTCAGATCGCAAGAAAGGGAATTTGCTGAATGCCTACTAGGTGGCTTTTTAGAGTAGCTTGCACTCCAGCCTACTAGGGGAAAGGCTGCCTTAGGTTGGGTGCTGTGTAATAACCCAGATTTTAATAGTCAGCTTAGCGTAAGGTAACCCTAAGGGATCATAATATGATCAAATTCATATTGCAATTTGAGAGGGATAAGCATGAGTCACATGTATCAGTATCACAATGGAATAAAAGGAATTACAGAAGCATGAGAGGGGATCTTGCCTAGGTGGATTGGAAGGGGATACTGGCAGGGATGATGGCACAAGAGAGGTAGCTGAAGTTTCTGGGAAAAGTTCACAAAGCACAGGATAGATATGTCCCACAGAAGAACTTCTCAAATGTCAGGCAACCGTGGCTGACAAGAGAAGTTAAAGAGTGCATAAAAACCAAGGAAAGGGCATATAATGTACCAAAAGTTAGTGGGAAGTTCGATGATTGGGAAGCTTTTAAAATCCAACAAAAGGCAGCTAAAAAAAGCTATAAGAAGGGAAAAAATGAAATATGAGGGCAAACTAGCCAATAATATAACGGTAGAATTTTTTTCAATTATATAAAGTGTAAAAGGGAAGCAAGAGTTGATATGGGACCAGTGGAAAATGACGCTGGCGAGGTAGCAATGGGGGACAAAGAAATGGCAGAGGAACTTAATAAGTATTTTGCTTTAATCTTTACTGTGGAAGACATGAGCCTATATGCCAGAGGTCCAGGAGTGTCAGGGAGCAGGAATGAGTGCCATTACTATTACAAAAGAAAAAGTGTTAGGCAAACTGAAAGGTCTTAAGCTGGATAAATCACCTGAACCAGGTGTACTACATCCCAGAGTCCTGAAAGAGGTTTCTGAAGAGATAACGGATGCATTGGTCATGATCTTTCAAGAATAACTTGATTCTGGCATGATCCCGGAAGACTGGAAAATTGCAAACGTCACTCCGCACTTTAAGAAGAGAGAAAGACAAATGTGAAGAAATTATATGCCAATTAGCCTAACCTCAGTGGTTGGAAAAGTGATGGAGTCTATTATTAAGGATGAGGTTTTGGGGTACTTAGAGACTAATGATAAAATAAGTCAAAGTCAGCATGGTTTCTGTGAAGGGAAATCTTGCCTGATAAACCTGTCTGAATTCTTTGAGGAAATAACAAGCAGGATCGACAAAGGAGACATAGTGGATGTCACTTTCTTAGATTTTCAGAAGGCATTTGATGAGATGCCTCACATGAGGTGGCTTAACAAGATAAAATCCTATGGTGTAACAGAATAGATACTGGCATGAATAGAGGAATGGCTGACAGGCAGGAGGCAGTGAGTAGGAATAAAGGGGGCCTTTCCTGGTTAGCTGCCAGTGACTAGTGGTGTTCCTCAGGTGTCAGTATTGAGACCACTATTTTTTACATTGTTTGTCAATGATCTAGACAATGGAATTGATGGCATTGCGGCAAAGTTTGCAGATGATACAAAGATAGGTGGAGTTGTAGGTAATGCCGAGGAAGAATACAATTGCAGCAGGACTTAGACATATTGGAAGAATGGGCAGAAAAGTGGCAGATAGAATATAGTGTTGAGAAATGTATGATAATGCATTTTGGTAATAGAAGTGATAGCGCAGACTATTATCTAAATGAAGAAAAAATTCAAACATCAGAGGTGCAAAGGGACTTGGGTGTCATCATGCAAGTCTCTCAGAAGGTTAATTTACAGGTTAAGTCTGTGGTAAAGAAGGCAAATGCAATGTTGACATTTATTTCAAGGGGAATAGAATGTAAAAACAAGGAGATAATTTTGAAGCTTTATAAGGCACTAGAAAGGCCGCATTTGGAGTATTGTCAACAGCTTTATGCTCCTTATCTCAGAAAGGATGTATTGTCATTGGAGGGAGTGCAGAGTAGGTTCACAAGTATGATTCCAGAAATGAAGGGGTTAACATATGAGGAGGGTCTGGCAGCTTTGGGCCTGTACTGACTGGAACTTAGAAAAATGCACGGGGATCTCATTGAAACCTACTGAATGTTGAAAGGACTGGATAATGTGGATGTGGATAGGATGTTTCCTGTGGTGGGAGTATCCAAAACTAGAGGGCACAACCTCAAAATTGAGGGATGATCCTTTAGAACAGAAGTAAGAAGGATTTTTTTTAGCCAGAGAGTGGTGAATCTGTTGAATGCTCTGCCACAGACAGCGATGGAGGTCAAGTCCGTGGGTGTATTTGAAGCAGAAGTTGATAGATTCCTGATTTGGGGCATCAAAGGATATGGTGAGGGGGTAGGTGTATGGGGTTGAGTGAGATCTGGGATCAGCCATGATGAAATGATGGAGCAGACTCAATGGGCTGAATGGCCTAATTCTGCTCCTTTGTCTAATGGTCTTATAGTCTTATAAATCTGGAGTTGTGGTGTTATGCTGAAGTTATAAAAGATGTCAGTGAGGCTGAATTTGATTATTATCAGCATTTCAGGTCACTTAACTACGTGAAATTTACTCTGTGGCCTGGGAAAAATACACACTCAGGACAACAAATACTTTTTTGGGTCTTCAATTCCTTTATCTGTTTTAGAGGTTTTAATGCAGAATAGGGTATCAAAATAAAAACAACAAAATGAATAAAAATAAACACACTTTGTGCTGTTACAATCTCAGCTTCATTTCGGTCCACACACTTATGTATCAACTAGTTACGTATGCAGTATGAAAATAAATAAAACCAAATATCCAATACCAACACGGTAGTGGTAATTCTAAACAACAATACAAACAATATTAGAATCCCAGCAACTTTGTACCTTATACACAACATTTAAACTATAAATAAATATATTTTAATAAAGAGGTATACTCACTTTGGCACATATGTGCTTAACTTCCAAACACATATAGATTAGACCCTGAAACAAATCCCCCTCGCTCATGCTGCATGAACAGATATTACCACATTTACATAACTCCATTACATTCACATTTGGTCATGAAACAATAAAGTAAAACAAAAATAAATTTTACAAAAACTTTTACAATATATTACCTTTTAGATTAAATTACTAGAAAGACTAACCTACTGGGCCGATAAGGAACTTTGCACAACCATGCTATCCAGCACCGATACTTTACTCACGAAAATCTTAAGCATCCACATGTAAAACATGTCAAATGACCGATATTCTATATTACAAACAAGTATAAATGAATCTATATGGATATATATGAGGATGCTGTCTAAGTTGCATGCCATCTTGGTCAATGTCTCCCATCCACTACATAATGTACTGGGTGGGCACAGGAGTACATTCAGCCAGAGACTCATTCCTCCGAGATGCAGCACAGAGCGTCATAGGAAGTCATTCCTGCCCATGGCCATCAAACTTTACAACTCCTCCCTTGGAGGGTCAGACACCCTGAGCCGATAGGCTGGTCCTGGACTTATTTCATAATTTACTGGCATAATTTACGTATTACTATTTAACTATTTATGGTTCTATTACTATTTATTATTTATGGTGCGACTGCAATGAAAACCAATTTCCCCCGGGATCAATAAAGTATGACTATGACTATTATCAAATATTATTAACCTTTCCTCACCATGCCTAGAAAAAGCAGTTCCCAGCACTCAATGTTTTTTCTAGAATATTGTAACTAGAATTTTTTTTTCCCTAGAATTTGTTTTTTCTAGAATATTGTATCTAGAATATAAAGAAATTTTTTTAGCCAGAGGGTGGTGAATCTATGGAATTTGTTGCCATGGGCAGCAGTGGAGGCCAAGTCATTGGGTGTATTTAAGCCAGAGATTGATAGGTATCTGAGTAGCCAGGGCACCAAAGGTTATGGTGAGAAGACAGGGGAGTGGGGCTAAATGGGAGAATGGATCAGCTCATGATAAAATGACGGTGCAGACTCAATGGGCCGAATGGCCGAATTCTGCTCCTTTGTCTTATGATAACTCTTCTTTCTACTCCACACATGCATAATGACATCACTGCTTTCTCTTAAAGGCACAAACAACTATTTTAGCATTACTGGGGTGAATACATAAGTGCACTTTTACAAAAAAAAATTCAAATGCAGCTGGTTACTTTTATTTTTAAGTTTGAAAGAGTACAGAGTAACTTATAAGAATGTTGCTAGGAATTGAGGACCTAAGTTGTAGGTAAAGGTTGAATATGTTGGGACTTGCTTCCCTGGAGTGAAGGAGAATGAGGGGAGAACTTATAGAGGTATACAAAATTGTGAAGGGTATTGATAGAGTAAAAGCATGCAGGCTAGAACTAGAGGTATTTATACAGGGTGAAAGGTGAAATAATTAAGAATCTGAAGATGAGCTTCTTAATTCAGAGGGTTGTGCCTGTGTGGAACGAGCTGCCAGCCAAACTGGTCAAAAGGGTTCAATTGTAGAACTTTATAACTCTTTAACAGTCCATAGAAATTAAATACTTTAATCATGAGGTGGACATTCGGAGTATCAGCAACTTCAGTCAGACTTTAACTACAGACAGATCAATCAGACTATATTTAATTTAGCCATGCATTCAGATATTCCATTGCAAAGAAAGCAGAGCAAGATCCAATGCACCAGAACCCCCTTTCACTTCAGTATCACAGAAGGATAGACCATTTCTCAGAATTTACACAGAACTGGTGCTTGTTTCATGTTTTTGACATTAAATAAATGTTGCTACTATTTTTTCTGAAATATCAGTGGATGTTCCTATGGGATAATGCTGATGGCATACTCAGAGATGTTAGACCATAAGAACATAAGACACAGGAGCAGAATTAGGCCCGTTGGTCCATTGAGTGTTCTCCACCATTCCATCATGACTAATTTATTATCCCTCTCAACACCATTCTTCTGCCTTCTCCCTGTAACTTTTAACAGCCTTACTAATCAAGAACCTGTCAACCTCCACTTTAAATATACCCAAAGAATATACCATGTTCATCTATAAATCTTATTTACTTTTTCACAGTTAAGTTTACAGTTCATGTGGTTCATATAGGTATTATACCTCTCTGTTTAGTAAAATAATTTGCAGAATTGTCCTACTTGTCCAGCTTTTCATCATCCTGACAAACCTCAAATGATAAAATGTCACTCTAGATTATAATAATGAAAGCCAGACACTGGAAAATGTTTCTGTGAGGTTTCTAGGCCATCAGTGATACCAATTGCAGGCAAGGCTCTCTTGAGATTATTGGCTGCGATTTTTATCTGTGGTTGCTTTCAAGCCCGATATCCCCACAGCCAGAGTGAAACCAAAGTGTCACTCCAAATCAGGAACTGCGGGGTGGTGAAATCCAGAAACCTCCCACACAAGACAGGAAATTCCTTAATATGCTTCATTTTCTTTGCATTATTATTGTTCTTAATGCATTCCATAATATTGCAGTATCTGGTGAAAGATTTACTCAGGAGGCTTTGACCTGTGTTGCAACAGCAAATCAAAGTAGATAATCAAATATATTGGACATTTTGGTTTAAATCAGGGAAGACTATGAGGCATGCACAAGTAGCAAAACTATTTTTTATTGTTTTGTAACTTTCTTGTTCCGTCTAACTCTATCTGATTCTCTCTCTCATTGTAAGAAAGAGAAAGAACATAAATAAAAATGCATGTTTTCCTTTGTCCATTTTTAAAAAATTGATCATTCCGTTTTCCTCTTTTGACATAAATCTTCATATGTGTGTGTGAGCAGTGATGATGGAACTGGCCTGCACAAGTGCATGATTTTCTCCTTATTGAAGTAGCTGATTCAGAAACTGCCCTCTTCAAATGCTCACTGACTGAAGCGCAGAACAGTCAGTAAAAATCATCCCTGAGTCATTGTGAAATTCATTGTGAAATTCATCCCTGAGTCATAGCCCTTCACCCATTTGCACTCATCTATTCTCTCATGGTTTGAAGGTTGCAATTCCACCTCAAAATTAGAAGGTTATGGGTTCAACTCCCAATCCAGGTGCTTAAAAACACTGATAGGGCGGAGCGTCACTAGAAGTGCTGCTACGAAATAAAGATATTTCAAGGCCTGGCCCACCCCCTTTAATTATGTCCCTTACCAAGAAAACCAGAAATATTATCATGGCTCACTGTTCCATTTTTCACTAAGGTCAACATTTAGAAATTAGAACATCTAGTTATGATCATAGAATTTTTAGTGGCAGATTGCTATATACATTTATATATACATTATATATATTTGTTTCTATCATACAACAATGATTGGAAGACAACATGGCATTGATCATTAAGGACCCTATCACCCAACTCGTATCCTTTTCTTATCGCTAACATTAGAGAGGAGGTATAGGAGCATAAAGACATACAGTTAATGTTTTCGGAACAGCTTCGTCCCTCCCACCATCAGATTTATGAAAGAGAAGTAAACGATCCCATGAACACTACTGCATTACCTTCTGCTCTCTTTTGGCGCTCCTTATTTATCTTAACCATATATAGTATATGTATATAATATATAACATAGTTACAATGGTCACTCCTCTTTCTATGGCGCTGAGGCTATAAACACTGCCCTAGCTGCTGTGCTCCATGCCAACCGATATGATGAAGTGATCAGTGAGGCTTTGGGCCTACGCTGGGCTGCCACAGGACTTGGATCTGAGGACTCAGTTTGGTTTGGAATAATGTTGCTCGCTTCAATTGTTTGCATGATTTGTGTTTTGTTTTCTTTTTCATGCAAGTTGGGTGTTGGTCTTATATTTTGTTCATTAATTGGTTTCTTACGGGTTTCTTGCTTTGTGGCTACTTGTAAGCAAACAAATCTCAAGGTTGTATAATTTATGCATTCTTTGATAATAAATATCCATTGAATCTTTGAATCTTGAAATATATATATTTCATTGTAATTTGTAGTTTTTATATGTATTGCACTGTACAGCTGCCACAAAACCGCAAATTTCACGACATATGGCAGTGATATTAAACTTGATTCTGATTCAACACTTTTAAAAGACAGATGGACAGGTACATGTACAGGAAAGATTTACAGCAGGGGTTCACAACCTTTTTTATGCCATGGAGCATTACCATTAACCGTGGCGTTCGTGGGCCCCAGGCTGGGAACCTCTAGTTTAAAGGATATGAGATAAATGTGGGATCATGGGGTAGCTTGGAGTGGATGGACATCTTGATCAGCATGGACTTGTTGGGCCTGTTTCCGGGCTGTATGACTCTGATTTGATCAGCACCGGGAAATCCTGATGTTGTGAACAGTGCAAATTTTTCATCTCATACTTCATTACAACATCAACGAGGCCATTCAGCCCATCCAGTCTATGGCAGCTCCCAGTGAAACCCCTTCAATCCCATTCCCGCATTTATTCCTGTTCTTTAACCTGTTCTTTAACAGATTTGACATTGTGGCCCCTGCCCATCCCCCACATGAGTCATCTGTTGTCGGCCCCCAACCAACACATATTCCACTCTCCCCTCCTACCCCCCCTCACAGTCCCCCACCCTGCTCTCATGACTATACCCTTTCTCCACACGAAACCAACATGGTGGGCGTCACAGCTGAACAGGTGAGAAGACAGCTGAAACGTCTCAACCCAAGCAAGGCTGCAGGACCGGATGGTGTCAGTACCAGGGTGCTCAAAGCCTGTGCCTCGCAGCTATGTGGAGTACTTCGCCATGTCTTCAACCTGAGCCTGAGGCTCCGGTGGGTTCCTGTGCTGTGAAAGACGTTCTGTCTCGTCCCCATGCCGAAGACACCGCGCCCCGGCGGCCTCAATGACTACAGACCGGTGGCATTGACGTCTCACATCATGAAGACCCTAGAGAGACTTGTTCTGCAGCTGCTCCGGCCTATGGTTAGGCCACACTTAGATCTCCTCCAGTTCGCCTACCAGCCCCGACTAGGAGTTGAGGATGCCATCGTCTACCTGCTGAACCATGTCTACGCCCACCTGGACAAGCCAGCGAGAACTGTGAGGGTCATGTTTTTCGACTTCTCCAGTGTGTTCAACACCATCCGCCCTGCTCTGTTGGGGGAGAAGCTGACAGCGATGCAGGTGGATGCTTTCCTGGTGTCATGGATTCTTGATTACCTGACCGGCAGACCACAGTACGTGTGCTTGCAACACTGTGTGTCTGACAGAGTGATCAGCAGCACTAGGGCTCCACAGGGGACTGTCTTGTCTCCCTTTCTGTTCACCATTTACATCTCGGACTTCAACTATTTCACAGAGTCTTGTCATCATCAGAAGTTTTCTGATGACTCTGCCATAGTTGGATGCATCAGCAAGGGAGATGAGGCTGAGTACAGGGCTACGGTAGGAAACTTTGTCACATGGTGTGAGCAGAATTATCTGCAGCTTAATGTGAAAAAGACTAAGGAGCTGATGGTAGACCTGAGGAGAGCTAGGGCACCAGTGACCCCTGTTTCAATCCAGAGGGTCAGTGTGGACATGGTGGAGGATTACAATTTCCTGGGGATACGAATTGACAATAAACTGGACTGGTCAAAGAACACTGAGGCTGTCTACAAGAAGGGTCAGAGCCGTCTCTAGCTCCTGAGGAGACTGGGGTCCTTTAACATCTGTCGGACGATGCTGAGGATGTTCTACGAGTCTGTGGTGGCCAGTGCTATCATGTTTGCTGTTGTGTGCTGGGGCAGCAGGCTGAGGGTAGCAGACACCAACAGAATCAACAAACTCATTCGTAAGGCCAGTGATGTTGTAGGGATGGAAATGGACTCTCTGACGGTGGTGTCTGAAAAGAGGATGCTGTCCAAGTTGCATGCCATCTTGGACAATGTCTCCCATCCACTACATAATGTACTGGTTGGGCACAGGAGTACACTCAGCCAGTCCTGACAGTCTTGACGAAGGGTTCCGGCCCGAAACATCGATTGATCTTTTCCACTGATGCTGCCCGACCTGCTTTGTTCCTCCAGCGTGATGTGAGTGTTACATTCAGCCAGAGACTTATTCCACCGAGATGCAACACAGAGCGACATAGGAAGTCATTTCTGCCTGTGGCCATCAAACTTTACAACTCCTCCCTTGGAGTTTCAGACACCCTGAACCAATAGGCTGGTCCTGGACTTATCTCCTGGCATAATTTACATATTATTATTTAATTATTTATGGTTTTATTACTATTTATTATTTATGGTGCAACCGTAATGAAAACCAATTTCCCCCGGGATCAATAAAGTATGACTATGGCTATGACTATGACTATTCCCCGATAACCTGTACCCTCACCTATGCCCGTTAACCTCCCTCATTTCTTCTTCCACCCAATTTTATCACCACCTGCCTACACCAGGAGTAACTTACAGTCATCAACATAGCAACCAGCGCATCTTTGGGATGTGGAAGGAAAATGAAGCATCTGGTGAAACTCATGCAGTTAAGTTGCAGATAGCACCCAAGGTCCGAATAAAATCAAGGAGTCATGAAGGAGCTGTGTGACTTGCTGTGTCTCTTTTTCCTGATATTAATGTACTTCTTTCCATTTCCTGTAATATCTTTCATCTTCCATCCACTTTGTTTATTCTCCGATCTCTTTCTTAGTATTGCTCCAACTTCTTTAATCCCGTTCTCATCTTTCTATGTCACTATATCTCTTTTACCCCTCTTTCTTAACAACCCTGCTTTCTCCGCATCCCTCCTGCACATGTGGACACAGTTGATCTCACCATGGATACACAGTGCTGTTGTTGTATTTCAGAAATAGCTCAATCTACTTCAGTCCTATTCTGTATGCATATAAAACTTTGCTTGTTGTTTGACTTATGTTAAAGTGAAGGCCAATACAAAAGACAAAGCCTAATTCATCTCTGGAGTAGACATTCACCTCAGGCACATCGATACATGCCAGTGAAACATTAAGAGTAATAGAAAGTATTCAAAGCACAGAAATAGGATGTTCAGTCCAACAAGTTCTTCCTGATGTTAATGATTCATACTGTGGCTGGTGCCATGTGTAAGATAGCTTCTAACATATTCACTTGAGAGTTCAGAAGGATATTCCTCGTGCGCACTGTGATTGGAACTTGAAAGCCATTTGCACAAAGGGTGGTCGAGACAAAAGGCTTAAATACACATGAAGGAAAAGGAAGAAAGGAAAAGAAACTGAAGTGTTACAGATCAGGGCGCCAGAGTGTGGTGTTCACTTCCAGTGCCATCAGTAAGGAGTTTGCACATTCTCCCCACAACGACATAGGTTTCCTCCCACAGTCCAAAGACTGTGTTAGTAGGTTAACTGGTCATTGTAAGTTGTCCTGTGATTAGTCATGTGATGTTTGGCAACACGGCATGCTGGGCTGGAAGGGCCTGTTCTGAGCTGTATCTCTAAATAAAAATAAAAATTAAAATATCCATGGACCTTCCCATATGATGTGTGGAGATCGGATTGGAACTCAACTTAGCATTGCACAAGGTGCTAAAATGTTATGCCTTGCACCGTACTTCTGTTACAAAAAAATTACAACATAACAAATGTTATCTGTGATAACAAATCTGATTCTGATTCTGAATACTTCAGCCTGAGGCAATGACTAGGCAGACGGGGAAACCAGTAGCAAAGTTTCTATGGTTGGGATCAAAGATAAAAATTTCTGTTTTTACTGGTTAGGAAGTGGAAAAAAAACATGGAATCCATTCCTTATTAATAAAGTTAAACGCAGTAGTGTCACCACTTCTAACCTGGCTGTAGGATTCCTTCATAAAACATGTTGATGCAGCTGATTTCCAACCAGAGAACAATTCTTTGGATTATTAAGAATTGAAAGTAATTTATCCAATAAAAAATTATCTAAAAGGGTTTTGAATATGTCCAGTCAATCAAAATCAGGTTTATTATTATTGAAGTTTGCAGTTTCACAGCAGCAGTACAGTGCAATGCATAAATTATGTGATAAATTACAATAAGAAATACATATTTAAATGAAATAAATAAGTAGTGCAAAAAGAGAGCAAAAATAGTGAGTAAACATTCCTGGGTTTGTAATCCATTCAGTAATCTGATGGCAGATGGAAAGAAGCTGTCCTAAAGAACTGGGTTTGTGTCTTCAGGTTCCTGGGCTTCCTCCTTGTCGGTAGTAATGAGAAGAGGACATATCTTGAGTAGTGAGGGTCCTTAATGATGAATGTCACCCTTTTGAGGCTCATTTTTTGAAGATGGCCTTGAGACTGGGGAGGCTAATGCCCATAGTAGAGCTGGCTGAGTTTACAGACCTCTGAGATTTTTTTTTTCCAATCCTGTGCAGTGGCCTCTCCATACCTGAAGGTGCTGGAACCAGTTAAAATGCCCTCCATAGTACATCTGTAGAAAGTTGATCACCTCCAGGTCCTTCTGTCAGCTTATCCCATCTGTACTCAAGAATACAGGCCAAACTGGGTGTAAAACACATCGATCCACAGGAACAGAAATAAATCTTTAACATGTTGCAGCTAACCTCCTTTAACTGTGATGGACATTTGAGCTTTAGTTGACATCACCAAGCCCAGACTTTGTAACACAATGGATAATCTATTCATTGACGACAAACAACAATCTGAAAATTCTAAAGGCCACATGCATGAAGTGTGAGGATGTAAGTACTTTGTCTGGAAATGCTCTATCCCACCCAATCATCTTGTCTTCCTGATCTCAGTTTGTCGAGCCAAGGGTCATGTCTCTGTTTTCACAATGACAGCAGGCACTGCAGAAACCAGCATTACTATGTAGAAAGTTCAAAAGTTCAAAGTAAATTTATTCTGAAAGTACATATATGCAAAACTGAGATTCATTTCCTTGTGGGCAAATGCAGTATACAAGAGACATAAGAGAATAATTGAAAGACTTCACCCAACAGGGCGGACAACAACCAATGTGCAAAAAAAAACAACAAACACAAACTGTACAAATACAATAGAAGAGAAAAAAAATAATAAGTAAATAAACAATAAATATTGAGAACATTAGATGAAGAGTGCTTAAAATTGAGTCCATAGGTTGTGGGAACAGTGAAGTTGAGTGAGGTTATCCTCCTGGTTCAAGAACCTGATAGCTGAGAGGTAATATATGTTCCTGAACCTAGTGGTGTGTGTCCTGAGGCTCCTGTACTTTCTCCCTGAGTGCAACAAAGAGGAAAAAGCATGAGTGGTAGGGGTCCCTGATGAATGATGCTGCTTTTCTGTGACAATGCTCCGTGTGGATGTGCCATTTGGTGGGGAGGGCTTACTCATGATGGACGGGACAGTATCCACTTTTTTTTGTAGTCTTTTCCATACAAGGGCATTGGTGGTTCCATACCAGGCCATGAAGCAACCTGTCAATATACTATCCACCACACATCTAGAGAAGTTTGTCAAATCAGATGTTAAATGCTGCAGATGTTTGGTAATGTGCTCGAAGAAGGTTTAAACATACAACATATTGTGCAATGAAGAAACACTCAGTCATTAACAGCATAAAACAAAAAGGTAAACATGAGGAAATCTGCAGATGCTGGAAACACAAGCAACACACACAAAATGCCGGTGGCCTGCTGCGTTCCACCAGCATTTTCTGTGTGATGCTAAAACAAAAAGGCATATTTTTAAGTTTCCATATTCATTATGATGATTTTAACACCCATTAAGTCCAAAACGAGAAGCTGCTAACCTTTAAACTCCACTTCTAGCAATAACCTATTTATGCACTTTGAGAAAATGGTTTCAGGGCAGCCCTAAGCTATATTTAGGCTGCTCTTTTCCTTCTCTCTGTAATATTCACATCTGTGTGGAATTAGACCAATCAAAAACACATGACGTGCACTTAATCCAACAGGGGTTCTACTAGAATTATTTAAAGTATTAAAAATAATGATAGGTAGAACTTCAAACATCACTTAAGGGGTTTGGTGCATGTGTGTCCCTCCCTCAGTCAGTGGTTTGTTACAATTGAGAAGTTAATCAGACAGCCCTTCCATGACTTCACCTTCTGATGATTTTGCCTGTATGATTTGTGCAAGTCTTCTGCGTCACAAGCTATTCTTAGCACCTGACACCTCCACCCAGATCATAAGTCACGATGGAACCTCGTACATCAAATCACTCCCTATTTACCAATATTAAATTAATCGTAGCCAAATCCTCCGTCTATGTATGTACAAAGAGAATACAAATGGTCTGTCGGCAATCAACTGATGACATGAGTTATCAAATATAGAACAGCAATGTCTGCTTGGCAGACGTCCACCAATGGTTTGGGAACATTGCATAAGCCCAGGCAATTTACATTTCCATTAAAAAAAAGTTGTTAAATGTCACCACAGAAGTATTATAAGTTGAGTTCCCTACTCAAATATTTTTAATGGAACACACTATAGATTTAGAAAAGCAATTATGTCTATGTCTCTTCTCTCCAGTTTATCTGGGCAAAACATTATACTGCAATAAATATTTTAGGGACTAGGTCCACTCTAATGGTGCTTGCCAGAGTCTTTCAAGCCAAATCTGGTTTTTGAGAGCAGAAACATAAAATTTCAACCTACCATTTTGATAAATTCAGATGAAGCTTCTGGAAGTGATTTTCTGCATTATTCATTCCAATAAGTCTGAAATAAAATAAAATTTCCTTGAACAAAACCAGGCAGGACAATTTTTTTCAGGCAACACATTTGCTCTGGTTGTAACCGAAGCCTAGCTTTATTGGAGGCATTCTGTTATTCTTTAAAATTGAACAACAGCTCCATCACAGGCACAACACTTCCCATCATCAAGGGCATCTTCAAGAGGCGGTGCCCACAGAAGGTGGCATCCATCTTCACGGACCCTCACCATCTGAGACATGCACTCACCTCCAGGTTCGATGAACAACCCTACAAACTAACAACCCACCTGAGCTAGCAATCTTTTCTTTCATTTTACATATGCCCCTTTCTTGTTACTAGCATCGGGGTGGAGATACTGGAGCCAGAAGACCCTCACTCAATGATTCAGGAACAGCTTCTTCCCCTCCACCAACAGATTTCTGAACAGACCATGAACGCTATTTCATTATTCCTTTTTAAATTATTTATTATGCATTTATTTTGTAATTTAGAGTAACCTTGTGCCTTTGCACTGTACTGCTGTTGCAAAATAACACATTTCATTTCATGTAAGTCAATTATGAGAAACCTGATGCTGATTCTGATTCTGAATTGCTGCATGTGGCTTAATTCTTTTCAGAAGCCAATATGTGCTGACAAAGAGGCTGAATTTATTTCAATATTTAATATAATAAATGTATATTAATACTTACAAACAATGTTTACACATGTCATATGATGTGAGTGATCATGGTCTCCATGGCCATGATTGTAAATTTGCCATGATGGCAAATTTTTCTACGGAAGTGGTTTGCCATTGCCTTCTTCTGGACATTATATATGGTACAGAGGAGATTTACCAGGATGCTGCCTGGTTTAGAGAGTATGCATTATGATCAGAGATTAAGGGAGCTAGGGCTTTACTCTTTGGAGAGAAGGAGGATGAGAGGAGACATGATAGAGGTGTACAAGATAATAAGAGGAATAGGTAGATTGGATAGTCAGCGCCTCTTCCCCAGGGCACCACTGCTCAATACAAAAGGACATGGCTTTAAGGTAAGGGGAGGGAAGTTCAAGGGGGATATTAGAGGAAGGTTTTTTACTCAGAGAGTGGTTGGAGCGTGGAATGTACTGCCTGAGTCAGTGGTGGAGGCAGATACACTAGCGAAGTTTAAGAGACTACTGGACGGGTATATGGAGGAATTTAAGATGGGGGCTTATTATGGAAGGCAGGGTTTGAGTGTTGGCACAACATTGTGGGCCGAAGGGCCTGTATTGTGCTGTACTATTTTATGAACTGTGTTCTATGTTCTATATTTACAAGATGGGTGACCCCAGCCATTATCAATACTCTTCAGAGGATTGTCTGCCTTGCATTAGTGGTCGCAAAACCAGGACTTGTGACATGCCTCAGCTGCTCATACGACCATCCATCATCTTCTCCTAGGGCTTCACGTGACCCTGTTCAGGGGCTAAGCAGGTAATAAAACTTGCCCAAGGGAAACCTGCAGGCTAGTGGAGAGAAGAAACCCCTGGCACTTCATTTGATAGGGACATATCTCCACCCCACCACCCTCAGTAATTAAAATTGGTCAGTATTTACAAATAATGCATTAACCCTTTCCACAAAGGTCAGAACCTTCTTAACATCAATAAAAGATATCCAGCATATAACACCATGGACAAGACATAGGTTATTTTTATATGTATTACATACTTACACCACCTGCTATGAGGTTTTTTGACTATAGATTTTCAATGAAGTACTAATACTCTACTATGAACAATTTTTATATTTGTACTTATTACTCACATTATTGCACAGGAAAGAGTTTACATGAAAACAGAGTTAGTAATTCCGATTGAAGTCAGCAGGGAATGTTTTATAGACCTCCCACACTCCCCCATAGGCTTTTACATGATGCAACATTTGCTCAGTAGCTATGGGGTTGTTCGGATACTAAGATGGTGTCACTCTCATGTAGCTTTGTGCTCACCATGGTCAGCATGGATGAGTTAGATCGAAGGGCCTGTTTCCATGCCTAATCACTCTATGCCTCCATGATACTATATTCTTTAATAAAAACTATAATATGTTGAAATGATCTGTGCCCATGAGCAATTGTGTGTCTGGCTCCTTCGTGTTTTGAGCGGAAGATATTTGAAACAGTGTACAGTTTGCAGTGCGTTGTTGTGTAAAGAAGTCACTGGCTCAGAAACAACATGCCATGCCACACCACCTCTAACTTTAAAGTACGTTTATTATCAAAGTATTTGTACTTAAGTTCCTGGGTGTCAAGACCTCTGAGAATCTAATCTGGTCCCAACATATCAATGCAGCTATAAGGAAGGCAAGGCAGTGGCTATATTTTAATAGGAGTTTAAGGAGATTTAGTTTGTGACCTAAAACACTCGAAAACTTCTACAGATGTACCATAGAGAGCATTTTGACAGGCTACACTACTGTCTGGTATGGGGAGGGGGTGCTATTACACAGAATTGAAAGAAGCTACAGAAACTTGTCAAATTAGTCAGCACCATCTTGGGTATTCACCTCTGTAGTATCGAAGACATCTTCAAGGAGTGGTGACACAGAAAGCGGTGTCAATTATTGAGGACCCTCATCACCCAGGACATGCCCTCTTCTCATTGTTACCGTACAGAAGCCTGAAGACACACACTCAGTGATTCAGGAACAGCTTCTTCCCCTCTGCCACCCGATTCCTAAATGGACATTGAACCCATGAATGCTACCTCACTTTTTTATTATCTCTGTTTCTGCACTACTTTAATTTAACTATTTAATATACATATATATGTTTACCATAATTGATTTACTTACATTATTTTTTTCTATATTATCATGTATTGTGTAGTATTGCTGCTGCTAAGCTAAAAAATTTCATGACTTATGCTGGTGATATTAAACCTGATTCTGATTCTGAAACATTATACAACCCTAAGATTTGTCTCCCTTCAGGCAGTCACAAAACAGGAAACCCAAAAGAATCTATTCAAAAAAAGAACCAACAAATATCCAATGCCAAGAGAGAGAAGTAAAAAACAGAAATAATGCAAACAATAAAAGCAAGCAACAGTATTCAGAACAAAAGTGAATCCATAGACATTCTCACTGGTGCATTGGAAGGTCATGTCAAGTTTGCTCTTTACCGGTAAGCAGTAATAATCTCTCTCCTAGGTATATAACTGGGGACAGGGAATCATGGATGTCACTGACCTGTATCCCCTCAACAGTCACATTTGCGCTCACCCCTTCTTCCAGCTGCCTTCATCTACCTCTTGTCACTTACCACCCCATGAGCCTCTGCATCCAATACATCATTCTCCCACAATTTCCGCCATCTTCAATGGGATACTACCACCAAACACATCCTTACCTCTCATCTCATTCTCTGCTTTCTGCAGGGATCGCTCCATCCATGATTCCCTTGTCCACTCGTTCCACCTCAGTAATCTCACCCTGACACATATATCTGTAAGAGAAAGAAATGCTACACCTGTCCATTCATTTCCTCCCTCACCTCCATTCTGGGTCCCAAGCAGTCCTTCCAGATGAGGCAACACTTCACCTGTGAATCTTTTGGGTTTCGCAAACACGAGAAAGTCTGCAGATGTTGGAATTTCAAGCAACACACATAAAAGTTGCTGGTGAACGCAGCAGGCCAGGCAGCATCTCTAGGAAGAGGTACAGTCGACGTTTCGGGCCGAGACCATTCGTCAGGACTAACTGAGAGAAGAGCTAGTAAGAGATTTGAAAGTGGGAGGGGGAGGAAGAGATCCGAAACGACAGGAGAAGACAGGAGGCGGTGGGATGCAGCCAAGAGCTGGACAGTTGATTGGCAAAGGGGATATGAGAGGATCATGGGACAGGAGGCCCAGGGAGAAAGAAAAGGGGGAGGGTGGAAAAACCCAGAGGATGGGCAAGGGGTGTAGTGAGAGGGACAGAGGGAGAAAAAGGAGAGAGAGAGAGAAAGAATGTGTGTATATAAATAAATAACGGATGGGGTACGAGGGGGAGGTGGGGCCTTAGCGGAAGTTAGAGA
Source organism: Mobula birostris (assembly GCF_030028105.1). Classification (NCBI taxonomy): domain Eukaryota; kingdom Metazoa; phylum Chordata; class Chondrichthyes; order Myliobatiformes; family Myliobatidae; genus Mobula; species Mobula birostris. The sequence continues at coordinate 47,248,047 of NC_092393.1, read as the reverse complement.
AGTCGATGTTCATGCCATCAGGTTGGAGGCTACCCAGACGGAATATAAGGTGTTGTTGCTCCAACCTGAGTGTGGCTTCATCTTTATAGTAGAGGAGGCTGTGGGTAGACATATCAGAATGCGAATGGGACGTGGAATTAAAACGTGTAGCCACTACTGCATCCGGTGCTCCTGAAGTGTCCTAGTCTACATTGGTGAGACCCAACATAAAATGGGAAAATGTTTTGTCGAGCAGCTCCACTCCATCCGCAAAACCTGTAATTTCCTGGTGGCCAACTATTTTAATTTCTATCCCCATTCCTGTTTCAACATGTCAGTCCACGGCCTCCTCTTTTGTCACAATGAGTCCAGAGTGGAGGAGCAACACCTCATATTCTACCTAGGTAGCCTTCAACCTGATAGCATCGATTTCTGCTTCTGCTAATTTTTTTCCATCCCTCTTCCCTCGTCTTTAATTCTCTACTCTGACCTCTTACCTCTTCTCCTCACCTGCCTATCACCTCCTCCTTCCCCTTCTCCCATGGTCCACTCTCCTCTCCTATTAGATTCCTTCTTCTCCAGCCGTGTGCCTTTTCCACTTAGTATCTCCCAGCTTCTAACTTCATCCCCACACCCAAATGGCTTTACCTATCACCTTCTAGCTATCGTCTTTCTTCTCCCCCGACTGCCTTTTTATTCTAGTACCTGCCTGCTTCTTTCCCAGTCCTTATGAAAGGTATCACCCTGAAATGTCAGCTGTTTATTCCACTCCATAGATGCTACCTGACCTGCAGAGATGCTCTGGATTTCCAGGATCTGCAGAATTTCTTGTGTTTATAATGATCCTTATTGTTGCATTCTGCTGTAACCATATTGGAGGTGAACTTGCCAAGTTCCCATTTACAAGTGGCAGCACGTACATAGTGAAAGCTATGTAATCCAAGGACTCTCTAGTTCACCAGATGGACTTCGCATCCTTACGAATCGACTTCTCATGGTGATTAAATATAAAAATCCTGGCAAGCTTTTGTTGACCAAATTGGAATATTTCACGGTGAAGTGCTGCCTAATGTGGTTGCCATGTGAATTCACATCATCTATCCTGATGGCAGCCTATACCATATCCCAGTGGACATGAAGCCTGTATTTAATGCACTATATTCTTGATCACTAGCCACTACTCAGTGGGATACCCAGAGGCCCTCTTCATCATTGCCAGTGACTTCAACTATGCCAGCATCAAGAGTGTGTCTGCAAAATATTACCAGCCAATCTCCTGTCCCACCAGAGGCCCAAGCTTCCTTGAGAATTGCTACAGAACCATCAGTGATGCTCACAACCCCCACCCTCACTTTGTTAAATCACACCACCGGGCTTGTCTCATTCTCTCTTTGTGCAAACAGAAACTGAAGTGGGAAGATCTGGTACGGTGCTGATTGGTGAAATAGAGGAAGTTCTTCACGACTACTTTGAGATACAATACCATAAGACATAGGAGCAGAATTGGAGAGCATGAGGCCCATCGAGTCTGCTCTGCCATTCCATCATAGCTGATTCATTATCCCTTTCAACCCCATTCACCTGCCTTATCCCCATAAGCTTTGACACCCTCACTAATCAAGAATCTATCAACTTTTGCTTTAACTATACCCAATGACTTGGCCACCACATCCATATGTGGCAATGAATTCTACAGAGTCACCACACTCTGGCTAAAGGAATTCCTCCTCATTTCTGTTTTAAAGGGACGTCCTTCTATTCTGAAGCTGTGCCCTTTGACCCTAGATTTCTCCACTGTATGAAACACCCTCTCCATATCCAGTCTATTAGGCCTTTCAATATTCAAAAGGTTTCAATGAAATCTCCCCTCATTCTTCTAAACTGGTAGATTGGTCTTGCCGAAGGGTTTCAGCCCAAAGCATTGAAACCATAGAAACCATAGAAACTACAGCACAGAAACAGGCCCTCTGACCCTTCTTGGCTGTGTGGAACCATTTTCTGCCTAGTCCCACTGACCTGCACACGGACCATATCCCTCCATACACCTCCCATCCATGTATCTGTCCAATTTATTCTTAAATGTTAAAAAAGAACCCGCATTTACCACCTCGTCTGGCAGCTCATTCCATACTCCCACCACTCTCTGTGTGAAGAAGCCCCCCCTAATGTTCCCTTTAAACTTTTCCCCCCTCACCCTTAACCCATGTCCTCTGGTTTTTTTCTCCCCTTGCCTCAGTGGAAAAAGCCTGCTTGCATTCACTCTATCTATACCCATCATAGTTTTATATACCTTTATCAAATCTCCCCTCATTCTTCTACGCTCCAGGGAATAAAGTCCTAACCTATTCAACCTTTCTCTGTAACTGAGTTTCTCGAGTCCCGGCAACATTCTTGTAAACCTTCTCTGCACTCTTTCAACCTTATTTATATCCTTCCTGTAATTTGGTGACCAAACCTGAACACAATACTCCAGATTCGGCCTCACCAATGCCTTATACAACCTCATCATAACATTCCAGCTCTTATACTCAATACTTCGATTAATAAAGGCCAAAGTACCAAAAGCTCTCTTTACGACCCTATCTACCTGTGACGACACTTTTAGGGAATTTTGTATCTGTATTTCCATATCCCTCTGTTCCACTGCACTCCTCAGTGCCTTACCAGTAACTCTGTATGTTCTACGTTGGTTTGTCCTTCCAACGTGCAATACCTCACACTTGTCAGTATTAAACTCCATCTGCCATTTTTCAGCCCATTTTTCCAGCTGGTCCAAGTCCCTCTGCAGGCTCTGAAAACCTTCCTCACTGTCTACTACACCTCCAATCTTTGTATCATCAGCAAACTTGCTGATCCAATTTACCACATTATCATCCAGATCATTGATATAGATGACAAATAACAATGGACCCAGCACTGATCCCTGTGGCACACCACTAGTCACAGGCCTCCACTCAGAGAAGCAATTCTCTACCACCACTCTCTGGCTTCTTCCATCAAGCCAATGTCTAATCCAATTTACCACTTCTCCATGTATACCTAGCGACTGAATTTTCCTAACTAACCTCCCATGTGGGACCTTGTCAAAGACCTCACTGAAGTCCATGTAGACAATATCCACTGCCTTCCTTTCATCCACTTTCCTGGTAACCTCCTCGAAAAACTCCAACAGATTGGTCAAACATGACCTACCACGCACAAAGCCATGTTGACTCTCCCTAATAAGCCCCTGTCTATCCAAATGCTTGCAGATTCTGTCTCTTAGTACTCCCTCCAATAACTTACCTACTACTGACGTTAAACTCACCGGCCTATAATTTCCCGGATTACTTTTTGATCCTTTTTTAAACAACGGAACAACATGAGCCACTCTCCAATCCTCCGGCACTTCACCCGTAGACGGCGACATTTTAAATATTTCTGCCAGGGCCCCCGCAATTTCAACACTAGCCTCCTTCAAGGTCCAAGCGAGCACGCTGTCAGGTCCCGGGGATTTATCCACTTTAATTTTCCTCAAGACAGCAAGCACCTCCTCGTTTTTAATCTGTACGGTTTCCATGGTCTCATTACTTGATTCCCTCAATTCCATAGATTTCATGCCAGCTTCCTTAGTAAATACAGACGCAAAAACCCTATTTAAGATCTCCCCCATTTCCTTTGGTTCCGCACAAAGCCGACCACTCTGATCTTCAAGAGGACCAATTTTATCCCTTACAATCCTTTTGTTCTTAATATACTTGTAAAAGCTCTTTGGATTATCCTTCACTTTGACTGCCAAGGCAACCTCATGTCTTCTTTTAGCCCTCCTGATTTCTTTCTTAAGTATTTTCTTGCAGTTCTTATACTCCTCAAGCACCTGATTTACCCTCTGTTTCCTATACATTTCATACAACTCCCTCATCTTCTTTATCAGAGTTGCAATATCCCTTGAGAACCAAGGTTCCTTATTCCTATTCAATTTGCCTTTAATCCTGACAGGAGCATACAAACTCTGCACTCTCAAAATTTCCCTTTTGAAGGCTTCCCACCTACCAATCACATCTTTGTCAGAGAACAACCTGTCCCAATCCACGCTTTTTAGATCCTTTCTCATTTCTTCAAATTTGGCCTTCTTCCAGTTCAGAACCTCAACCCTAGGACCAGATCTATCCTTGTCCATGATCAAATTGAAACTAATGGTGTTATGATCACTGGAACCAAAGTGCTCCCCTACACAGACTTCTGTCACTTGCCCTAATTTGTTTCCTAACAGGAGATCCAATATTGCATCCCCTCTAGTTGGTCCCTCTATACATTGATTTAGAAAACTTTCCTGAACACATTTTACAAACTCTAAACCATCTAGACCCCTAACAGTATGGGAGTCCCAATCAATGTATGGAAAATTAAAATCCCCTACCACCACAACTTTATGTTTCCTGCAGTTGCCTGCTATCTCTCTGCAGATCTGCTCTTCCAAGTCTCGTTGACTATTGGGTGGTCTGTAATACAATCCCACTAATGTGGCCATACCTTTCCTGTTTCTCAGCTCCACCCATAAGGACTCAGTAGACAAGCCCTCTAATCTGTCCTGCCTGAGCACTGCTGTAATATTTTCCCTAACAAGCAATGCTACTCCCCCACCTTTCATTCCTCTGCCTCGATCACATCTGAAACATCGGAACCCTGGAATAATAAGCTGCCAGTCCTGCCCCTCCTGTAGCCAAGTTTCACTAATTGCTACAACATCATAATTCCACGTGTCAATCTACGCCCTCAACTCATCCGTCTTCCCTGCAATAGTCCTAGCATTGAAATATATACACCTCAGAAGATTTTTACCACCACTCACAACCTTTCTATCAGCAGATTTGCTTAAACTTTCAACATCATTTATTTTCACCCCAGCCATACTGTATTTTTTTCCATAGATGCTGCCTGGCCTGCTAAGTTCCTCCAGTATTTTGTGCGTAAATTGCTTGGATTTCCAGCATCTGCAGATTTTCTCTTTTTTGAGATTGGTCCATGTTCAAAGACTCAGCAGCCGATTTGGATGTCAGCACCATCCTGGGCTACAGCAGCAATTGTGTACCAAATCTGGATGTTCCCAAACTCAAAACCATGGATGAACTAGGAGACCTACTCTCTGCTGGAGTTCAGGAATTCAGTGTTCAAATTCGGTTACCCTGATCTATACAAAGAATCAAGACACAAGCTCTGCAAAGCCATCTGGGATGTCAAAAGGTAATATCAGTCCAAAAATTAAGTCCCTGGCCAGAAGTCAGTTGGTGCAGGGTTTACATGCAATGATGGGCTACAGTACAAAGTCAAGCTCCATTGCTAACAACAAAGCATCCTTCCCCAATGAGTTTAATATATTGTATGTAGATTTTGAATATAAGAGGATTGAATATCCCCACAACCTTCAATGCAGTTCAACTAACAGTCACTTGTGTAGATATCAGATCAGACTTCCAGAGAGCTTCATCTGCTTTAAGAAGATCTCTATTATTTGAGAACCTGATACACTAAAAAAAATTAAAGTAACATGCCTTAATGGCTAGTGCAATGGCTCTCTGAGGTGGCATGGTAGCATAATGGTTAGCACAGCACTTTACATTTCAGACAACCGGGGTTCAATTCCCACCACTGCCTGTAAGGACCTTGTATGTTCTCCCTGAGAACAAGTGGGTTTCTTCAAGGCACTCCAGTTTCCTCCCACAGTCCAACGATACACCGGTTGGTAGGTTAATTGGTCATTGTAAATTGCCCTGTGATTAGGCTAGGAGTTGGGGATGGAGGATAGCTAGAAGGTGATAGGTGAAGCCAGGGAGGTAGGAAAGGTAAAGGACTGAAGAGGAAGCAATCTGATAGGAGAGGACCATAGGAGAAAGGGAAAGAGAAGAGGACCTGGTGAATGACAGGTAGGCGAGAAGAGTTGAGGGGAAGGAGAAATCGATACTTATGCCATCAGGTTGGAACTACCCAGATGGAATGTAAGAAGTTGCTCCTCTACCTGAGTGTGACCTCATTGTGGCACAAGAGGAGGCCATGGTCCGACGTGTTGGAATGGGAATGGGAATTGAAATGAAAATGTTTGGCCACCGAAAAGTTCCACTTTAGGTGGATGGAGTAAAGGTGCTTGACAAAGCGACCCGCTATTTATGACAGGTCTCTCCAATATAGAGGAGACAACATCGGGAGCACCAGACATGATATATGACCCTAGATGATTTGCAGACAAAATGTTCCCTCACCTGGAAGGACTGCTTGGGGTCCTAAATGGAGGTGATGGAAGAGGTGAATGGGCAATCTCTGGAACAGAGTAGAAACCTACAAAGGTAGTGACACAAGCTGGTCCTGTGTTGTACACAGTGGAAATTATTAACCACAGCATCTGGAAAAGGCACGTTGATCAGCTGTTGCCCACTTCTGAAGCTGCTGAAAACCAACACAAACTGACCAATCCAGATCCAGTTGTAGAAATGGGACAGGATTCTGAGACAACGGCAGCAGAACTTCCATTAAGATCCATCACCTGTGCTTTCTGAAGTGCCTTCTACTGACAATGCAGTACCCACGCCAAGGTCTATACAGTACATACACCACCAAGAGATAGAATGACTTTGGGGTCATCCTCAGGTCATTGGTGGCCTCACAGGAACAGGCGTACTCCAGACAGATTGAATCTCTTGCCTAGTGACTAACCCTCAGCACACAGGGCAGAATAATCCCCAGGGTTATGTCAGGGAATAGAGACAGTCTACCCTCTTTCCCTAATTTAGAAAACTATGTTTTTTTGGTATTAGTTAAATTTGATGATTACTGCGTGGACTATTAATAGTTCAATGGGAAGGGGGAGAAACCTTTAAGATAAGGAAGCGAGGGATATGTTATGTATTCATGTATATTTTAATGCTTATGAGTTGCTACCGAGCTTCTCTTTGTGTTACATACCGAATGTACTGTGAGAGGGCATTCTGGGTAAATGACCTTCAAGTGAAATAAACAGCAGCCTGATTGTTTCTCACCCTTCTTCTCTCAAGTGTGTTATTCACGACCACCGGGCTTCCCAATACCACAGACATAAGAACTACACAGTGCATTGAGCTAGAATAAGGTAAAACAATAACAATGCAGAATAAAGGCCACCAGAAATGTGCACTGCAGGTAAATGATAAAATGCAACATTAAAATGAGGTAGATTATGAGGCAAAGAGTCCATCTTATCATAAAAGAGGCCCATTCATGAGTCTGATAACTGGGATAGGAGCTATCCTTGACCCTGGTAGTACATGCTTTCAGGTTTTTGTATCTTCTGCCTGATGAGAGAGAGGAGAAGGGAAAATGCCCAGAGAATATCTTGCATTTGCTTATTGCTTTCTCTTATAATACCACGATACACTGATATGATTAAATGATCTGGATGGATGGCATGCAAAACAAAGTCTTTCACTGTACTTCGGTACTTGTGACATTAATAATAAACTAATTTAAACACAAATTTGAGTTTTCCACACGATATATGATACAGCAAGCCATTGGCAGCTGCAAAGTTATTTTTACCATTGCCCGGACTTCTCCAGATTCGAATGTTGGAGCTGTCAGATTGGAGCGTTGGTAATGTGTGTGGATCTGAGATGGGACAGTGCGTTTGCAGGAAGGTAAACGTGTGAGGGACCAATGAACCCGTGAGTGCTCAGAGTGAGTGATAGAGATTGTGTTGATGGGGCATGGTGAATTAAGAAGCAACTGGCTGTGCTGTGTGGGATACATGAATTAGAAAATGCAGTGACCTTAATTATTCATGTGAGAACATTGAACTTCCTGTGGTTGTGTATCCTTCTGAACTTCTTGTGTATTCTGAGGCATATTTCCTGTACTGAACTGCAAGTTTATTTGCTCCCTCTGCCTTCAGAATGTGTGCCCAATTGTTGAAAGCAACTGTTACAACAGTCTCAGTTCCAGCTTTAATAAACTTTCCCTGTAGACAAGGCCAATTAGCTTTAACGCCAGATGCAGCAGTCAGCCAATCAACAACACAGTTCCCCATGGTATTTGCTGGGGCTATCGTAGTCAGCATAAATACCGCAAAGACGAGCTGCTATCTGATTGACTCTGAGAGGGTTCAGGTGAATCACCTATCGTGACCCATGTTGGTGTTTTTAGCATTTATTTAAGTCCAAAGTAAATTTATTATCAAAGTACATATATGTCACCACCTACTACCCTGAGGTTCATTTTCTTGCAGGCATTCACAGTAGAACAAAAGAATACAATATGAGGGGTGTTTGATAAGTTCATGACCTAAGGTAGAAGGTGTCAATTTTAGGAAACCTAGCACATTTATACACCTAGTCCAGCAGTCGTGGAGCATATGGATCCCTTCTCTGTAGAAGCCAGCATCTTGGACCTCCAGAAAGTGGTCCACAGCAGGGGTGATTGATAAGTTCGTGGCCTACAGTAGAAGCAGATGAGTTATTAACTTCAAACTTTCTGCATTTTCACTCAAAGGGTTTAACTGCACGTACATGTAATGAGAGCAGTATAACTCAACTCCTTCTACCTTAGGCCACGAACTTATCAATCACCCCTACTGTGGACCACTTCTACAATAAAGGGGTCTGTATGCTCCACGACCAGTGAACTAAGTGTTGTACATGTAAGAGGGGACTATGTTGAAAAATAAATGTGGTAGATTTTCTAAGATTAACTCCTTTTACCTTAGGCCACAAACTTATCAATCACCCCTCGTATATTCAATGTATAAATATACACACAAAGACTGACAAGCAACCAATGTATAAAAAGAAGACAAAATGCAAATACCTAAAATCATACATACACGAGTTTCTCAGTTTCCAAGTCACGTCATTACGTTTCAAGAGAATATTTTAATCTGTGGTTGTTGTTAAGAAGCAGACTTCTGTCTTCCACTTGTTCAATGATTCACTTTATTCCTGCTGCTGGATGTTGCACAAGCTATAATCCTAATGAACAGATCCACAGCATAGTAGATTTGTGTCAAGAAATACTAGCACCTTTTTTCTAACTTTCTTGCTGTAGTGCAAGATATTCTCTCATCTTCATCTGACATCTTGCCTCATTGGGACAAATGGGAAACAAAACATGGATCATGGCCCTCTAGAAACAGGATCACTTGAGCTTCAGTTGACTGTGGTCTGCCAATGCCCCTGACATTTGCACACATTCAGAGGCCAAACTCCAAGTTATGGTTGACTCATTAACTGAAACACATGAGAGAATTGGTCTTACCTGTAATATCCACAAAACGGACATCGTCTGCTATCCTGTCCTCACTGCACAACACTGATAAATAAACGTCCTCAGCAAAATTCTTGGATGTCTGTACTATTATCAACATCTCAAAAATCACCTTTTTTATACATTCAGGGGATGTGGGCTTTTCAGGCTGAGCCAGCATTTATTTGCCTATCCATAAATGCCCTTCCCTCTTGACCTGGTGTGGTCCTTCAAGTATGGATATACTCATAATTTTGTTAGGGAGAAGGTTCTAAGATTTAAAACCAGCAATAGTGAAAAGAATCAAGATGGTCTGTGGCTTGGAAGGCAACTCCTAGGATGTGGTGTTCCCATGCTTTTGTTACCCTTGGTCTTCAGCTGGTTAATGTCAAGGATAACAAGCAATGATGATGAAATTCACCATCATCTTCAGTGCTCCAGCACAACCTTTTGGATGCCTGAGGAAAGGAGTGTCCTACAATCAAGATCTCAAACTCAACACAAAGCTAGTGGTCTACTGGGCAGCAGTGATCCCTCTCTTCAATACATTCTAAGTTATTGGAAGCAGCCAATGCAGAGAAGATGCCACCAATGTTGCCTGCCCAAATTTGTTCAAACCCATTGGATGGAAGAACAAACCAACATCAGGATTTCCTCCAGGGTCAACATCTCCAATATTGAGAACCTAATAACATGCTGTTTGCTCTCCTGGGCCATTTTGTTTGCATGTTAAGTAGCAAGGTCCTGAAAGAAAAATGATTCAAAGATATTCTGAAAGCCTTCTTGAAAGCAAACGTACGTCACTCGCAAACTCAGTGTTTACCATCCATCCTTAATTTCCTGTTATCAGATGTTAGTTACTCAACTCTTTGAACTGTCTGGTGATGGTTGAATATGACTTTGCTAGGTAGGAGTCTTGAAACAGCTCAGTTTTTTTTTGAAGAACCAGTAACATAGGTTGGATTAGTCATCTGGCAAGGAAGAATGTTTCCGTGTTTAGGTGAAATAAGACAGGAGACGAGGGAAGTGAGGTAGCAGAGGAAGATGTCTGTTATCAGCTGTTAGTCAGATATAGCCACAGGTAGAGAGCAAACCACATCAGCCTCAAATAGTGACTAAGTCATAGGGAGGAATCAACGGATAGTGATCAATATTTGTGACAGGAACAAAGAGCAAAGACTTCTGAAACTGTTAGAATTTGATCAGAATGCCACACAGATACCCAAAACATTACAAAATTTGTTTTTTTTCTCTCTTTGAAGTCTTTTTATATTTTGATTTCAAACTTTATTCATGACTATTTAAGCATCATAATCTACAGTCAATAATTAATAATTAGTTTATGTTTATTTTCCCTTAAATCGTGATTGGAACAGCTGAATATGAGTAAATGCCTCTCAATACATAAACCAAAGGTACATTTTTTGAATGTTATGGGTTTTGACTGAACCGTTTGGATACAAAAAGCTAATTCAGAGTGAAGGAAGAGCCTTGGCTGGAGGCACAGCTTATTTATGCTATTACTGCCAAAAACTTATACCAATTACATAAACTAACTTCAAACCTTGGAATGGGTTGGAAATGAGGTGGGGTGCAGACAAGGACTGATACGACTGTGCTTTTTCTTTAACCAGACATGCAATGATCAATGCTCTATCGATCTTTTTTGCCTGGAATCATCAAATTTCTGCATTGTTGTAGGTCACCTGTCTTTTATCACTAAACAAGGCCAAACTGACACACTGAGTGTACGTTCATGGTTTTCTGCAGCAGTAGCCCATCCGCTTCAAGATTTAACATGGTCTGCATTCCGAGATACTCACCTGCACACCACTGCTTTAATACCTGGTTACTTGAGTTAGTGTAGCCTTGCTGTTATCTTGAACCAGACTGGCCATTCTCCTCTGACTTTTCTCATTAACAAGATATTTTGACTCAGAGAACTGCTACTCACTGCAGGTTTTTTGTTTCTTGCACCATTCTATGTAAACTCTAGAGAATACTGTGTGTGAAAATGCCAGGCGATCAGTAGTTTCTGAGAGACTCAAGTCACCCCGTCTGGCACCAACAATCATTCCACAGTCAAAGCCACGTAGATCACATTTCCTCCTCATTCTGATGTTTGACTTGACATCAACTAAATCTCTTGACATGTCTGATTGATTTTATGCATTGAGTTGCTGCCACGTGCTTGGTGGCATCCGTTAGTCTCGCAAGACCATGGATCTGCGCCTGGAAAATCTGGAGTGTCCTCTCCAGGGTGCAGGTCCTGGGCAAGGTTGTATGGAAGACCGGCAGTTGCCCACGCTGCAAGTCTCCCCTCTCCACGACACTGATGTTGTCCAAGGGAAGGGCAAGGGCCGATACAGCTTGGCACCAGTGTCGTCGCAGGAGTTGCCAGAACGAGGTTGAAGGCAATGTCGGACTGCCTTAGGGACTCCAGCTCCAGATTTGCCCTCAGGGTTTACTCCCAAAGCCTTTCTCAGGAGTGGGTATGGCCGCAAGGCAGCGGAGGTTTGAAATCAAAGTTTCCCTCTCTTAGATGGACTGCCTTCCCAGGCTGACGAGCTCCATCTACCCGAAGCACTGGTTTTAAGGTGCCAGAACTCGCCTTCGCCCCTTCCCCTGTCAGTAGAAACAGTTCTGCCGGGCTTAGAGGCTAAGCCACACAAGAAGGCCAGGAGTTGGACTTGGTCGTCAGAGGCTATCTGAGGTGCATGCCGTGAGGAGCACTTTTAGGTAGTGGGAGCCTGTCCCCACTACCACCCCTCGGCTTGACAACCTTGGAACCACATGCTTGGCTGATTAGATATTTGCATTAACAAGCAAGTGTGCAGGTGTCCCTAATAAAATGACCACTGAGAGAGTAAAGTGTAAGTGACAGTTCTCAAGACTGGTTCTCTCCACTTAAAGTAGGATTTCTTAACTTTCAATTAGTGCAACACAGATTGATCCCTGAGATAAAGGGATTGAGTTATGAGGAGAAACAAAGTAAGATGAGCTTTGAGAAGTCATCATGTTATATTGTATAAAACTTGACCAGACTGACAAGGTAAATTTTGGGAAAATGATGCTTGTAAATGCAAGACCTAGAAATGGAGGACAAAGTCTCCACAAAAGAGACTGAGATGGAACTAGTTTTATATAACTGCACTTCAGAAATCTATCAGCAGTTATGAAAATGGGAAAAGGTGTAAAGATGTCTGCTGATTTTTTTCACCCCTTTTAAAGTAGGTTGCTGATTTGTTCATCCCATTTAAAGGAGACTGCTGATTCGCTCATCCCTTTAAAAGGGGGTTGATGATTTGTTCAGTTTATTTAAAAGGGATCGCTGATTTACTGATACTATTAAATGGAGACTGCCCTTTTAACTCACTATGTTAAAAGAAAAGTCAAGAATCTGCAAGGGTAAAAGGACCCTGATGAGAGTGAGAATCTGCAAGGGTAAAAGGACCCTGATGAGAGTGAGATACAGACCTCCAAACAGTAGCCAGGGCTACAAATTACAATGGGAGATAGAAAGCACATGTCAAAAGGGCAAAGCTACAAGAGTCATGGGGAATTTCAACACGCAGATAGATTGGGAAAATCAGGTTGGTGTTGGATTCCAAGAGACAGAATTTGTAGAATACCTACAGGATGGCTTTTTAGAGCAGATTGTGGTTGAGCCCACGAGGGAAGGCTATTTGGGATTGGGTGTTGTGTAATGAACCAAATATGATTAGGGAGCTTAAAGTAAAGAAACATTTCAGAGAGTGTGATCAAAGCTAAAGTCAGTTGTATCAGGATTACAGTGGAGAAAAGAGGCATAGAGGCATGAGAGAGGAGCTAGGCAAGAGTTAATTGGAAGGGGACACAAGCAGGGATTATGGCAGAACAGCAATAGCTGGAGTTTCTGGGAGAAATTTGGAAGGCACAGGATAGATACATTCCAAAGAGGAAGAAGTACTCTAAAGGCAGGATGATGCAACTGGGGTTGACAGGAAAGTCAAAAACAACAAAAAAGCAAAAGAGGGGGCATATAATAGAGAAAAAAATTAGTGGGAAATTAGAGGATTGGGATGTTTTAAAAAACCAACAGAAGGCAACTATAAGAGCTATAAGGAGAGAAATGATGCAATATAAAGATAAGCCAGCCAATAATATCAAAGAGGATACCAAAAGTTATTTCGGATATATGAAGAGGCAAGACTAGATATTGGACCATGGGAAAATGATGCTGGAGAGGTAGTAATGGGGGATAAGGAAATGGCAGACAAACTAAATAACTATTTCGCATCTGTCTTCACTGTGGAAGACACTAGCCGTATGCCAGACATTCGAGAATGTCAAGGGCAGAAGTGAATGTAATTACTATTATTAGGGAGAAGGTGCTTGGGAAGCTGAAATGTCTGAAGGTAGATAAGTCCCCTAGACCAGATAGGCTACACTCCAGGACACTGAAAGAGGTAGCTGACGAGATTGGGGAGGCATCAGTGATGATCTTTCAAGAATCACTAAATTCTGGAATGGTTCTGGACGACTGGAAAATTGCAAATGTTGCTCCATTCTTCTAGAAAGGAGGGAGGCAGAAGAATTATAGGCCAGTTAGCCTGACATCATTGGTTAGGATGACGTTGGAGTTGATTACTAATGACGTGGTTTCGGGGTACGTGGTGGTATATAATAAAGTAGGTCAAAGTCACCATTGTTTCCTGAAGGGAAAATCCTGCCTGACAAATCTGTTAGAATTCTTTGAAGAAATAACAAGCAGAATAGACAAAGAAGAATTGGTGGATTTTGTGTACTTGGATTTTCAGAAGGCGGCACACATGAGGCTGCTTAACAAGGTACTATGGTACTACAAGAAAGATACTAGCACGGATAGAGGATTGGCTGATTGGCAGGAGGCATAGAGTGGGAACAATGGGAGCCTTTTCTAGTTGGTTACCGGTGACTAGTGATGTTCCACAGGGATCTGTGTTGGGACCACTTCTTTTTACGTTATATGTTAATGATTTGGATGACTGAATTGATGGCAGTTTGCAGATGATACCAAGATAGGTTGAGGGGTAGGTATGTGTTGGGGAAGCAGGGAGGCTGCAGAAGGATTTAGACAGATTAGAGGAATTGGCAGATAGAATATAATGTCAGGAAGTGTATGGTCATACACTTTGGTAGAAGGAACGAAAGCAGAGACTATTTTCTAAACAGACAGAAAATTCAAAAATCTGAGGTACAAGGGGACTTGGGAATTCCCTAAGTTTAACTTGCAGATTGAGTCAGTGCTGAGGAAGGCAAATGCGATGTTAGCATTCTTTTCAAGCAGATAAGATACAAAAGCAAAGATGTAATATTAAGGCTTCGTATGGCAACGGTGTGGCCTCATTTGGAGTATTGTGAGCAATTCTGGGTTTCTTATCTAAGAAAACAATCTTGGGCCCCTCTCCAATGTCTCCAAGTTGTAGACATTGGAGAGGGTGCAGAGAAGGTACATGAGAATGATTGTGGGAATTAAAGAGTTATCATATGAGGAGTGTTTGATGGCTCTGTGCCTTTACTCACTGGAATTTAGAAGACTTGGGGAGGGGGAACCTCATTGAAACCAATAAAATATTGAAAGGCCTAGATAGAGTTGATACGCAGAGGATGTTTCCTATAGTGGGGGAGTCTAGGAATGGCAGACACGGTCTCAGAAACGAAGAACGTCCATTTGGAACAGAAATGAGAAGGAATTGCTTTAATGGATGGTGAATCTGTGGAATTCATTGCCTCAGAAACTGTGGAGGCCAGATCATTGTGTGTATTTAAGGTGGAGGTTGATAGGTTCTTGCTTTGTGAAGGCATGGAAGACTATGGGGAGAAGGCAGGGGACTTGCATCAGCCATGATGAAATAGCCGAGGAGACTCAATGGACTGAATTCTCAATTCTGTTCCTATCTCTTATGGTCTTATGGTCCAAGGCAGCTGATTTGCTCACCCTGTTTAGAGGAGCCTCTGATGCTCTCACTCCATTAAAAGGGAGCTACTAATTCATGTATTGCATGAAAAGAAGGCTGTATATGTGCTCTTACCATTTAAAATGGGGATTTTGAATCTTTCAATCCTTTTAAAAGGGACTGCTAATTTATTATGCCATATCAAGTAAAATTCCATTTCGTCATGTTTTCTGTCTTTCTGTCTTTGGGCTTTTGCATTTTTTATCAGATTTTTTTCTTGACTTCAGGTTCATTTATTTATCACGTACATTGAAGCATACTGTGAAGTGAAGTGAATTGTTTGCATTAACAACCAATACAACCTCTGGATGTGCCAGGGGAAGACTCTGGATCACTTGTGTACATGACAATTAGTTATGGCAGAGAACTCATAACCTTCACCTGTATTCTTAACAAGTCCAAATGTCCACTCTAAAGCCTGAATGCCTTGCAATAAAAGGTTTCGTGGGACTTAGTGAACTTTCTGCTGAGCTGAATTTTCATTATGTGTGCATTAGAGGGCACTGCACTATCAGAGGGTAACGTACTTTATTTCATTCAGGTCAAGATTCTCATTTGGGGTTCATGAGAAGAGCACAGGAACAAAATTCAGATTATCCAACCACCAGAGGTTGCCTTCCAACTTCCAACTCAACTCTGCTTTCATAAAACAATGGCAAGTTGAACTTTAGTAATTTCCCAGTGACTCATCTATAGTCCTCATGTGTGGTCATTGTGAGTACTGAGAGTTAATAGAAGCGATTTATGCAAAGGCTTTGATTCAAGGTCAATTAAAATATTTCTCTGTTTCTCAATATTTAACCCATCAAAGGCTTACATGGTTGAAATGTCTAATACCAGACGGCATGCATTGGAGGTGAAAGGGGGTCGGCTCAAGGGGGACATGAGGGGTAAGTTTTTTACTCAGAGAGTCGTGGATGCCTGGAATACGCTGCCTGGTATGGTGGTAGAGGAAAATACTTTAGAGGTTTTTACAAGATATTTGGATAGACACATGGATGTAAGGAAGATAAACCGATATAGACATAGTGTAGGTAGGATGGATCCGTATTTATGTGTTTTTGATTTGCTTCTTAGCTGGTTTGGTACAACATTGTGGGCTCAATGGCCTATTCCTGTGCTGATTTATTCTATGTTCAATGTTCTTCATTCTAGAGTCATAACTTGCATGGAAATGCAAAATATTCCAGTGCTAATGTCACCCAGCAGAATGGAGAGAATGACTACAATGCAAGGAAATTCTCCTATTCTCACAGTGAAGCAAAAGACTAGAGGATTCAGTAGACAGAGAGGTTAAAATGCATCATACCACTTCATCATTACTAATCCCATAGTGATATTACTGAGATTGAGAAATCTGCTGTTGAGATACTGAACCCAAATCCTACCAGATTACTATGCGTGGCTCAACACTAATCTACATTTAATTTACTGATTACATACTGATACCTAAATAAGTATAATAACTAAACAATGTAAACTGATACTTTGCAGTAACTTGCTTCAAGGTAGTATTGTGCACCTACTCTTTAAAATATTAGAATTAGGTTTCATCCTACATTTGTGTATTCATCAGGTCATGAATGAAGTCTCATGGGACGTAATATGTAGACAACGAAAGACACAGTTGCTCTCCTTGAGATTAGTTTCCTATAAACCTTAAATCTGAGCAAGGAGTTTCTAAGACTTTTGAGTGTAGAGGTGAGTTTGTATGCTATAGGTCTTCAAGAGTCACATCACATCAGTGATTTGTATGTTGTAAAAATAAGTAGTATGTGAAGCACAATTATTATGGTGCAACATAAAACATCATCCCTATTTTGCTTAAGTGTGTACATTCATGTGAACAACCTGGAGTGGAGTTAGACAATCATGTGGCTGCATTTGTCTCTCCTGAGAGTGGAGCACCAAGGGGTTTAAATGCAACCTTGGTCACTGGTACTAAACTCACCCAAACAGAACAGTTGTTCGTTCATTTCCACACCTAGAATATAGTTCCTTTGGAGGCAAGTTTCACAAGTGAACAAGAGAGCATACACTCTCTTTGCATATGCATTTCAGGTGACTAGTGGTGTGCCCGCAGGGGTCGGTGTTGGGATTGCTTCTTTTTACATTGGATGTCAGTGAATTGCTTGATGGAATTGATGGCTTCGTAGCCAAGTTTGCAGATGATATGAAGAAAGGTGGAAGGGCAGCTAGTGTTGAGGAAACAGGGTGTCTGCAGAAGGGGGAATGAGCAAAGAAGTGACATTAGTCAGAACACACTTGGAAGTTGAGAAGAATGAGCGGAGATTTCATTGCAACCTATCAAATAATGAAAATTCCAGATAAAGTGGATGTGGAGAGGATGTTTTCTATAGTGGGAGAGTCTGGGACCAGAGGGCACAGCCTCAGAATTGAGGGATGTCCATTTGGAACAGAGATGAGGAAAAATTTCTTTAGCCAGAGGACCTCATTGCCACAGAAGGCTGTTCAAGCCAAGTCATTGGGTATGTTTAAGATGGACGTTGATAGATTATTGATTAATCAGGGTATCAAAGGTTACTGGGGGAAAGCAGGTGAATGGGGTTGAGAGAGATAATAAATAAGCCAGGATGGAATGGCATAATTCTGTTCCTATGTCTTCTAGTCTTACTAATTTCTGCACTATTTATTCTTCCTATAAACTTTATCAGCCTCATATTCTGAACAACATTATCAGCTTATATTTCACATAAATGGTGTAAGCTGAAATGTTTTCCCAGAGTGTGAATGAGGATACATCACTGATCCAATCCTGATGACGTGATACCACACCAGGCATCTCCATCTGTAGTCAGTCATTGTGCCTGCCTGTGTGCACTGGATAGTATTTAACTACAATATTTTTAAATATTTAAAATCATGGAAAAATATTAAAACTGTAATTTTGTTTTATTTTTGCACATCAATCGGAAATGCTGTAAATACTTAGCAGGTCAGACAGCATCTGTGGAAAGAAATCAAGATAATATTGCAAGTTGCTGACCTTTGTTCAGAGAATTTATTTTTATATCTATAGATTATTCAATGAAGTTTGTTTTTAACATAAACATTGTTTTGCCTTTTCCATTATCTATAATCTTCCTATGTTGAGAAAATAATTATTTAAACAATCAAAGTTGAAAGTAAATTTATTATAAAAATAACTATATGTCACCATATGCCATTTTGATTCATTTTCTTGCAGGCATTTACAGGAAAATAAAGAAATACAATAGAATTCATGAAAAAGTATACATAATTGAAGACTGTCAAACAATTCTAGTAGAATCTGCTTTGAAATTAAGAATATAATTTGCCTCATTTAAGCATCCATGGGCATCTTCTCAGGTCATATATATAATCTCAATTAAAAGCCAAGGTGAAAAGCAGGCATGTTTTTGAATCAGATAATTCCATTTTCTTCTTACAGTCAACGAGGGCACTTTGTTTCAAAAATCTTGACCTTCTACATCACTGTAAATCCTCCACCCCTGCAGTCGTGCAAGATATCTAAGCTGCTGCAATTCTGGATTCTTGCTCAACCCCAGATTTATTTGCTTTTTTGTTGCCTACTATGCCTTCAGCTGCTGAAGCCTTGAAGTCTGTCATTCCCTACCAAATCATTTTAATCTCTCTAACTCTTCCATTATTAAGACACACCTCTGACTAAGGTTAAGCTCACCTGCCAGATTATTTCCTTTCTTGTTGCAGCATGACATTTTTGTTAATCTTCTTTTGAATTATCTCAGACTATCTTTGCATGTCAATGAGGCTACACTCAGTGGCTTCTTTATGAGGTACGGATCATTAAAGTAAATATTGAATCAGCTAATCATGTGGCTGCAACTCAATGCATAAACACATGCAGACATGGTCGAGGTTCAGTTGTTCAGAACGAACAACAGAATGGGGAAGAAATCTGATCTAAGTGACTTTGTGATTGTTGGTGCCAGATGGGGTGGTTTGAGTATCTAATAAACTGCGGATCTCCTGGGATTTTCACACAGAGCTGTCTCTCGAGCCTACAAAGAATGCTGTGAAAAGCAAAAAATATCCTCTGAGCATCAGTTCTGAGGGTGAAAATGAACTTTTAATGAGAAAGGTCAGAAGAGAATGGACAGACTGGTTCAAGCTAACAAGAAAGTGGCAATAACTCAAATAACCACATGTTACAACAGTGGAATGCAGAAGGTGATGAATCAGGATATAGGAGGGAGATTGAAAATTGGTTGAGTGGTATCATAACCTCTCACTCAATGTCATCAAGACCGAAGAACTGATTGTAGACTTCAGGAGAGGGAAACCAGAAGTCTATGAGCCAGGAGAATCAGAGGTAGAGAGAGTTAGCAACGCTAAATCCCTGTGTGTTACTATTTCAGACTATCTGTCCTGGGCCCAGCATGCTAGTGCAATTCTGAAGAAAGCAAGGCAGTGCCTCTACTTCCATAGGAGTCTGTGAAGATTTGGTGTGACATCTAGAACTTTGACAATCTTCTTTTGATGTGTAGTGAAGAGTGTATTGATTGGCTGCATCATGGCCTGGTATGGAATCACCAATGTCACTGAACAGAAAATCCTACCAAATACAGTGGATTCAGACCAGTACATCATGGGTAAAACCCTCGAAAGCATTGAGCCCATCTGCATGGAACGCTGTCATAGAAAAGCAGCATCCGTCATCACAGATCCCCAGCAACCAGACCATGCTCCTTTCTCACTACTGCCATCTGCTAGAAGATACAAGAGCCTCAGGACTCGCACCACCAGGTTCAAGAACAGTGACTTCCCCTCAACCATCAAGCTCTTGAACAAAAGGGGATAACTACAGACCCCTTGCCCATCCATTGAGATGTTCTCACAGACAAATATCTCTCTTTAAGGACCCTGTATCTTGTTATCTCATGTTCTCATTATTCATTGCTATTTATTTATATTTGCATTTGCAGAGTTTGTTGTCTTCTGCACTCTGGTTGATCTTTCATTGATCCTGTTATAGATACCATTCTATAGATTTGCTGAGATTGCCCATATGAAAATAAATCTCAGGGTTGTATTTGGACACATATATATTCTTGGATAATAAATGTACTTTGAACTTTGAGCATCTCTGAAGACACAATATGTTGAACCTTGATGCAGGAGCAAAATACCACAAGGTACCTAATAAAATGTCCACTGGGTGTGTACAATGGAAGTTGTTGTTACTCATGATGGTTTGAACCACTAGCTAGTAAGTATATTTGCATTGGCTGAGAAGGTGGTGGAGGCAGACTTACAACAGTTAAGAATCATCTAGACAAGTACTTGAATCACCCAGGTTTGAAAGGTTAGAGCAAATTTGGGTAAATGGAATTAGTGTTGGTAAGTGCAATGGTAGGCATAGACGATGGGCTGAAGGTCCTGTTTCTAAACCAGGGGTCCCCAATCTTTTTTGCACCGCAGACCGGTTTAATATTGCGGACTGGCCGACGGGGTGGGAGTGGGGTGGTGTTCAAGTAGGGTTGCCAACTTTCTCACCCCCAAATAAGGGACAAAAGTAGCAGTCAAATACGGGACACTTGTGTTTACCCCGAGAAAGACTACCATGACCATGAGGCCTTGCGCGGGCACCCAAGTGCACATGCATGACGTACGCATGCATGACATGCGCATGCATGTACATGTGGATTCTTTTCTATAAATTGGTTTTGGCTTAATCTTTCCAATTCTGTTAAGTGAAACTACATTGTACATACATTATACCTACTTTATATAGGCTGTGTATTTATCATATCATTCCTGCTTTTACTATATGTTAGTGTTATTTTAGGTTTTATGTGCTATTTGGTATGATTTGGTAGGTTATTTCAAGTTCAACAGTGCGTGACAGGGAATGAGGAAAGGTGCAGCTGACTCATGTCGTTTCATATCACCAGATCATATTGTTTCCTCGCACATGCTTTGCGGCCCGGTGGTTGGGGACCACTGTTCTAAGCTGTGTGAATTCATGACTCAATAACACTGTGATTTCAGCTATGTTATGGGTCCTATGAAGGATACTGAGAAAGGAAAAAAAAAACAAATCTTCTTGCAATGGTCTTTTCTTCTCTCAGTTTGGTTGAGACTAGAACCAGAGATCATAGGATTGGGGTGAAAGGTGAAATATTAAAACGATTCTGAGAGAGAATTTTTTCACATGGCGTTCAGTGCAAGGTGAAACGAGGTGCTGGTGGAAGTGGAGGATGTAGTTTCAGTTGTGACATTCATGAGGTTTCGATGGGAACATGGATGAGTGGGGTATAGAGGGTGATGGTCCAGGTGCAGAGAGATGGGACTAGGTGGAAAACAGGTTGGCATGGACTAGATGGAGCAAAGAATCTGCACTGTGCTACAGTCCTCTATGATCTTCCATAGGACTCACGACGACTACTGTAAGAGTTCCCAAACAACCTCACCTTAAAAACTCCTAGAATATATTCAAGTGGACTTCATATCTCTTGATAAATTTTGGGATCAATATGGCCAGCTGAAGACAGGATATTTCCATTTGTCTTGACAGCTATGTATCATTTTGATGTGACATCCTCTGAGTTGTACAAGAAGCAGCAAGACATTAAGACTTCAGTCCAAATGGGAAGGCAAGTAAAAGTAGCTATGTACACAGCTGTGTCGGGAAACGTTGCCACAGTTTCAAACGTACCTTACAGATTCTGGGCATTCAGCCATCAGGAATTGGTCCAGTAACATTTTTTTTTTCCTTTAAACACAGGCGCAAGCTGTCAGGCCCAGTTTGGTATGATTTATAGAAAATATCAGCTTCCAGCAAAAACACATCTGCACCCTATGGCGGGTCAGCCACTGGCAGGGTGTATGCCGTGGCTGCCATGCTACCGTTTCAGGTGACCAGAGAGCACACGTGCCTCATGCCAGCTGAGTTACAGACCGTTCCTTGGCCCAGGACCACACGGTGGAGACACAAACCCACAAGCGAAAGAGACACAATGCTCTGGCCATTCCGAGCCAGCCTGCGTTCCAAATACACTTGCGGACACCCAGACCACAAGCAGAGCAGACTGGCTGAATACCCGTTCAAGTAACTAAGATTCTCTTAAAGTTGTTTTTACAGCAGTTATCACATTGAACTTTCCGATCAATGGTTAGATCATCCCCTGTAGAGGAACAAAGTTGCACTATTTTCCTGTTTCCATTAATTCCAACAAAGCCATTTTGTTACTGCATGGATGAATTTGAATGGAGCGAAAGAACTGTAATTTGCAGTTTGCCATTACAATTTGTAATTTGCCCATTGCAATTTGCCTATCGCCATAATAGGTCAACGGCAGATGCAATCTCAATGGCTCTTCACACGGCTTTAGACCACCTGGACAACACAAACACCTACATCAGGATGCTATTCATTGACTATAGCTCAGCATTTAATACCATCATTCCCACAATCCTGATTGAGAAAATGCAGATCCTGGCCCTCTGTACCTCCCTCTGCAATTGGATCCTCGACTTCCTAACTGGAAGACCACGATCTGTGCATATTGGTGATAACATCTTCTCCTCGCTGACGATCAACACTGGTGCATTTCGGGGGGTGTGCTTCACCCACTGCTCTACTCTCTATATACACATGACTGTGTGGCTAGGCATAGCTCAAATACCATCTATAAATTTGCTGATGATACAATCATTGTTGGTAGAATCTCAGGTTGTAATGAGAGGGTGTACAGGAGTAAGATATGCCAACTAGTGGAGTGGTGTCGCAGCAACAACCTGGCACTCAACTTCAGTAAGACGGAAGAGCTGATTGTGGACTTCAGGAAGGGTAAGATGAAGGAACACATACCAATCCTCATAGAGGGATCAGAAGTGGAGAGAGCGAGCAGTTTCAAGTTCCTGGGTGTCAAGATCTCTGATGATCTAACCTAGTCCCAACATATCGATGCAGTTATAAAGAAGGCAAGACAGCAGCTATACTTCATTAGGAGTTTGAAGAGATTTGGTATGTCAACAAGTACACTCAAAAACTTCTATAGATGTACTGTGGAGTGCATTCTGACAGGCTGCATCACTGTCTGGTATGGGGGGGTGGGGGGAGCTACTGCACAGGACCGAAAGAAGCTGCAAAGGATCATAAATTTAGTCGGCTCCATCTTGGGTACTAGCCTACAAAGTACCCAGGACATCTTCAAAGAGCGGTGTCTCTGAAAGGCAACATCCATTATTAATGACCTTCAGCACCCAGGGCATGCCCTTTCCTCATTGTTTCCATCGGGTAGGAGATACAGGAGCCTGAAGACACACACTCAGCGATTCAGGAACAGCTTCTTCCCCTCTGCCATCCGATTCCAAAATGGACATTGAACCCTTGGACCCTGTCTTACTTCCTTAATATGTAGTATTTCTGTTTTTTGCACAATTTTTAATCTATTCAATATACGTATACTTATTTATTTATATTATTATTATATTATTTTGTTTTTTTCTTCTATATTATTAATATTGCATTAAACTGCTGCTGCTAAGTTAACAAATTTCACGTCACATGCCAGTGATAATAATCTGATTCTGAACTGGACCCAGTGACACATTTAGCAAAAGCTACATGATCCTGAAGGGATAAGGCAAGTTTGGACACTTAGCGTGAAACACCAGGCATCATGATAACCATATCTTGTGCTTTACTTCTGTAATACAGTCTCGGGATTACGTTTTGTGCTTGTCGCAAGTGATAAAGTTTGAGCCTGAAGTATCTTAACTTTAAGAGACCAGAATCTTCATATTTAAGGAATTCTTTTATTTTTTTTCAGTGACCAAGAGCGTGGAGACAAGAGAATATTTAATTAATATTTGGGTGAAAATGTGATTGCTTGTTTATCCCCCAAATCTGAAATGATCATTTACCTTCATCTAGCTAATATGCCTGGTTGCTGAGCAGGCCACAATGGCCGCAACTTGTTGGAAATATTGATGTATTAGTTCAATAAAATTGGTTCAATGACATTCAGTTCAATAAAATAACAGAAAACTTTGAAGTAAGTTTATTATCGAAGTACATATATGTCATCATGAACAACCCTGAGATTCATTTTCTTGCAGGCATACTCAATAAATCCAATAACCATAATTGAACCAGTGAAATAGCGCACCAGCAGGTGGACAACTATTGTGCAAACCTCCAGTTTCCGCTTCCTGAAGTCAATAATCAACTCCTTGGTCTTGCTGACTTTGAGTGAGAGATTTTTGTTGTGGTACCACTCAACCAGAATTTCAATCAGAACAGAACATTGAGTTCTTGAATTGATTTGCTGAATTCCTATCAATTTTTCAAAATCCAACCCAATAGCTCAATATAATATGTAAGTGTTTGGAAGAATTAGAAAAGTGGGATTACTCTTGGTTGTGTCGTAATTTGCTGCCTGATGATTGTTGTGGACTTAGTAGGCAGCTGGTTTTATTTCTATGTGGTGCAACTGTATGATTCAATTTCTAAGTAAAATTGATTCATTCAAAACTGACGGGTGAGATTACTGAGTAGATCTTTCCTATTTTGTTACCGCAAAGATAAAATGAATTTCCATATAATGCACTATCTACAATTAAAGGGGCATGTGAAATAAGAGAAACAGTCGGCTTTTCAGCCTCTCGAGCCAACCCTACCATTCAGCAAGTTCACAATTACCCTCTCCCTCCATCACCAGCAAGCCCCAGCCCATGTGCCTCAAACTGCAAGCAGCAATCTGTCTCAAACTTGGATATGCTCCATGTCTGAGCATCAATAGGGCCTCTGGAGAATCCCAAAGATCCGCAATAATCAAAGAAATTTCTCCCCGAGCCCTTATCTTAAGTGGTTGCTGATGACGAGCTAATTCACATCAAAGACACAGCTTGAACTGATGTAGGTGGAGCATTTAGAGTGTCATTTTTCAGGTATCACTGGAGATCAATTAAGAAGGCATTTTTTTTTGTGATTTGACAAATGCTTCTAAATCATTGGGTTATCCATGAAATCAGACTAAGCAAACAGGAAATCACCATTTCCTTCTAAGATTGTTATATTATCACATGATCACACTTTCACAGAGCTGATTTCCCTTTTACTAACAATTTCTCTCCCTCACACTCACACTCCTGTTATTTCTATTTATTTAGAGATAAAACGCGTCAACAGGTCCTTCTGGCCCAATGGGCCCAAATTACACCCATGTGACCAATTAACCCACAAATCTGTACATCTATGGAATGTGGGAGGCAACTGGAACACCTGGAGGAAATCTATGCTGTCATAGAGAGAATGTAGAAATTCCTTACTGACAGCAAGGGAAATGAGCCCGGTTTGTTGGCACTGTAATAACGTTACGCCAATTGCCGCACTACTGTGCTTCCTCTTATCTCTCTGCCTTTGCTTTTATGTTGTTTAACTTTTCAGTGAATTTTCTGTTAGGAAACTCTCACTCTCAATCTACTATAAACCTTACCAAAGGCAAAAGTCTATTCGCTGTATTCTGTCATATGCCATCCTTTGACCTGGTACCTTTGTTCGTGCTTCTCTTCATTGTTCAAAGTTCAAAGTACATTTATTATCAAAGTATGTATAAATTAAACAACCTTGAGGTTCGTTTCCTTACAGGCAGTCACAAAACAAGAAACTTGAAAGAGCCCTTTAAAAATAAGACTGACACACTCCCAATTCATAGAGAGACAAGAAAAAAAAACAAATCATGTTAGCAATAAAAGCAAGCAACAGCATTCAGAATGAAAGTGAGTCCATAGACACAAACCCGGAGCAGCTGGACCAGGCTCATGGCCGCAGCCTCAGAACCGCGGAGAGCAAAGTAAACATCACAGAGAAGCGAGCAGAACTGGCCCAAACATCAATTCCTATCCTGACATCCTGCCATTTCAATCCATCTGGTCCAGCGTTTAAATCGTCCAAACAACTGGGTCTTTTCCTGCACGAGAACCCAGGCCCTGTCGCATCGATACGTTCTAGACCTGGAGCCTCCCACTACATTCTGGCCCACACCTGACCTTTCCAAATCGGCCCGGCTCTTAAAGATCGATCGAGCCTCACTCCCAGTTTAGGTGGATGGGCTCCTCTTAATTGCCTATCTCTTAATATAGCTTTCTCTAAACCCATGTTCTTCACTTGAAATAAACTCCACGTCACTGATTTTGACATTTTCATCCTCCTTTGTTCCATCACTGCCAGCCATTTTTCTTTGCCAGTTTATAGTGTATGGTTGTGTCAGTGCATACTAGCCTACCACGCGATTTAGAGGGCATGTTTACTGCAAGCAACCAAGGATCAATTTACAGAGACATGTCTTCAACTGCTAAAGCCTCTTCTTCTAAAGTTCCTTTTTAAACCTCTCCTACTCCTTGTTGTTTTGGGCCTTACTACCACCTCACCAAACATTCCTTCAGAAACAACCTCCTCAGTTTTGTTGCACGTTCCGTTACAACTCTGTGAAGCAATGGACAATTATCTACATTTAATAAACATAATATTATTATTGAACCAGTGCATGCTACCTGAAGTGTGACACACTCTAAAAACCTTTATAAAATGGCAGTCAAAAGCATTGTACAAAGTTGGTGCATGGAGCGGTTTCTTTATTGATCTTCATAATAAAATACTCAGTTGATGGATACGGTAATCTTATGATGTGAAAGTAATTGTGTATCTTCCTTTCTGAAGTGGTCATTTTGGTTTTTCTTCATTTATATTTGTACACCAACGAAACATAATTAATTGTCGACAATAATCATTGGTTTATAAATTCCAAATGAGCAAGATGGCCACTTTTGCTGAAAAATGACCTTTACTGATTGTACGTTCTGAGATCAGGTTTAATGTGATTCTTGTTTGAGGCATTTTCCAATTGTTAGGAAATAGCAGTAGAAGTAATATTGCGATCACTTGGGTCAAGTATGATGTTCTCCAAAGGGGTTGTCTATTGTTGGTCCTCAGATGGCTGTAGAAGCTGATTAAGAATCCACATATTCCGGGACTTTAGAATGAATTCTCTTAATGGATAACACCTCTTTGTGATTTTGGTTAACGTGGGGAGGCTGAGAAATGGGTAGTCACCACAGAGTCCTCGACAGATCAGGGTCAGAATCCAGTGGCTTGGAACGCAAAACAATTGGAGACCATTCACTGCTGCAGCCTCCCTCTACCTTGACGGCCATTGTGATGCAGTATCAACTTCTGCCAGCTCCACCACTGAGGTCCTGTTTGGAACGCTGTTTGTCTGGAACCTCCCTCTTGATCTTACCACCATGGATGATCCTACCAAGAGCTAAGCACCAGATGGCTAAACTCCAGACAGCATCAGTCTTGGAACCTCAGGAAATCACAAGCCTGTCCACCATAACAAGGAGATGATCCTCGGAGACATCTTCTGAAATACTTGGTATTGTATCAATCCATGAGGTAAAAATTAAGGCAACAGTCTCCTTAGTTTTCCTCAAAAGCACGTCGTTGAAACCATATGAAGTTGTTAGGTGTGTGTTGCTGCCATCTTCTATATCACCCTTTTTTTTCAGCATAGATACTTAAAGCCCACATTTACAAAGAGAAAATTAACACATGTGGAATACCACAGAGAATAATCCACTTTCATCTTCTGGTTTACACACCTATCCTCCTTGGTACCTATCATGTTATCATTCAGAAGTGAACATTACTTAGTAGGTATTATTGCTTTGTGGTTTAAAAAAAAGAGCTTTGACAAGCAGCCAATCCGGACATTGGATGTTTCGACAGAAGACAACTTCAATCAGGCCCGCTGCCCGAGTACAAAAGGCAGCAGCGGATCACTACAGTGAAAAAGCTCTTTTCTTTTTCCTTCCCTTCTTCATATCTGCTCAACTAGGACAGGGGAATGCCAGGCAGGATATTTGAATTCTCCTCATGCGGGATGTGGGAAGGTAGGAAGACCTTCTGTGTCCCTGACAACTACAACTGTGAGAAGTGCATCCAGCTGCAGCATCTAACAAACTGCATTAAGCAGTTGAAGCTGGAAATGGATGAACTCCGGATCATTTGGGAGTCTGAGGGTGTGATAATGAGGACGTATAGAGAGGTAGTTACACCCTGGGATACTGGGTGACAGTCATGAAGGGGAAAGAGGTTAAGGAGCCAGTGCAGTGTACCCCTGAGGCCATCCCACTCAACAACAGGTATATCACTTTGGATACTGTCAGAAGAATGACCTCACTGAGGAAAGTCTCAGTAGTCAGGTCCCTGGCACTGAGCTTGTCCCCATGACTTAGAAAGGAAGCGGGAGAAGAGGCATGCTGTGGTGATAGGGGTTTCATTAGTTAGGGGAATGAACAGGAGATTCTGTGGGTGAGAACGAGATTCCCAGATAATATGTTGCCTCCTGGGTGCCAAGATCCGGGATATCTCAGATAGAGTCCTTAGCGTTTCTTAATTGGAATATGAACAGGCAAATGTTGTGGTCCAGGTAGGTACCAGTGGCATCGGTAGGACGAGTGACGAGGTTTTACAAAATGAGTGCAGGGAATTAGGCACTAAGTTAAAGGAAATGACCTCCAGGTTTGTGATCTCGGGATTGCTGCCCATGCCACATGCTAGTGAGGCCAGAACTAGGAAGATTATACAGTTTAATATATGGCTAAGTAGATGGTATAGGAGGGAGGAAATAAGATTTTTGGACCATTGGGCTCTCTTCCAGGAAGGGTGGGAACCGTATAGAAGGTATGGTTTGCACCTGAAATGGAGGGGTCTAATATCCTAGTGGGAAGAATTGTTAATATGGCACAGTGGGGTTTAAACTAGAGTTGCAGGGGGATGGGAACCAGAGTGCCTCAACAGTAATTTTCAACAATGTTTCTGGTTCTTGCGTTTTATATAGAAACATAGAAACATAGAAAATAGGTGCAGGAGTAGGCCATTTGGCCCTTCGAGCCTGCACTGCCATTTAATATGATCATGGCTGATCATCCAACTCAGAACCCTGCACCAGCCTTCCCTCCATACCCTCTGATCCCCCGTAGCCACAAAGGCCATATCTAACTCCCTCTTAAATATAGCCAATGAACTGGCCTCAACTGTTTCCTGTGACAGAGAATTCCACAGATTCACCACTCTCTGTGTGAAGAAGTTTTTCCTCATCTCAGTTCTAAAAGGCTTCGCCTTTATCCTCAAACCGTGACCCCTCGTTCTGGACTTCCCCAACATTGGGAACAGTCTTCCTGCATCTAGCCTGTCCAATCCCTTTAGGATTTTATACATTTCAATCAGATCCCCCCTCAATCTTCTAAATTCCAACGAGTACAAGCCTAGTTCATCCAGTCTTTCTTCATATGAAAGTCCTGCCATCCCAGGAATCAATCTGGTGAACCTTCTTTGTACTCCCTCTATGGCAAGGATGCCTTTCATCAGATTAAGGGACCAAAACTGCACACAATACTCTAGGTGTGGTCTCACCAAGGCCTTGTACAACTGCAGTAGTACCTCCCTGCTCCTGTACTCGAATCCTCTTGCTATAAATGCCAGCATACCATTCGCCTTTTTCACCGCCTGCTGTACCTGCATGTTCACTTTCAATGACTGGTGTATAATGACACGCAGGTCTCGTTGCACCTCCCCTTTTCCTAATTGGCCACCATTCAGATAATAATCTGTTTTCCTATTTTTGCCATCAAAGTGGATAACTTCACATTTATCCACATTAAATTGCATCTGCCATGAACTTGCCCACTCACCCAACCTATCCAAGTCACCCTGCATCCACTTAGCATCCTCCTCACAGCTAACACTGCCACCCAGCTTCGTGTCATCCGCAAACTTGGAGATGCTGCATTTAATTCCCTCATCCAAGTCATTAATATATATTGTAAACAACTGGGGTCCCAGCACTGAGCCTTGCGGTACCCCACTAGTCACTGCCTGCCATTCTGAAAAGGTCCCGTTTATTCCCACTCTTTGCTTCCTGTCTGCTAACCAATTCTCTATCCACATCAATACCTTACCCCCAATACCATGTGCTTTAAGTTTGCACACTAATCTCCTGTGTGGGACCTTGTCAAAAGCCTTTTGAAAATCCAAATATACCACATCCACTGGTTCTCCCCTATCCATTCTACTAGTTACATCCTCAAAAAATTCTATGAGATTCGTCAGACATGATTTTCCTTTCACAAATCCATGCTGACTTTGTCCGATGATTTCACCGCTTTCCAAATGTGCTGTTATCACATCTTTGATAACTGACTCCAGCAATTTCCCCACCACCGATGTTAGGCTAACCGGTCTATAATTCCCCGGTTTCTCTCTCCCTCCTTTTTTAAAAAGTGGGGCTACATTGGCCACCCTCCGATCCTCAGGAACTAGTCCAGAATCTAACGAGTTTTGAAAAATTATCACTAATGCATCCACTATTTCTTGGGCTACTTCTTTAAGCACTCTGGGATGCAGACCATCCGGCCCTAGGGATTTATCTGCCTTTAATCCCTTCAATTTACCTAATACCACTTCTCTATTAACATGTATTTCGCTCAGTTCCTCCATCTCACTGGACCCTCTGTCCCCTACTATTTCTGGAAGATTATTTATGTCCTCCTTGAACATATGCTTGAACTGATATTCTTCTGGGTAAATATCTGAAAATTCTGTGCTGCATAAAATTATGTCCCGGATAATTTTAATAATTTTCTTTAAATTTTGTTAAAGCGGGTATTTTAGCCAATATTGTTTGCACATTTTGAACGCAGTGTATTCAAAAACTTTTTAAAGTTTATGGACAGGTTTTATCAAACTGTTATTCAGATTCTTGAATAGGCTCTGTGTAAGATAAAATTAATTCCTGCCCTCACAATCGTTGTGATCTTGCACTTTATTGTTTACCTGCTCTGCATTTTATTTTGCATTGTATTTGTCTTATCTTATTCTAGCTCAATACACCGTGTAATGATTTTATCTAAATTAATAGCAAACACAACAAACCTTTTACTGTACGCTGGTACACGTGACAATAATAAACCAATATCATGTAAGTGTTGCGCTTTTGTGTCCCGGTTGGGGAGATGGAAGTTCTCCACTCAGGTTGGTTGCCTGGGCTGAGGGAAGATATCACAGTGATTCTTTTGAAGCATTGACAACAGCAGGAGTTGTGAAAATGAAGTTCTCCACACAAAGATTATTGGTTCCCTGCGGTAATTTCCATTTAGAGAGACAGCAAACACTGTCAGTCCACCCGTCCAAAATACCCCAGGCATTTTTCTTGATCTTACTCCATCGAGGCACTTCGGGTTACTTTTCGGCATCAAACACACTATAGGGCAGGGATCCCCAACCTTTTTTATGCCATGGACCCCTACCATTAACTGAGAGACCTGTGGAACTCAGGTTGGGAACCCCTGCTTTATGGGTACTCTACTGCGAACATCTACAAGAAGCGCAGCTGTAAGAAAACAATTTCCATCAACAAGGACCTCCACCATCCAGACCATGATCTCTTCTTATTGACGTCATCAGGAAAGAAGTATAGGATCCACCAGGTTCAGGAACAATTATTACCTCTTAACTATCAGGCTCCTGAACTAGCATGGATACCTCAACACTGAACTAATTCCACAACCTATGGGCTCACCTTCAAGGACTGTGCAACTCATGTTCTCAGTATTATTTATTTATCTCTCTATTCACTTATTTGCACAGTTGATCTTCTTTTGCACATTGGTTTTCTTGTCAATCTTTGAGTGTAGTTTATCTCAGAGCTGTATTCTGTGTACACCCTTTGATAATAAATGTACTTTGGATCTTTGAATGCTACTGTAAGTACCTGCAAGAAGATGGATCTCAAGGTAGTACATGGTGACATATGCATATGTAATAATAAATTTACATCGAGTTTTGAACTTTGAACATAGATGTTAAGCTAATAAAGCAGTATCCAAAGGATTATTCATACTTCTGCAGCGCCGAGGTTAATTTCTAATGTTAAACAAATCTGTTATCATGACTGTTACAACTACTAACAAAATAATAGCGAATTGATGCCAAAACGTGTCTGGTTGACTAAAGTCTTTCAGGAAAAGGAATCTGCTTCTGAATCAAGTCTGACCTACTCTGACTGCAGACCCACAAGCATGCTTGATCCTTTCCTGTCTTCTCAGTGGAAGATGCAAACAAGGAGGAGATTAAACACTTGACTTGTAAGTGATGATTATGTCCCATGAATATTATCTCAATAAGGCACTTTATTAACACAAGAAATCTACCCCATTTTACAAAGTACCTAAAAGCAGAAAAGAAATGTGTGCTCTTTGGGTCTTTTTTTGTGAAAAGAACAACATGCAGTCTGTGCAACAAATGTGATTGTACATTGAAACTGCCAGAAAGTTTGTTCACTAAAAAAAATGTCTCAATATCACAAAACCAAAGGTTAGAATACACAGGCTTAACAAGTGGAAAGAATGCTAACCCATGGTGATAGTGTTTACCTTTTAAAAAGGTCATTTCCCTTAACTAGGAGTGTAGAATAAAACACTTCTATTGTCTGGAAGTTCTGGTCTATCATCCCAAAGTAGCTGTCTCAAAATAGATGTTTGAAAACTAATTTCATAAGACCATAACACATAGAAACTGAATTAGGTCATTCAGCCCATTGAGTCTGCTCTGTCATTCCATCATGGTTGAATTAGAATCCCTCTCGATTCCATTCTGCTGCCTTCTCTCTGTAACCTTTGACACCCTGACTAATCAAGAATCTATCAACCTCCGCTTTAAATATACCCTATGACGTGGCCTCCACAGCTGTCGGTGGCAATGAATTACAGGAATTCAGTGCCCTCTGGCTAGTGAAATACCTCCTCATCTCTGTTCTAATGGAAATCTCTCTATTCTGGGGATGTGCCCTTTGGTCCTAGATTCATTCACTATAGGAAACATCCTCTCCACGTCCACATTATCTTGTCTGTTCAATATTCAATAGGATTTAGTGAGATCACTCTTCATTCTTCTAAACTCCAGTGAGCACAGGCCAAGAGCCATTAAAGGCTCCTCATATATTAACCCTTTCATTCCCAGAATCATTCTTGTAAACCTCGTCTGGGTCCTCTCCAATGCCAGCACATATTTTCTTAGATAAGAGGCTCAGAACTGCACACAATACTCGGTGCAGTCTGAACCATGTCTTATAAAACCGCAGCATTATATCCTTCCTCCTATATTCTTGTCCTCTCGAAATGAATGCTAACTTATCACAGTCTCAACCTGAAAGTTAACCTTTCGGGAATCCTGCACAAGAACTCCAAGTAACTTCGTACCTCCAATTTTTAAAAATTTTCTCCCTGTTTAGAAAACAGTCTGTAACTTTATTTCTGCTATCAAAATGCATGACTATGCACTTCCCTGCACTATATTCCATCTGCAACTTCTATAGAATATCATATAGAATTTAAGTCAAGTACCAGTTCCGGAGGTGCTGACATAAAGGAAAATGATTTGAGGAGTTACAATCTGATCTTCATACCTTTTCTAAGCTTTTGGTGTAATATTGGGTGGAATCATTTAATGAAGATTAAATGAAAGAATATTAATATTTCTTTAAACATTAAAAATAGTGAGTAATTCTTCTGACAAACAAATTCACCACTCCATCAGTTACACAGCATAAAAAAAAGAAAAATATCTGTGTTTTCCAAGATTTTTCAGGATGTCCCAAAACGTTTTGTCACCAATGCAGTGTTTTTGAGAAGTAATCCAATCTAAAAATATTTACAAGAAAAACTGCAGAGGTTGGAAATCCACGCAACACACACAAAATGCTGGAGGAACTCAGTTTCCCAGTCCTTTTCTTCACGCCTCCCCCTCTCCCGCTTTCACCTATCACCAGCCTCCTTGTACTTCCTTCTCCCCTCCCCCCTTCTTACACTGACTCCTCATCATTTTCCTAGGCCTGATGAAGAGCCTCAGCCCGAAGCGTCAACTGTTTACTCTTTTCTATGGATGTTGCCTAGCCTCCAGCATTTTGTGTGTGTTGCCTAAAAATATTTACATTATTTCCTTTGTACACTAAATCAGGTCACCCAGATGTTTCTTCATGGGGCCCATGATCTCATGTGTTGTTATTTTACTGATGGTTTTGGAGACAGAAGAGCCAGTGACACTAGCCTGAGCAGTGGAGATATAGTCCGTAATAATTTGGCATGTGGTAAGCCATGCAAAGAGAATTAACAGAAGAAAACTTGCTGCTCATTGTGTACAATTACAATTTCTTACATGACGTCTTTGTGCACAAGACAGCTGACAAAGATATTGCACAAGTCTGCTGTGAACAGGGAGTTTATAATTTGTGTAATTACCTGTGGGATAAAGGAGCGATTTAAATATAACCCACTAAAGAGTTTTCATGTTAAGAACTGTGCAGCTGTTCCTGAATTACTTGGAATACTGGCAGTTAATTGAACCACTCTCTTAGAAATTGTGCAAAGAACAGATAAGATTTTTCTTTAATGCTCTTGAGATGAGAGTGCAGATCACATTCATTCCCAACCTTTAATAGCCCATGGGCAGTTGGTGCTGAGTGATCACCAGCAACCCATTAGTCCTTAGCAACTGGTACTCCAAGGAAAGGCAATATTGAGTATATTTACTGGACATATTTAAAGCAGAGATTGAGATGTTCTTGATTAGTAAGGATGCCAAAGATTATAGGGAGAAGGCAGGAGGATGTGTTTGAGGGGGATAATAAATCAGTCATGATGGAATGGTGGAGAAAATGGACCAAATGCCCTAATTTTGCTTCTATGTCTAATGGTTTACATAAAAATCTGAAAATATTATATGAAGATCAAATGTGGGCTGCAAGCATTATTTAGTGAAAGTGCAATCAGTTAATTGATCCTTTCTTCAGTTCAACTTTAGCTTGTGTTCAAACTTTAGGTTACTTTTCCAAAATATCATTTTGAAATCTGGTATTGCTGTTCCCGGAAAGGGTGTAGAGGATGTTCACAAGAATGATCTCAGGAATGAAAGGCTTAACGTATAGGGTGCATTTGGGCCTGGATTCAATGGAATGCAGAAGTATGAGGCAGGATCTCATTCAAACCAACTGAGCACTGAAAAGCCTGGATAGACTGGATATTGAGAGGATTTTCCATTGTACGAGACCAAGAATCCATTGGCATGGCTTCAGAAGTAAAGGACACAGATTCACTACCCTCAGGATGGAGAAATTCCTCCTTATCACAGTTACCTTCTGAAGCCTGTGCAGGCCAAGTCATTTGGTGTACTCAAGGCAGAGATTAATAGGTTCTTGATTGGTAATGGTGTTAATGGCTATGGGGAGTATAGGGTTGAGAAAGCAAAATTAATCATGATTGAATGGCAGAGCAGACTTGATGGGCTGAATGGCCTAATTCTGCTCCATCTAAATTATATCTTATGGTCTTATGACTGCATGCTAAAATAAGAATGATACGAAAGTAATCCAATTGGCAAAGACTTTGCATCATGCTGCTATTAATTGTTCATGTTTAGAAGTCAGTTTTAGCTTTGGAATCAAAGACTGATTTTGCTTTTTCGGTCGAATTGTGCTGGCAAGAATTTTGTCTTCTCTGCTCAGAATAAGAAAGAGGAAAACTAGAATGCAGTGATGTGTGCCATCACAGATTATAACAAAGTATATATGCTTATAACAAGACAAATATATTACAGTCATACTTTGAAGAGCCAAAACTGCAGTAGCTGCAAAGGGTTAATAGCGTCCTGCAGTTTCAATATGTTATAATTAAGTAAGCTGCAATGAATGCCAAATAGTATAGGAATGACAGGAAAGGGATGAGGTGGTCGGTGGGGCCTCTTGTGGTCAAATCCTGTATGAATCAGCTGATTCTTTTCCAGTTATGTACTGTGGAATTGATCCAAACCACTATCATGACAGGGGAGTCAACCCAAGTTTTCTTTTCAAGCCTTGGCAATTTGCCCACAGTATATTAATTTAGATTACCACAGATTAATATTATACCAATATATTCAAAGATATTTACACCTTCAGACAATAAATATGCTTTAGTTAACAATTTTGTCTGTATTTTTGTTGCTTTCTTCAGTGGGTTTTACATCCTCTGCATCTTTCTAAAGCTGTCTGTGGTGAAACATCATTATTACCAACTGCCTTCAAACAAACCATTCATTATTAAAATGTTCATTGGTCCCAATGGAAGTGCCATTAAATGAGCACCAATCTCTGTAAGATGGAACTTCAGATAAAAAAAAAGATCATTCTCTGCCAATTTCTGCACATTTAACAAAGACATCTGATTGTAATTTCATTTCTTAGTTGCCATTAAGAATGCAAAACTGTGAAAAAAAATACTGGCATGGTTCTCTGGTAGTCTCACATTCTGGGACACCTAAACCAGTAGTGCGATCATTTGAGTCGAGTATGGTGCTCTCGTAAGGGATTATTCCTTAATGAAGAATGCCTGTGGGTGACTTTGTTTAACATGGGGAGGCTGCTGCATTGGCAGCTGCCATATGGTCCTTGACAAAGTGGGATCTTGATCCAGCAGCATGGAGCGCAAGATGACTGTGGGTCCTTCACTGCTGCAGCCTTCCTCTGCCTTCACTGCTGCCGTGATGTGTCATCATCTTCCGCCAGTTCCACTACTGAAGTCTTGGTTGGATCATTCTTTATCTGGAACCTCTCTCTTGACCTTACCACTATGGGTGACCATAACAGGAGCTAAACTCCAAATGACATCTCTCGTGGGATCTCAGGAACTCCATGCCTCTCCACGACGAAGAGGTGACAATCCTCAAAGAAGAACATCTGAACCACTAATGTTATCAAGTATATATATTTTAACAATTGCATTAATATAGCACTGTGTGCAGCCACAGGAAGTCCCACATACTTAGTGTTTTTGGAAAGTCGGAACACTAAACTGTATTTAAGATATTTGGGTGTTTCTATGTGACCTACTTTAACCCTTGCTGATGTCAGTGACTCATTTAATCTAGACAGGAGCTTGTTGGTAATTTCTTTAATGTTCCCACTGACTATTGTGACCTGAACCAAAATTATCAAGTGAGGTGCTTCAAGTGAGGTGCTTATTTGGGGAGATGAAAGGACAAAGGCAACACATTTGAGAAGTTCACACACTAAATCTGGACCTTAATCAATGGATGATTAATGGATCATAACAAATGGTGAGATATTTGGATACTCCATTCAATGTGCTGAGAGCTGTCTTTGTGAAATTATAGATATTGCCCTTAACAACAAAACAAAAAAGACATATGAAGTCTACTAATAATGAATTTTATATTGTTAAGGTATGTTGAAAGATGAACACGTTATTTTTCAATGGATTCACAGTACTTGTATGCACTTTAATCCCTGATCATTGGGCTAAACATGCATGGTAACCAGTTGCCTCAGAAGGTCATTTGATTTTAGTCTACTGAAGAATTCTCTCCAGAGAGGGTAAGGCACTACTAAGGATGAATTCTGAGGTCACACAATCTTGGAGAGGGAACT
Source organism: Mobula birostris (assembly GCF_030028105.1). NCBI lineage: Eukaryota > Metazoa > Chordata > Chondrichthyes > Myliobatiformes > Myliobatidae > Mobula > Mobula birostris. The sequence goes on along the minus strand of NC_092393.1, from coordinate 47,210,333 downwards.
TTATCTTCTCCATTGAACGTTGGGAGCTCACATGCCATTTCAGGAACTCAAATACATAATTTTGCCCAATCCTTCAATAATTCACCTGTTGAAATGGTGCAATATTCCAGAAAATAAGTTTTGCAAGAAGTATTTGAGTCATGAAGAAATTCAGTACAGTAAAAGATCATTTGGCATATTGAGCCTCCACCAACTACCAATCATGTAGTTACGCGAATCCTTCATTCATCCCATTTCTTTAATTATATCCACACTTTCATCAGCTCTCCCCAAGATTACATAACCTTTCTACACACTGGTGGCCAATTAACATTTGATGGGATGTGAGAGGGAAATGGAGAACACAGGGAAACGTGCAAACTCCATGCAGCCAGCACCTGAAGTCAGTATTGAACCCTGGTATCCAGAGATATATGGCTGTGGCTCTACCAGCTCTGTCACCATGCTGTCTGTGTGCAGAGTTCCTTCCAATCAGACTCAACTATTTAAGGTTGAGTAAGGCAGTTGTTTTGGTGTTCTGATCAATGTTAATTTTCCAAAATTAATGGTGATAACTGGCTTGGTCATAATATCACTGATGTTAGTACGATTTTGCATGTGTAGATTGGACTTTTTGTTCTCCACAGACACCACATCTTAGATATTCATTCTGTGAAATATTTTCAGATCTACCAAAGTAGTAATGGGTACTCTATATGTATAAAAGATGGCTACTAAAAATACTATTAAATCATTCAGCAGTTCACAATTCAGCACCAAAGATCAAGAGCATATTTGCCTGCTCTTCTAGTAAAATCCTGAAACTTTCTACCAGCACTTGTACTTCTGTACACTACTGTCTTTTCAAGGGCATTTTAGTTTTTTTTGTTTTATTTAGCGATACAGTGCAGAGTAGACCCTTAGGGCCCTTTGAGCCATGCCACCCCCAGCTACCGCACAACCCTGTTTAAACCTAACCTAATCTCAGGACAATTTGCAATAACCAATTAACTTACCCAGTACATCTTTGGACTGTGGGAGGAAACCAGAAGATTCAGGGAAAACCCACACATTCCACAGGGAGGATGGACAAAGACTCCTTACAGAACAGCACCAGAATTGGACTCTGAACTTAGCTGTGTTCCTATGGCACCCACGGTTGTCTGAGATGGGACACATAATCTGACCTTGACAGCAACATTGACATTCTGCAGGTTAAAACAACAATAAGTTGCTTCTCCTGTACAGATACACATAGCAGCGTTTATTTCTGAAGTGAAATATTTTTAGTACAAAGATCAATGCAATTGTATTAAATTTCTTTTCATTAATGCACTCATAAAGCTGTTTAAAGTAATTGCTTAATGACTGTGTTGAAATAGCACAGGTACCAAGTTACTGTGCTAATTTTAGCACACAGAAGAAAATAAGTTTCAAAGATTGCTGAATGCAGAAAAGTAGGCGAAGACGCAAAGGAGAAATGTTCTGAGATCTGCTAAAGGACTAGAATTACAAAGAAGCAGAACGATATGAAGACCATTTAGCCTAACCTGTTCTTACTGACTTTACCTTCTAAATTTCTCCATCCTGCTCCAATATCCCTTCACTTATCTTCCCTTCATCATTCTGTTCAATTCAATTAAAAGCCATGCAGTTATGAAACTACACCACATGGACACAAGCCCATCAGCCTATCAAATCTGAGATGATCACCAAGTACTGACACTTGTAGATGCTAATTCCACAAGAGTGTAACTCCAGAAATAGTTTTATCAGTTTTCCCATTAAGAAGTGCACAGTTATTCCCAATGTTCCCTCTATTTTTTATCTTTACAATTCTCGGTCCAACCATTGTTCTGAGCAGGAAATTTTTACACAGCCTGAAATCTGCACAGCTCTTTAAATGTTTTTTCTTTCTCTCTGTAGTATGCACATCAAAGAAACACAAACCACAGACACAACACAAGTAAATAACATCAGGTAGTCAAAACAACTGGCAGACACAATGGCAAAAATAAAATGTTTTGACTAGACGGTGTTGGCGTTCAGCAGGCAGGTGAGTTATTAACAATGAACTTCTGATTTCCATTCTGTGTTTATTACTACAATTTGTAACAGTGTTGCAACTTGACCCTCTGACAATGTAAATACATTGATGCTCCAAAATGTTTCAGACTAAAGATTGTGGTACATTTATTATTTAGAAAAATTATGTATTATATGTATTTATTAAGGCATAATTAATTGCAGGATATTTCATATAGATTTCATATGCAGAATATATTAATATAGATTTCAATATTTTATTGGCATAATTTCACAATTACATTAACATTATATAAAATAGAATTCCAGCTGCGAGGCAACAAAGGCTATGTGCAGGGGAGTATTTCAATTACTGCATTGTTACGCACCCACACAGCTTAGAGGAAACAATGGTTATTCCTGATAGAAGTTTATAAAATTAGACACTATAGACAGCTCTAGAGTAGAAATGTCAAATACTAGAGGGCCTCCATTTAACTTGAGAAAGGGAAAGTTTAAAAGAGATATTGGTGGAAAGGTCTTTATATAGAGAACAGGTGCCTGAAAATGGCTGTCATGGGTAATGGTGACAGCAGACAGAATAGTGACATTTAAGAGGATTGTAGACACTTGAGTATTGCAGAGGAATGAGAGATGTGAATCCTGTGCAGGCAGAAGAGATTTATTTTAATTCAGCATCACGTTTGGCATAGACACTGAGGCTGAAGGAACTGTTCCTGTGCTCTACTGTCCTTAGTTGTATATTCTATGTTACTGGAGGAAAATTTAAGGGCCGGGAACCATGAACCCTATTTAGGGGAATACTATTATGCTGCCCCAAGGGAGGTTTTGTTTAGACTGTAGTTGGTATTGTGTGAGCAGTTCTGGACATCACACAGCAGAGGGGATTTATTGTGCTTACAGAGACCGCATTATAGATATAGATGTAGTGTATATGGATTTCAGCAAGGCATTTGATAAGGTACCCCATGCAAGGCTAATTGAGAAAGCAAGGAGGCATGGGATCCAAGAGGACATTGCTTTGTGGATCCAGAACGGGCTTGCCACAGAAGGGAAAGAGTGGCTGTAGACGGGTCATATTCTGCATGGAGGTCGGTGACCAGTGGAGTGCCTCAGGGATCTGTTCTAGGACCCTTACTCTTCGTGATTTTTATAAATGACCTGGATGAGGAAGTGGAGGGATGGATTAGTAAGTTTGTTGATGACACAAAGGTTGGAGGTGTTGTGGACAGTGTGGAGGGCTGTCAGAGGTTACAGCGGGACATTGATAGGATGTAAAACTGGGCTGAGAAGTGGCAGATAGAGATCAACCCAGATTAGTGTGAAGTGGGTCATTTTGGTAGGACAAATATGATGGCAGAATATAGTATTAATGGTAAGGCTCTTGGCTGTGTGGAGGATCAGAGGGATCTTGAGGTCCGAGTCCATAGGATGCTCAAAGCAGCTGCACAGGTTGACTCTGTGGTTAAGAAGGCATACGGTGTATTGGCCTTCATTAACCGTGGAATTGAATTTAGGAGCCAAGAGATTATGTTGCAGCTACATAGGACCCTGGTCAGACCCCATTTGGAGTACTGTGCTCAGTTCTGGTCACCTCACTACAGGAAGGATGTGGAAGCCATAGAAAGGGTGCAGAGAAGATTTACAAGGATGTTGCCTGGATTGGGGAGCATGCCTTATGAAAACCGGTTGAGTGAACTTGGCCTTTTCTCCTTGGAGCGACGAAGGATGAGAGGTGACCTGATAGAGGTGTATAAGATGATGAGAGGCATTGATCGTGTGGATAGTCAGAGGCTTTTTCCCAGAGCTGAAATGGTTGCCACAAGAGGACACAGGTTTAAGGTTCTGGGGAGCAGGTACAGAGGAGATGTCAGGGGTAAGTTTTTTATGCAGAGAGTGGTGAGTGCGTGGAATTGGCTGCCGACAACGATGGTGGAGGCGGATACGATAGGGTCTTTTAAGAGACTTTTGGATAGGTACATGGAGCTTAGAAAAATAGAGGGCTATGGGTAAGCCTAGTAATTTCTAAGGTAGGGACATGTTCGGCACAACTTTGTGAGCCGAAGGGCCTGTATTGTGCTGTAGGTTTTCTATGTTTCTATTATAGATTTACTAGATTACTACCCAGATTTCATGAATCAAATAACACCAAGAAGCCACACAAACCAAAGTTGTTTTCCCTAAAATATTAAGGGGTAGTTTTCAAAATATTAAGGGGGGAATAAAAGGGAAATAAAAAGATTGGCAAGAAGCTAAAACTTAGACATAAAGGAAGGAGATTGAAAACCGAGTTGAACAGTACCACAATAACATCTCACTCAGCGTTAGAAAACAGCAAAGAATGTACTGACTAAAGATTTATTCTACATTGTCTAAATTTATTATACTGTCATTGCTTATCTGCTGTGGTGTTTTTGGGTAACAAGTTTACATTGGCTCAGTTATGAAGAGCACCATAAGACAGAAACTTCACAAAGTTAAGTCCGATATTTACCATCTTTCACCCACCTACAGCTTTTTGGCTCTCAGATCTCAGCACCCAGCAGTACTACCCAGGCACTCACCTGTCTCCTGACTCTATCCTCAGCCTGGAAAAGAATCCATTCAACATAATTTTGCTTGGAATTGAAATTGGTTTATTATTGTCACAAGTACTGAGATACAGTGAAACTTTTTTTTTGCAAACTGTTCAAATAGATGAGATCATTACACAGTGCATGTTGAAGTAGTACAAGGTGAAGCAAGAACAGTGCAGAATAAAAAGCAACAGCCACAGAGAAAATGCAGTGCATCTGAACAGTAAGATGTAAGCTTAATGTTACAGTGTCTAGGAACAAAGCTTTATCACTAAGTAGGGACTTATTAAGTCGCACGATTGGTCCCTCAGCCAAATCACTGATATATAGATAGTGAACAGATCCCTGTAGCGTCCACTGGACAGAGCTGTCCAACCCAACCTTAACCTATTTATTCTTGCTCTCAGTTTCCTGCTTGTTCATCAGTCCTTATTCCTGATCAGTGAATTGACTTTGATAGAATGAAACTCTGGAGGCAGAGTGCAATGAGCGGCCACAATCTTTCTTTCATATTCCAAGGCTTGAAGACTGTGAGGATATAACATAGAGAAGGAGTTGGTGCCTGGGCTTGATCGGACATGATTATATTGAATGGCAGAGCAAGCTTCAGGAGCTGAATCCAGCTCCTATTTTCCCGTGTTTAATGATGTTGATGACCTAGAACAAATTTCTACCCAATCTCATTTTAAAACATTACTATGGATTTTAGTGGGGCCAGTGTGAAACATAAAAGCCCTTCTTGCTTCTAGTAAGAACTCACTTCTTCTCTGATAACCCTTTCAGTCTCCTCCTCAAGAAACAATCACCGGCCTATTCTTAGCACTTTATCTGTCTCCACAGAAGCCATAAGTAAGCTGCAGCTATCATCAAGGGCCCCCACTATTCAGGCCATGCTGTTTTCCAGCTACTACCATCAGACAGAAGGTGTTGGAGCCTTGGCTCCCAATCACCAGGTTCAGGAACAGTTAATACCCTGGAACCATCAGGTTTCTGAACTGGTGTTCACCACATCTCTTGAACTTATTCTGTAACCTAATGACTTACTTTCAAGAACGCTACAGGATTATTTCAATATTATCTCAATATTATTTATTATTTATTTGCACAATTTTTCTTCACACATTGGTTGTTTGTTAATCTTCATGTATAGTTTTTCATACTTTCTATTGTACTTCTTAATTTTCCTGTAAATGCCTCCAAAATGAATTTTGAGGTAGTATGCAATAATATACAGTTTCTTCAATAATAAATTTACTTTGACTTTGACAACCTTTCTAATCAACCACCCTTGACCACCCACTCCCCACCTCCACCATCTCCTCCCACCACTATTCCTCTGGTGGAGTAACAGAAACTAATCGATAATTGTAATGCTCTAGAATTTTTCAGGCTGCAGTACGAGTATTAAATAGCCCATGAAGTCCATTGATCCCTTATAATCAACAGATCAAATTCATAACATTACAAAATTCATCCCAAAAGTTGATTTATTCATTTTACTGCTTCCCATTTCATACAGTTAATAACAGTTTCAGAAAGTTTGCAGAAACAGATCTTGTTATATCACTGTCTTTTTCAACCAGCTATGGCCAAACTTGACTTGATTATTTTAGCAAAAGAGAGTTCATCACTGATCCTGTGGTTATGTGGTCTGATGTCACTCAATGATTTATTTTTCTAGTATTGCTGCGTATATTAGACAGATTTGAATTTTGTATTTTCATCCAAGAGATTTATTTTTACTTTCTTAGAAAATACTTTATTAAATCTTCTGTTTCATTTAAATTTAATGCAGGAGAAACCCACAAAGTCAAATCTACACAGCAGTGTAATCCTGGAGTCTCTTTGGTGAGGTTGAAATGCTCAAGATTTAAATAAGAAGTTTGGCAAGTAATATTGTAGACAACTCAAACTTTAATTGACTTTAAATTTTGTAGTTCCAGCATAAATTTAAATGTTAAATGTGAAAGACAATCTAACAAGTGAAACTATAGACAACAATATGAGCCCTGAACTTCTGCAGGTCTTTACTCATATAAATTGATACAAAATCCCATGGAGCAAGCACAAAGGGCCGTTTAGAGTTGTTTGCCTTGACTTGGAAGGGTTTCCCCTGGTCTCAGGTTGTTCCACACTGGTAGACAGACAAGTCCAAGAAACTCCAGGTGGCCTTTTTTAAAAAAGGAAATTGATTATATCAACATAGAATATAGAACATTGCAGCTTTCGGTCCGCAGTGCTGTGTTGACTTTTTAACCTAATCTAAAATCAATCTAACTCTTTCCTCCATCATAACCCTCCATTTTTCTATCATCCATGTGCCTATCTATGTGTCCCTGATGTATCAGCCTCTACCATTACCTTGCAGTGTGTTCCATGCACCCAACACTCTTTATGTAAATAAAAATGCCCCTAACGTTTCCCCCCTGTATTTTCCTCCAATCACATTAAACATATGCCTTCTGATGAAAACTATTGGGGACCTGAGTCACCCCAACCACTAACTATTCTAGCTGCTACTGGGAAATGGTACCGCAGCATAAAAGCCAGGACCAACAGGCTCTGGGACAGCTTCTTCCACAGGCCCTCAGACTACTTAATTTGTACTCACACAACTTGTTATATTGACTATCCTGTTGTACATAATATTTATTATAAATTACTATAAATTGCACATTCCACATTTAGACAGAGACCTAATGTAAAGATTTTTACTCCTCTTATGAAGATTGTAAGTAAGTCAATTCAATTCAATTCAATTTGATTCAATTCAATTCAATTTTGCCCTGCAAAGAAGCCTTTGGCTGTCCACTCAATCTATGCCTTTTATTATCTTGTTCACCTCTATCAAACATCTATATCAAGGGTTCCTAATCTTTTTTATAACATGGACCAATGCCATTAAGCAAGGAGTCCATGGGCATCAGGTTGGGAGCACCTGATCTACATGCAAAGGTGTTATTTTTGGGAGAGGAAAATTTACATAAGTTGTTAAAGGTGTACAACATTCAATCCCTGAAACCTATGGCCATCCAGCTCCCGTGGGTATAATAATTTCTTCTGTTTCTATTGCAGCATTGATCTGTGCCCTTCAGCCCGTCTAAACCATGCGAGCGTTCTTGCTGTTCATGAACTGTAAACAGAACCTCATGTGTCCAGCCAGCTCCACTAACTGCTGCAACCCCCAGGTACCTCTGCGTACTTCCCATGTACCTGACATTACCAAGTTACTTTGCCACTGTACATTGTCTGAGTGATTAGGTGAGTGGCGGATTCTGTGGAGTCAATTTGAGTATGGGAAGAATAGTTAACAGGGGAAATGTGACTGTTCTGTGAGCTAGCGTAGACTTCATAGATGAAAATATCCTCTGTCTATATTCTAAAAAATTGTTATAGAAACATAGAAACATAGAAAACCTACAACACAATACAGGCATTATGTCTCTGCATTTCTTCATCCTACCCTGCTTATTCTTAAGAGTCGACATGGTGGGATAGAAATCAGATCCATTTTCAGACATCTATCATGGATGCCTAATACAGACATGAAGAGCATGTTTACTGGGGATCACTGCCCTTTAAAAGGGTCAAATTGGAAATGAGTGCATTGAGATATGCACATTCTCAAGACCTAAATCTAGACCCTGAAAAGAATGAGTTTGTTATTTGCAGCGAAATATATTTTCTGAATGCAACAACATGCTGTGATTAAATTTCTGCGATTGAAATATTGCACATAAATTACTACAAGGTGTCATACAATGGTTGATTCAGTATTGGCAGATCAGAAGTCAACTGTTCAAATGCTACTCGACTCAAAGTAGGGTCAAGATGAATAATATGTTGGACATCTCTCATCATGTACTGCTATAACATAAATGATGTCTCATTGTTAGTGTTGAGGTTGAGAGAGATACTCAATAAACCATGACAGAATGGTGGAGCAGACTTGCTGGGCCAAACGGCCTAATTCTGCTGCTAATTCTTATGGTCTTACCAAGTATGAGTGGTGGTACTTTTGGGATTTTGTTAATGATTGGGCTATTGATCTGGAGGCACAATATTTATCAACTCCAAATAAATCCTGTCAAAATTTATTTAATTCCTTCAACTTAAATACCAAACGAAAGCTAAATTTTCTTCCTGATCCAGTCTAGCTTTCTGTGATTACAAATCTTGAGTAATATTTTTGTTTCTTATCGATCCCCTGAAGAAAGTTATTACATTTAAGGATGGATCAAAAATGTCACCTACTACCTGTGAGCAGATGGAAAAGAATGATAACATTAAACTCCTAAGCGAAAGAAAGATGTTTTCCATCATTAAAATTGACAAAGTTGTGCTAATAATATGTTTGTTGCTAAATAACTATTCATTCAGTGACCACTTTGTGGTCGTCTGTTGCTGCAGCCCATCCACTTCAAGGTTCGATGTGGCGTATGTTCAGAGATGCTCTTCTGCACACCATTGTAAAACGTGATTATTAGAGTTACTGTTACTTTCTCGAGACAGTCTGGCCATTGTCCTCTGACCTCTCTCATTAACAAAACACTCACAAGATGTTTTTTGTTTTTCTCACCATTCGCTGTAAACTTGAGAGATTCTGTGCGTGAAAATGCCAGGAGATTAGTAACTTCTGATACACAGACCACTCTGTCAGTCACCAACTATCATTCGACAGTCAAAGTCACTTAGATCACACTTATTCCCCATTCTGAGGTTTGGTCTGAACAACAACTGAACCTTTTGACCATGTCTGCGTGCTTTTACGCATTGAGTTGCTGCACATTATTGGCTGATTAGATATTTGCATTAACGAGTAGGTGTACAAATGTACCTAATAAAGTGGTCACTGGGTGTATATATTCTATTATCTATAGTCCTAAATGTACTATTTGATAATAACATAGGAGGCCATTCAGCCCATCAAGCCTTAGCTGGCGATCAGAGAATTCACATCAATCCCATTTATTTCCCTACGATGCCAGTAATATAGTAATCTACTATCTAAACACAAGAGGTTCTGCAAATGCAGGAAATCGCCAGCAACACACAAAAAATGTTGGGAGGAATTCAGCAAGTCAGGTAGCATCTACGCAGGGGAATAATTTGGGTCGAAACCCTTCATAAGGACTGGAAAGGAAAGGGGCAGAAGCCAGAATAAGAAATTGTGGAGTGGGGAAGAAATACTAGCAGACAGGTGATAGGTGAGAACGGGCGAGTGGGTGGGGGTGGGGGTATGAAGTAAGAAGTTGCGTACTCTCTCACGTGTTCCCATCTCCTCTCTCTCTCTGATCCTTTCCCCTTCCCTTTCTTCCATGGTCCACTTTGCTCTCATATTAAAATCCTTATTCTTCAGTCATTCATCTCTTCCATCTATCACTTCCAAGCTTCTTACTTCTTATTCTGGCTTCTGCCCCCTTCCTCTCCAGTCCAGATGAATGGACAATCCCCTAAACTTCAACTGATTATTCCCCTGCCTAGATGGTGCCTGATCGACTGAGTTCCTCTTGCATACTGTGAGTGTTGGTCCATTAATTGACTAACCAGCACACCTTTGAAATGGAGGAGGAAACCAGAGCCCTCGTCACAGGGAGAACATGTAAGCTTCACATGGACAGCACCAGAATCGAACCTGAGACTGCTAGGCAGGAGCAGTTCACACAGTGCCACAGTGCTGCCCTTGCATTTGAATTAACATCTAGCATTGCAAGCAGAGACAGCTAATCAACAGTGACACAACCAATGACTAACGTTTTAATCCCTCATGGCATAATGGTTTACATTTAATATGACTTCAGTAAACTACACATGCTGTTTCAAGAATTGATACTAAAACAAGGATGGCCTCATTTTATTTGTATTTTACCAAAGCGTTGGATTTACTGAAAGGGAAAATGTCTAATGTGCAGTACTTGGCATAAAATTCAGGAGGAGCTCAGCAGGCCAGGCAACACCTGTGGAAAAGAGTAACCAGTCAACGTTTCAGGTCGAGACCCTTCATCAGGACTGGAAAAGAAGGAGGTAGGAGTCAGATTGTGAAGAAGGCGGGAGGGGAGGAAGCAGGTGATAGGTGAAACCAGGAGAGGGGGACAGGGTGAAGGAAGGAGCTGGGAAGCTGATTGGTGAAAGAGATCATGGGCTGGAGAAGGGGGATTCTGATAGGAGAGGAGAGGAGGGGATAGAAGACCATGGAACAAAGGGAAGGGCCAGAGCACTGGGGTGGGGGGTGTAATGAGCAGTTAAAGAGATAAAGTGAGAGAGGGAAACAGGACTGGGGATTGGTGAAGGAGGAGGGAGAGTTTGAGAAATGGATGTTCATGCCATCGGGTTGGAGGCTCCCCAGACAGAATATAAGGTGTAGTTCCTCCAACCGGATTGTGGCCTCATCATGGCAGTAAAGGAGGCCCAATGTGCTCTTTTCAAAAATTGAAAATGAACTCAGCATCATATCTGATTTCTAGTAATCTTACTGCAAACCCGGTTAACTTTGTATATAAATAAAAGTATCATTTATTATTTTAGGTCATAATGACATTGAAAAGGCCCCATTTTAGCAAAGAAATTGTATTTACATTATCAAACAAAGTGACAATCACAATAATTAGCTGATATACATGGAACAGATGTACAGACTTAAACTCCATGTATTGCTTTTGCATCAGAACTAATTAAAAACCCAAGAAATTAAGATGATGTGGCAAACTCCGTGTAGAAACATATCTGCATCATGTGTGTTTAGCGTAAGAGGAGATCTGATTAAAGAGAGCTGGATGAAAAGATTATCCTCTCAGTTTACCACTTCAATTTCTTGCTGATTAACACTTCTGCTGTTTCATCCTTAATTCAGAGTATAATTGTTACAAGCTCAAGAGACCAAGCCCTCTGATGCTCTGTAAATATGAAAAAAAGGTTTCATATTACTTATGGCTTTTCACGGGCTCTGTTTCTCTTTCCCCTTGTGCATTCTGGTGATACTGAAGTGCTGGTCCGTTTGTGGAGGTTCACAGAAAGCTTCCAAACTCCAGGTGCCTCCCTCGACTCCACTTATCTGAAGGAAAAAAATGAAAGGACAACTAAGAACCAACAATTACAGAAATCATTCACAGCTAATACTTTGTGAACAATAGACATTTCTATGTTTTGCAGGCACTATTTTGGTTATTTATCAACAATACCAAGGCCTGAAAACATCAGGTCTTGATCAGGGCTTGTAGTTCCCCTTGTCAATGCTTTTGTAATGTTAATTTTTATGAGGCATTATCTATAATCAGAAGTCTCCAATCTTAGATGAGATATTAAATTATTATTTGTCTATCCTCAAAGGTTTTTGGAAAAAAATTGAAACATTATAAACCATTTAGCCAATATTATCTATCTATCTACATGTCTGTCTTTTTTCTATCTATCTATATGTCTATCTTTCTTTCTATCTATCTGTCTGTCTATCTGCATATCTATCTGTCTGCATATCTATTTATCTACCTTAATCGGTCTGTCTGTTTGTTTATCTATCTATCTAGCTAGATAGATAGATAGATCTTAGATAGCTAGTTAGTTATCTTTCTATTATCTATCCATTTATCTGTCTACTGTACCTATATACTTCTGCTTCCATTTTTCTTTCTGTCTTTTCTCTTGACTGGCGTGTTTGTATTACCTTGAGAAAAAACTGCCAGTTGTTCCAAGTGGCCCCCGTGATCACACAACCAAGGCTGTTCTACCATCGAAATGCTGAGGAACAAATTTTCAAGAGGAATGCAAAGGTCCATATTTCTGAAATCAATGGTGGTTGATGCAAAAACTTGATCTGAAAGAGGCACCAGAAGATAGCTAAAGAATACTTAGAGACACTTTCCCTACCAATGCTCTGTGTCTCTTATTTAAGATGTTACTTACACGACTGCAACATTGCAGAGCAATAACAATTACCAGACATACTACGTCTCTTCTTATAAATGTTTTCTTTCTTTGTTTTTTATTAACTGTGAGGGCAGTTCAAAGTTTGTTTAGGACATAACCGATTCTCTACCTGAGATTTTTGAGTTCCAAAAATGAGATTTGGTATTTAGTTTCCTTCAGTATAAATTATAACACTATTGCTTCTGAATCCAAGTGAAAAACCATCAAAAGGAAAAAGCCATCAGCTGTGGAGAGTTAAGACTGAATTAATTGGAAGGTGGAAAACAGAACTGTGTTAATGCAGGCCCCATGGTAGTGTAGCAGTTAGCATGATGCTATTACAGCTTGGGGCGTTGGACTTTGGAGTTCCACTCCAGTGTCATCTGTAAGGAGTCTGTATGTCCTCTCCATGGAATGTGTGGGCTTTCTTCGAGTGCTCCATCTTTGTCCCACATTCCAAGGAGATACCAGTTAGTAGGTTAACTGGTTATGGTAAATTGTCCCATGAGTAAGCTACGATTAAATTGGGAGGTGCTCAGCAGTGCAGAAATGCCTATTCTGCAGTGAATCACAGTAAATAAAAATAAAAATAAATAAATAAGTAGATGTTTCAGGCGGCTGAATTATTGGTCTGGCCTTCCTTGGTCTCTTGCAGCTGAAGTTCCTGATAGTGGATCCTTCATGGAGTAACTGACACCTTTGTGATCAAGTCAGACAACCTTCTGCTTCAGATATTCCAATAGTAATTATTGGTTCTTCAGTCAATCAGAGTGAGAAATGACCATGGATAGAAGATTGGCTGACAGGCAGGAGGTAAAGAGTGGGAATAAAGAGCTCCGTTTCAGGTTGGCTGTTGGTGTGCCGCAGCAGTCAATGTTGGGACGGCTTCTTTACACGTTATATGTCAATGACTTGGATGATAGAATTGGTGGCTTCGTAGCCAAGTTTGTGGGTGATACAAAGATAAATGGAGGGCCAGGATATGTAGGGGAAGCAGTGAGTCCGCAAGACTTTGACAAGTTAGGAGAATGGGCAAAGAAGTGGCAAACAAAATATAGTATGAAAGTGTACGGTCATGAACTTTGGTAGAAGGAATAAAGGCATAGAATATTTTCTAAATGAAGAGAAAATTCACAAATCGAAGGTGCAAAAGGATTTTCAATCCCTTGTGTTGGATTTGCTAAAGGTTAGCTTGCAGACTGAATTGGTGGTAAGGAAGGCAAATGAAATATTAGCATTCATTTCAAGTTGACTAGAATATAAAAGTGAGGATGCAATGCTGAGGCTTTATAAGGAGTATGTCAGACTGCACTTGAAGTACTGTGAGCAGTTTTGAGCCTCTTATCTGGGAAAAGACGTGCTGGTATTGGAGAGAGTCCAGAGGAGATCACAAAAATGATACCAGGAATGAAAGGATTATCATATGAGAAGGGTCTGATGGCTCTAGCCCTGTACTCGCTGAAGTTTAGAATAATGTGGGAGGATCCCATTGATACCTATCAAATATTAGAAGGCCTAAATAGAGTGGATGTAGGGAAGGTGTTTCTTATAATGGAGGAGTCAAGGACCAGATGACACAGCCTCAGAATAGAGAGACATCCATGGAAATGAAGCAGAAGTTCTTCAGCCAGATGGTGGTGAAACCATAGAATTTGTTGCCACTGATGGCTGTGGAGGCAAGTCATTGGGTATATTTAAAGGAAGATAATAGGCTCTCGATTAGTCAGGGCATCAAAGGTTACAGGGAGAAGGCAGGAGAATGTGGTAAAGAGGAATAATAAATTATCCATGTTGGAATGGCAGAGCAGACTCGATGGGCCTAATTCTGTTCCTATGACTTATGGTCTTATGGTCTTATTAATTAGTAATGGCATGTCTGAAGTGAGAAGTATCTGTTGCAATCATTATTTAATCATCAAGTTACTGAAAATCAAATGCAGAGAGTGGGAAAATGAAAAGAAAGAGAAGAAAAACATAAATGTTTATTGTTCCTTTTTGTTTCAGCTCCAAAGCTGAAAGAAAATCTGAAAGAAAAATAAAACTTCACATTTGTGAAAGTAGATTTTCTGTAACAGTGAAGTTTGTTCTGTAAAAAAAAAAGACCACAAGACTGAAAGAGTGCGTAGGACTGAAAAGTTCTTATTTTTAATCCGTATCTATGAGATAATGATAGGAACCAAACCTATTCACAGTAAAACACAGGAAATGCTAGAGGAGCTCAGCAGGTCAGACAGCATCTATGGAAGCAAACATTTCAGTCTGAGACCCTTTATCAGAACTGGGAAATAAGGGGGCAGAAGCCAGAATCAGAAGGTGGGGAAGGGGAAGGAATACAAGCTAGAAGGTGATAGCTGAAGCCAGATTTCACCTGTCCTGAGCCTTATCCACCCTTATCTACTGTACATTATATTTCTCCATTCAATAACAGCAGATAAAGGGAATATCCAGCAGGTAAAGCAGAGTAGGTGGAAAGAAACAGAATTACATTTTTTGGTTGGTGACTTCTCATCAGAACAGGAAAGTGTCGTTAATTACATACTGTTTTTCTATTTCTAAATACTGTTGACTGCCTGGTGAGGAGATCCAACATTTTCTGGTTTTATTTTGGTATTTTGTTTTTATTTTAAATGCCAGAAACGTGGTATGTGGCTTTTAGCTGATAAAGAAAATAAATATCATTTTCATTTGCAGATGATTAAAATTAGATCCATTTTTTTACATGAATTTAAGATCTAAAAGGATTATTGAGACATGAGCTTGTGTCTAGAACTGATTTGCAGAATCATTTTGATACAAGATTTCTTCTTTTTCCAAATACAATTATAGGTTAATAATTAAAGATATATTCTTTCTCAAGTCTACACATATTAGTCTGTTCTTCTGCCTGATAATAAAAGACAGTTAATGCAAGGACATTACAAGAGCATATAAGTGGATGAGCTAATTACCCTCTTGGACATAGGGGCAGCTTTTTACTGTTGCTTACATTTGCTTTCTAAAAAAGAACTTCAGCCCTCATAAAAATGTGCTTGACTCTTCTTTGCCAGTAGAAATATTTTCCTCACTTCATGTTTTCTCTTTACATTAGCATAGCAAACACTCGCCCACGCAAAGCGGTAGAAAATCATCATTTAAATTATTGTGTTAATGCAGTCCAAGCGATAATTTGTCAGTAATCTCAGATACCTTAAGACTAGACAGTTTTCATTGAGAATGTTGTTCCTTCAGAATTCCTGTGGAATCGAGCATGTATTTTACATATACTTGACTCTATCCATTCCTGTTAATGCAGGATTTATTGAGACATGTACATGCCTCCAACTGCCTCAATCATCTACAACTTAATTTCAGAATAATTTTGTTTATTGTTCCTTTTTTAAATATAATTACTGACAAATTTCTTCCCAGGACATTTAAGCTAGTTCTCCACAAATACACACACTGATCTGATGTGATTGACTTAATAGCTGCAGATCACCCTTTCCTGTCTACTCCTTACAGCTGGGGCTGCTGTGAAATTTTCTGGTGCTAAGGGTCTGGTTTACCTTCCTCCCAGAGGATAAGGTTTAGTTTCTAGAAAGTGAAAAACAGTGATTATCTGTCCCAATCCCTTACCCTTCTATACACCTTCAATTCTATTAATACATTTCTTGATGGTCAAGATTAAGTCATTTATAATATAAAGTGTGGCAAAAATATGTAATCAATGTTATAAAGAGGCTTTGGATACCTTAGTTAAACAATTTTGCTTGATATAATTATAGGGCTTGAATATATTTTGATTCAGATTGGGTTTTTTTTCTGATTTTTATTAGTGTTCAACAAAACCGAGTACCTTAGGGTATTAAGAAAACATGTTAACTTTCAAACTCTGGAAGATGGAATTAGATCAAATTTAGTAATAATTAATTATAGACTGGATCAGACTTTAACAGAATTGCTTCTTCAGCAAAATTCTTTCATGGAATTATGATAGCCATCTCTCACCTTTGATTTTACCCTTCTGGACATTTTATACCAAACCTACTGCCAACTATCAGCACAACTGACAGATAGGCTTGTCAGGAGACCGTATGCAAACATTTTGAAAGTCACGTGCATCATTTTTAAAGCAAAAATAAATGAAAATACAATACCTACATGATAAAAATATACTGCCTGTTTTGAATTTCATCGCTGATGAAGAATTTTATTTCCCATTAATTCTTTGTAGATTGGATTTTGTTTAAAGTGGATTCATCCAAGCCCTAGAAGGAAAATGTAGAGCAACAGTAATGGTTTAAGGCAACTACTTGCATTTGGGGCTTCATCAATGTATCATTATGATCCCTTATTCATAGTTGTGGATTGGGCAATAAGTTATTATACGTTCTGTCTTCTGTCCTAATGACCACAGTTTAATGTATTGGGCATTAAATACAGCATCGTCCATATTGTCCATGCTATTAAATCACAACAGACATCAGCAATTCAACAATATTGGTCAACAATTGCATGGCCCCAGAGGACTAGGCAATACACCCATAAAATCAGGATTCAAATCAGAATCAGGTTTCATATCATTGATACTAGTTGCTTTGTGGCAGCAGCACAGTGCAATACATAAATAATATAAATTACAATGAGAAATATGTATTAAAAAATAAATAAATAATGCAAAATGACAGCAAAAATAATGAGGTAGCATTCATGGATTCATCGTCTGTTCAGAAATCTGATGGCGGAGAGGAAGGAGCTTTTCCTAAAATATTGAGCGTGTGTCTTTGGACTCTTGTACCAATTCCCTGTTGGCAGAAATAAGAAGATAGCCTGACCAATGTGTTGGGGGTTCTTAATGATGAGTGCCACCTTTTTGAAGCATCGTTTCTGGAAGATGTCCCGAATGCTGGGGAGTCTAGTGCCGGTGATAGAACTGGCTGAGTATGCAATTCCTTGTGGATTTTTCCAAAACGGTGCAGTGGCACCTCCACACCTGATGGTGATGCAACCAGTTAGAACACTCTCCACGGTGCATCTGTAGAAATTTTCCAGAGTCTTCGGTGACATACCAAATCTTCTCAAACTCCAAATGAAATATATCCACTGCTCTGCCTTCTCTGGAATTGCATCAATATGTTGAGTACAGGGTCGACTTTCAGACATGTTGACACCCAGGATTTCAGCAATGACGATCTTTGTTGGACTTTAACCTTTTGCTATGGTAATCTGGTCACTAGGTAATTGGCTGAAGAGCTTGCATTTCTTCTTAGTTTTATTTCCCTTGCTTATGACAATCCTGATTTGATGGAGGTAGACGTGAGAAGCACAAAGGAACATCTGGAGAAACTTCCGAAATGCCTGTTTCGTTGTCGCTGCTACTGTGCGATTGAGAATCTCCGGAGGGGAAGGCCCCAAATCCTCAGTTTTGCCTATTGCCTGTTGCCGGGGCCAGGGTTGAAGCACTCGGCAGAGATGGTGCTCAGTGCTCGGTGTCGGAGGGCTGGTCGGAGGCTCGAAGTTTTCGGACGGACTCAAGAGTCTGCTGCGGTCGGGTGCTTCCAGGGTGCTGCATCGGCAAGGTTGCGGCACTCAAAGTTCATGGCAGGGAGAGGTTTTTTTTCTTCCTTCTACCATCTGCGTGAGATGATGGGACTTTTGAGAGACTATGAGACTTTTTTTTACCGTGCCCATGGTCAGTTCTTTGCACTGTTGTAACTATATGTTATAATTATCTGGTTTTTGTCAGTTTTTCGGTCTGTTTGTCTTGTGCTTCTGTGATATCATTCTGGAGGAACATTGTATCATTTCTTAATGCATGCATTACTAAATGACAATAAAAGAGGACTGCATGTCCTCATAATCTAATCTAATCTAATGCCATTCTGAAACACTTCACTGGTAAGAAAGGAGGAATTAATTTGATTTCCAGGTACTGTAATATCAGTGAAGAAACAGTGCCATTATTTACAGTATTCCATGTCTACAATTGGTTTTCACCATTTTAGGCTCACAAATAAGCTATGTTTGCAGCTGAGGTTCACAGGATCGTAAACATAAGAGACATACAAAGTGCTGGAGGAACTCAGCAGGTCAGGTAGCATCAATGGGGAGGAATAAAGTGTCAAAATTTCAGGCTGAGACCCTTCACTAGGGCTGGAAAGAAGGGAGGATAAAGCCAGAACAAGAAGATGGGAGGGAGGGGAGGGCGTGAAGCCAAGTGAGGGGAAAGGTGGGTAGGTTGGGGAGAGGGGATGAAGTGAGAAGTTGGGAGGTGATAGATGGAAAAGTTAAAGGGCTGAAGAAGATGGAATCTGATAGGAGAGGAAAGCAGACCCATGGGAGAAAGGAGAGGAGGACTGTGGGTTAGTCAGTTCTCAAGATGGTGATTGACAGATTCTCAATGTTTAATATCCCTCTTGTGAATCAGAATCGGAAACAGAATCAGGTTTGTAATCACCGCCATATGTTGTGATATTTGTTAACTTAGCGGCAGAGGTACAATGCAATACATGATAAAATAGAAAAAATAGTGGAAGTAAAGCCATTACAGTAAGTTTATGTATATTAAATAGTTAAATTAAAAATAGTGCAAAAACTGCAATAATAAAAAAGTGAGATAGTGTTCATGGGTTCAATATCCATTTAGAAATTGGATGGCAGAGAGGCAGAAGCCGAACCTGAGATGCTGAGCATGTGCCTTCAGCTAACAATGAGAGGGGGACATGGCCTGGGTGATGAGGGCCCTTAATAATGGATGCTGCCTTTCTGAGGCACGGGTCCTTGAAACTGTCTTGGATACTACAGATGCTAGTACCCATGATGGAACAGACTAATTTTACAACTTTTAGTAGCTTCTCATAATCTTGTGCAGTAGTTCTCCCCCGACCCCTACCCCATACCTTACCGTGCAGCCTGTCAGAATGCTCTCCATAGTACAACTGCAGAAGTGTTTGAGTATTTTAAATGACAAACCAAATCTCCTCAAACTCCTAATGAAATATAGCTGCTGTCTTGCCTTCTTTATTGCTGCACCAATATGTTGAAACCAGATTAGATCCTCAGAGATATTTTCATCCAGGAACTTGAAATTGTTCACTCACTCCACTTCTGATCCCTCTATGAGGATTGGTTCATATTCCCTCGTGTTGCCTTTCTGAATTCCACAGTCAGCTCGTCAGTCTTCTTGACGTTGAGTGCGAGGTTGTTGCTGTGACACCACTCAACTTGCTGGTATATCTTGCTCCTCTATTCCCTCTCACCTCCATCTGAGATTCTGCCTACAATGGTTGTATCATCAGCAAATTTATGTATGGCATTTGAGCTATGCTTAGCCACACAGTCATAAGTATAGAGAGAGCAGAGCAGTGGGGCTAAGCCCACATCTCTGAGGTGCACCAATGTTGATTGTCAGAGAGGAGGAGATGTTATTACCAATCCACACAGATTGTAGTCTTTTATTAGGAAGTTGAGGATCCAATTGCAGAGGGAGGTACAGAGGCTCAGATTCTGCAGCTATCGATCAGGACTGTAGGGCTGATGATGTTGTACGCCAAGCATAGTCAATAAACAGCATCCTGACATACAATAGGTATATATATTATCCAGGTGATCTAAGGCCATGTAAAGAGCCATTGAGATGGTGCCTGCCATAGACCTGTTGTGGTGTTGGGCAAATTGCAGTGGGTCTATGTCCTTGCTGAGGCAGGAGTTAATTCTAGCCATCACCAACCTGTCAATGTCATGGTCCGGTCCGTGAAATCCGCATTCTGGTTCACAGTCTGGTCCATGGACTCCGGACTCCGGGTCTTCCGGCTGCCCCTTGTTTCAGTTGGGCTTAATCTTAGGCACCTGATGCTCGTCTTGGGGCTGGGAATATAACTGGCCCTGGGAGAGAGTGTGGGGGCTAGTTTGTCTTCTCAGTACCCCATTGCAGTAATCTGCTGGTGGAAGGCTAGAGCAGCCATTTGTGATCTCTAGGCCTGGTTGGAGGACCACTGCTTCATGGAGCCTTGCTGTCTCTAGTCGGAGCAGTCATCGGGGTATGGATTCGGCCACTTCCAGGGCCAGCTGAGTGGCTGTCTGCCACTCCAAGCTAGATATGGATTTGGCTGTTTCTGTAGCCAGCCAAGGTTGCTGGCCACCCTGAGACTTGGAGTCCCCTGGATTGAGCTCTCTTCCTGTCCTTGTCGTTACCCTGTGGTTGATCGTTGGGTAAGTCAGGCTGTCCTTGCCGTTACCCTGTGGTTGATCTGTCCCTTCCCATCCTCACCTCTGTTGGGTAAGTAAGGCTGTATTTGCCATTACCCTGAGACTGGACTGTTCCCTTCCCCTCTCCATCTGAATTCCTGACAGTTTCCTCGGCAGTTTATCTCGGCAGTCATCCTAGTCCTGCATTCTAGTAAGCATCCTGGCCTGGCGTCCAAGGAAAGGGCCCAGCCCTGCATCCTAGAAAGGGTCCTGGCCCTGCGTTCCAAGAAGGAATATCTCGTCCTGCCCAGGAAAGCCTTGAAGAATCCAAACCTCATCCAGTCCTGTAGCCACATCATGTCTTCACCTAGTTCCAGTGTCCGAGCCTGAGTCAAAACCCAGGTTCTGGGTCCTTGCCCAGTCTCTGGCTCCGAGTCCATAGCCAAGCCTCAAAGAATCCTATAGCCAAGGCTCGCCTAGACTAGACCAGTTCCCAGTACTTCAGTGTCTGTGTCTTGCATTTGGGTTCGCCTTCAGTGTCCCTGTATGACACTCAAAGCATTTCATCACTGTAAATGTGAGTGCAACTGGAAGATAATTATTCAGGCAGCTCATGAGGTGCTATGGCACAGTACAATACAAACTGTTATTATCACAGGATTTATTTTATTACATTCTTCAGAGAGGTAAATGTGCCTTAGAAAAGTTAGATAATACTTCTGTATCGTGCACTGTCTTTTAAGTTAAAGGCTCATACAAGTGAAATAGATTTGAGATTGTTGAAGTCTGTTCCTAATATTCAGCTCCAATGCTTTAAGATGAACTGTACATTAAAGTGGAGAATATTACTAGTAGCAAATGCAATTCTATTTATTTAATGCCACACCAAATGATGAATTTATGCTCTATCTCTTCTGAGTAGCATTTATCATTGAGTGTCATTATAGCCATTTCCTTATATTTGTTACCCATACAGGACTATTTGGTTGGAATTGGCAGCCTCGGCTAAATATTATGGATGAAATATTGCTTGTTCTCTGAGTTAAAGTAAGGCTTCAAATTTCTCCACAAACTCATTTGTTTAATCTCGCATAAATTGCTGCCATCAGGCAGCGTTTCAGAGAAATCACTTGCATTAAGTGATATCCCTTGATTTATTTAGCAGTGGAAAACTGGAAATGGGATTTTTCATGTAAAATAAATATTCTTTAATAAACAACTAATCCATTAACCATGAATGAGCTTGTTTTCAAAAACATGTTATGGGGCACCATTTTGCTCATTTCATTAATATCCACTCGATTAAAATGATTAAACCAGTTGTTTTAATATTTACATTTAATTGGATTGATGGACCTTCCTTAGCATGACAAAACCACTCCAAAAACACTTCAGTGGCGCATCAAACCAAATTAATTGGCACCATATCACACAGGAGTAAGAACTATTTGGGCAGATGACCAAAAGGTAATGCAGAAAGATGGATAGGCTAAATAGGCAGGGAGGTTTGAGAAAGGAATTTAAGAATTTAAAGCCCAGGCAACAGAAGTTGTAGCACCCTGTGCTAGGCAGTTAACATCAGGGATGTGTAAGTGATCATAAATGGATATTTCACAGTATTACAAGGCTGAGGGGACTGCAGTAGCAAGGAGGTGTGAAGCCTTCAAAGGGATTTAATAACAAGGATGGAAGATTTAATTTCTAAGCACTATTGAAACCAGAAGAATGATAAAGTTGTGTGATAATGCCTTTTCAAAAAAATTAAAACATCATTATTCAAAGAACACACATCAAAGTTGCTGGTGAACGCAGCAGGCCAGGCAGCATCTCTAGGAAGAGGTACAGTCGATGTTTCGGGCCGAGACCCTTCGTGAGGACTAACTGAAAGAAGAGCTAGTAAGAGATTTGAAAGTGGGAGGGGGAGGGGGAGATCCAAAATGATAGGAGAAGACAGGAGGGGGAGGGATGGAGCCAAGAGCTGGACAGGTGATTGGCAAAAGGGACATGAGAGGGCCTCCTGTCCCATGATCCTCTCATATCCCTTTTGCCAATCACCTGTCCAGCTCTTGGCTCCATCCCTCCCCCTCCTGTCTTCTCCTATCAATTTGAATCTCCCCCTCCCCCTCCCCCTCCCACTTTCAAATCTCTTACTAGCTCTTCCTTCAGTTAGTCCTCACGAAGGGTCTCGGCCCGAAACATCGACTGTACCTCTTCCTAGAGATGCTGCCTGGCCTGCTGCGTTCACCAGCAACTTTGATGTGTGTTGCTTGAATTTCCAGCATCTGCAGAATTCCTCGTGTTTGTGTGATTCAAAGAACAACCACCAAGAGTAGGAGTTCCCAACCTGGGGTCCACTGATCTCTTGCCCATGGTATTGGTCCATAGCATAAAAAAGGTTGGGAACCCCTAATCCCTAGTAAATGTCTGATGAAAGGTGTGATAATATTCATGTTGGGAGAACTAGCTTTGTGGTCATCTTTTGCAACATAGTGCAGAATGTTGCAAAATCTCAAACTCTACTGAATGTTATTCACACCTAAATTTCCTTGACCCTTTTAATTGCAAACATTAAGTTTAAGAATATTAAAAAAGGTTTGCCTTGGTAAAGCTTCTTTCAGAAGAACCAAGATACCCTGTGCAAATGAGGTATGGTCATAAGAACATCCAATCTGTGCCAAGCAACTTCCCACCTTGATAACAACCAAGTATTTTTCTGTCTGTAATTTGGTGATAAATCCTGGGCAGAGATTAATTTACCCAACTCTTCTTTAAAGTCTCACAGCACTTTGTAGATCCCCATTTCAACCACTTGTACAGCAATACAGTATCCTCTTATTGGCATACCAATCTAATTTTTGTCCTCAAGCCTTGTAGTCAGTCTTGAGCCTGCAACAGTCAGAGGCAAGAATGTCACAACTTAACAACATTCCAATTACAGTCGAATTGCAGAATTTAGCACCAAACAAGCTCTTTTGCCTTCTGAGTGATTGGTGACCATCAACCACACATTTTTGTAATAATTCAACCCTAACCCATTTCAGTCTCCTCACACTTTGATCAACACTCCCCGCCCCCCCCCCCCCCCATATTCCACTACTCACCTATTCTCCATAAGCAGTTTATAGTTCCAATTAACTGACTAACTCCCCCGTCTGTTAGCTTGTGGGAAGAAACTAGGCCACCCATGTGGTCTCAGGGAAAACACGCCACAAAGGCAGCAGCAGAGGTCAGGACTGAACCTGGATTGCTAGAGCCATGAGACATCAGCTCTATCAGCTGCACCACTGTGTTGTCCAATTAAGTTGTTACATGAATCACACCGAGGCACAGTAAATGTTCATTTCCCCATTTTAAGTGTAATCTTTACACTTAAGAAGGAAATTCAACAATTTTGTCCCTCACACTCTGCGGCTTTGACCACATTTTAGTGGGACTTTCCTTGGTTTGTGGGAGTCGCACACAGCTAGGGTTGAGATTGCTGGTGTTTATTTTACCCTTGCAAAGAGAAAGGTGGAAAAGAATCATACTTGCCCATGTCTGGGTGTGGATGCATGCCCGCCCTTCGTGTCTTATCCTGAAGGACCTGTGAGAACTTGTATAGTATGAGTAGCGTGTTCGAACATGGGGACAAAATCTATGCATATGCAATTCCCAGTAGGCCATACCAGGTGGTGCTTACAGGCAGGAATCCTTTCCAAATGTTTTCTTATTTTCTGTCCTTCTCTGGTAGTCATAGTTTTTATCTGGCTAGAGCAGCTGATTTTCGCATTATGGTAACTCCTAAGATATTGATAGTCAGGGTAATCTCACTAAAACTCAGGCATAAGAAGATAATCTCCCTTTGTTGGGGATGGCTATTGCTTAGTAATAATAATAGTAATAATAAAAAAGCAAACAGCTGGAGGAACTCAGCTGGTCAAGCAACATCAATGGGAGGAGAGGAGAGGATGGAATTGTTGACATTTCGGGTCAAAACCTTGCATCAGGAAGCCTGAAACATTAAGAATTTTTTCCCCCTGCCCCAACAAATGCTGCTAAACCCATTAAGTTCCTGCAGCAGGATGGGTTTAGCTCTGGATTCCAGTATGTGCAATATCTTGCATCTGCTGTTGTCATAATAAGTCATATTTTGTTGCCCTAATATAACTTGCCCCATGATTTTGCTGTATGGACTGGTTAATTGAGAGTTACAAATAGGTAGAACATTATGCAATCATTAATGAACCCAAGTGCTTTTGACCTTTTAATGGAAGGGTTGTCATTGATGAAAGAGCACAAGGTGGCTATGTCTGGTACTCTAGTGATTCCTTGGATTGAGAATGCTAACTCTAACCACTGGTGTGTCTTCCCCTTGATGTCAATTGACTTCAGATTTACCAGTGTGCATTGATGTTTCATTTGGTCCAACTCTGCCTAAATCACAAGATATCATAGAAAACAAAACAGAACTGTGTCTACGCTGAACTAAATTTCTTCTGCCTACACTTGATCCGTCTCCCTCTCTTCCCTGCAGAATGATATATTTAGCAGCATCTCAAAACCCACTATCATACTAGCTTCCATCACTCCACAAACAGAAGGATCCAGGCACCTACCGCTCTCTGGGCCAAAACGCAAACATGCTGTACACATCTCCTTTAAACTTTTCCTCTCTCCTCTAGTACTTGATATTTCTACACTGGAAAAAGTACTTTGACTGTCTAATGCCACTCTGGCATCAGTCCGAAACTCTTGAATTCAACCCTTTGGACCAAGTTTGTTGGTAGGGTGAATTAGATTTGCCCTGGTTTTATTTTCTAAGCAGTGCGTACCTTGGTAATCTTCCACATTGTCAGTGTTGTAATGATACTGGAAGAGTTTGGCTGGACGTGCAGCTAGTCCTGGAGTGCAGACATTCAGTGCTACAACTGAGATGTTGTCTGGTCCTCGACATATGAAAATGGATAAGTTAATGTGCTACAAAGAAAATAAGGAGAAGGTGGATGGGATATCTGGGATTGCACCATCAAAGGCTGACGAAGGACAGAAGGCCTCTTGTGGTAAGAAGTTAAGTGATGACGGAGATATGCTGTAATTGAAAATACTGCCCTCTTTATTTATTTTCTCTGAATTCTCCCCATCAGCAGCTCAGATCACTTGGCAAATAATCCAATTTGAACAAAATGGATTCAGTGTTTTCAGCCATTTCTTGATATCATTTGGAGTGAACTGAGTCGACTAACATCTGGCTTCTTCGTGCAGGACAATCAAAGGAGGATGCCAAAATGGACTATCTGTTCAGCAGTGAATGCAGTTGCAAATGTGTCAGTCCTGTCTATTGCCATTGTGCTCGGCCTCACCATAAGACATAGGAGAAGTATTAGACCATTCCACCAATTGAGTCCACTCTGCCATTTCTTCATGATCAATTTATTAGACCTCTCAACTCATGCCAAGTCTCAGATAAGTCACCCCTTAAACAAAAATGTAATCTCTTTTACATCACTAGAGCAGAACAGGTTGAAACTGTTTTGAGAGTTTGGTTTACAGTGAGATAAACCTCATTTAGAGATCTGCAACAGACTTAAAGTCAAGTTTATTGTCATTTAGCTATATACATGTACACCACCAAACCAGACAATGTTTCTCCAGACCAGCAAGTAAAGCACAGTAGTATACCTAACTGGACCTTCCTGAAATCCACTATGATTTCTTTTGTCTTCGCCACGTTCAGACTTAGGCTGTTCTTTTCACACAAACACAATCCACCAGCCACTCCACTTTCGCTGTGTACTCTGTCTCATCATTATTGTTGACGAGCCAATCACTGTTAAGTACCGCAAACTTGATGACACAGATTGAGCTGAATCCTGTGACACAGTCATGTGACAGCGTCCTGACAAGCTGCATCTCCATCTGGTATTGGAGCAGTAGGGCACTGGAATTAAAGTCCCTACAAAGGACTGTGAGAACAGCCAAGAGGATCACAGGGGCCTCTCTGCCATCCACTGGGAACTTTTATCATGGTGTGCTGCGTATACAGGGCCCTTAGTATTACTGAGGATCCCACCCATCCATCCAGCATCCTCTAGGACTTACTACCATCAGGCAGAAAACTCTGATGCATAAAAATAAGAACAGTCAGGATGGGAAACAATTTCTTCCCTCGGATCATTAGGGGTCTGAACTCCCTGCCACATCGTATTCGGTGTCACCAGTTAATCTGTTTATGCAATTTAGTTTGTTATTTATGCATAATTCATCTGCATGTTTTATCCCTACCTTCATAATTTATTGCGTGCTATGTGTACTACTGTGCTTTACACCCTGGTTCGGAGGAACATTGTCACATTATATATTAATATGTGTTATACACTTGTACGTAGTTAAGTTACAATAAACTTGATTTGACTTTCTCAATGGTGCTGCTCTGAAATTCAGATAAAATGGTGGTGGTTGGGGGGGTACTTTAAGCACCAGAATTTTAAATTATGCCTTGACTACTCTGATCATCTTCTGAAATTGCATAATCAAGATCTATGGATTGAAGCAGTTGCTCTGGTAAAGCAACTTGCACTTAGGGTTAGGGAGCAACTTTTCTTCTACAACCCTCCATCACTTCTATTTGGATAGGGGTGCCTAATCTTACATTTGACTCACTAGTTGAGGATGGTGGAAGTATCGTAGCTTCCTCTTTCTATTATTTGTTTAATTGTCTGTCATGGATGATTAGGCCTGCAGAGCTTTGAACTAATCCTTCATGGTGAGATCACTTAGATCTTTCTATTGCAACTCTTCCTTTGCTGCTTGGACTTGTCTTACGTCTTCATTATGCTGGCACATTCAAATCAACACATTCCTAATAGAGAAATTTGTAAACATAGAACATGGTACATAGAACATTACAGCACAGTATAGGCACTTCAGCCCATGATGTTGTGCCAACCTCTGAACCTGCTCTAAGATCAATCTAACCCTTCCCTCCTATGTAGTCCTCCTTGCTTCTATCATTTATGTTCTTATCTAAAAGTCTCTTAAATGCCCCTAATGTATCTGCCTCAACTACCACCCCAGCAGGAAATTCCACGCACCCACAACTCTCTGTGTAAAGAACTTACCTCTGACATCCCTCCAATAATTTCCTCCAGTCACCTTAAAATTATGTGCTCTTTTAGAGTGCTGCATTCTTCAACAACGTGGAAAATTTGATTCTAAATTCCACAGAAAAATAAATGTCAGGATTGCCACTCAGAAAAACATTATTTAAAGGTTAATTTGGAACAGGAGGAGATATACAGTTCAGGCCTGCAGGAACAATGTTCAAAGAGGGAGTTTTCTTGAGCAATGCAAAGGGTTGAAAGTGTGGCAGGGATCCCATCCCTAGCAAATGAAGTGTAGAACACTACATCCTAAATCTCAGCGGAAGCAGCAATGTCTGGCCATAGTCAGTGCTCCTTCCACTGGATTGAATAGCAGCCTGAAACACTGAGATTTAGAAATATTTACCTTATTCCCAAGCTGCACACACCAGCACAGATGTTCCTTGTGAAGCTGTGGTTACTGGCGGAAGCTGGAAAGGACACACATGCAGCAGCCTACTAGGCCCTAACTAGACGCGTGGAGCCTTACACGCTTGTTCATTAGGCTCGGACAGACAGGCTCCCTTTCACCTCCCTGTGTTTATACAAAGAGTAAGTTATCCCACCTCTGAAAATGAAAGCAGGCTGCTCCCAACCACAACCTAATAAAAACCTGACATGAGGCACAGCTGCCAAGAAAAGCCAACCTGGAACTCATTTACGAAATGATCAGTAACAAGAAAGCAGTTACCTATAAAACTATAGATAACACCACAAGTAATGCTAACTGGAGCCTTTACGTGCCATCGGCTGATTTATTTACATTCTGGGAATGATACACTGCAAAATGTCTTCACCATGGCGACGCCGGCTGCCCAGCCAATGAGGGATTTTAAGAGGAACATACACTAAATGCAAAACTCTGCAGGGCCACAGTCCATGCACATGGAAAGTTTCATGTTGACACTAAAGATTGGCTGTAATCAACAGAAGGAGGAGAGTGAATAGTAATGAATGCTATTACCCAAAAGCAGCAAGTAATTTGTTTAATTGGAGTGAATTACGTGCCTTTTCACCTCATTAGGAGGTTCTTCCATGTGACTTCTGCTCATGCCACACGCTTTACAGATCTGGTGTTGACACACTCCTGACTGAAGTGCCTTGTCAACATAACAAGAGTGTCCAGGCTGGAGCCAGACCAGCCCAGAGAGCCATGTTGCCAGTCTGCGAATTCTAGTTTGGTTTGGCTCCGGCGTGGATAAAGATCAGGAGTGGCTTCCGATCCCGTCTGTCGGCAGAGCCACTAGTGGCAGCCAGGAACAGGACAGGGTAACACATTCCCACGGTGGTGCACTTCACCCTGTCTGTACCGGTCTGGACTCCAACCTCTACCACCTAGGCAAACAGAGTTGACTCCAGGCCTGCCCGACATTAAACTGGCCCTGCCCAGGGTAAAGAGGACGGAGAAGAGGATGAGCCAATTGTAGAGGCTGAATTACCCATTAGACCTTAAGTCATAAGGGCAGTATTAAGCCGTTTGGTTTTATCGAGTCTGCTCCGCCGTCAATACATGGCTGATTTATTATCTCTCTCAACCTCATTCTCTTGCCTTCTTCCCATAACGGTTGACATCCTTACTAATCAAGAACCTAGCAAACTTTGTTTCAAACATACCCAATGATTT
This sequence comes from Mobula birostris, assembly GCF_030028105.1. NCBI lineage: Eukaryota > Metazoa > Chordata > Chondrichthyes > Myliobatiformes > Myliobatidae > Mobula > Mobula birostris. The sequence goes on along the minus strand of NC_092393.1, from coordinate 47,180,922 downwards.
TGCCTACACTGCCATCCGTGGCAATGAAATCCACAGAATCACCACTCTTTGGCTTCAGAAATTCCTCCTCATTTCTATTCTAAAGAGATGTCTTTCCATTCTAAGTCTAGGCCCGTTGGTCCTTGACTCTCCCACCATAGGAAACATCCTCTCTAAATCCACTCTATCTATGCCTTTCAATATTCAATAGGTTTCACTGAGCTTCCCCTCTTTCTTCTAAACTCCAGTGACCATAGGCCCAGAGCCAGGAACCCTTTCATTGCCAGGAGGAGTAAAGCTAAAGAAGTTTCATGACCATCCATTTATTATAGATTACTCTATTAATGAGAATAATGCACAACATGCTGCTTGACCCTGGCAAGATCACAAACAGAGCACTAGCCTCCATTGTACCCAAGGGCATCTTAAAGGAGTGATGCCTCAAAAAGGTGGTGTCCATCATTAAGGACCCCCTCACCCAGGTTATGCCTTGTATGTATGTATATATATATATACGCAGTTTTTTCTCTATTATTATGTGCTGCATTGTACTGCTGCAGCAAAGTCAACAAATTTCACGACGTATGCTAGCGATATTAAATCTGATTCTGACATCATTCTAGGGCAGTGGGAAACCAGAAGGTGTCTGCATGGTCTGCCTCTTACTGCAGGTCCCAGGTATTGTAATGCAACCCCATTTCACCTTGTCACTTCTTGGGATCTCAGATACAGGGATGGATTAAGCCCTTCCATTTGGTCCATTTCTCTTCTGTTCAACTGAGACACTGCTGCATTACCCAAATACCAACACTGGCTCCATTGCTCGTCCTGCCTGGCTCAAATCCTGGAGAGAGGTTGCAGCCCCAGTGCAGAGGACTGCAACAGGAATGTTCAAATCACAAGGCCTGTTTCTGTGCTGTTTCACCCTGTGACAATTGTCCCACAAACTACTTTGCTTTATTCCACCTCCACAGTCAACCATGCAGGGTTGATTTTTTTCCTCGCATGTGACTTAATTGCAGCAGCCTGTTAGCTTGTAATGTTTAAATTAAATGAAGAAATAAAACTCTCACTTGGGGCCGTCAAGGACATGTTAGGGATTGAAAATTTCGCACTTCAATCAAACATTAATCTAGATTGAAGCAGACAGCCAGCAGTGAAAAATAAAAGTTAATTTGCAAACGAGTCAAATTTATTTGGTTGTATAACATGCCTGTTTTTTACTTAGCTGGCAAGACCACCAGCTGCAAATTCACTTCCTTGGAAACTACTTAAAGGCACTCATAACAATTAATCAGAGAAAATAGTTGTTCAATGAATTGATCTGCCTTTCACATTCTTCTACCCATTCTATTAGGAGTTTTAATTTTTATTTAGAGCTTTATCTATGTTGTTGTAATAATTACTAATGATATTACATTATAATAGGAGAAATTCTATTATTGTATAGACATAATTAGTGTGTGATCCATTTTATTCTGTCCTGTTTAACTCAAAGCCCTTGAGATTGATTATTTATTGTTCTAAGCATGAAAATGAGGCACTGAGGCGTGGGGTATATTGAAAAAGATAGAACATTATCCACGTATTCATTGGATGTACCTAATGCATTACAGGCAAACCTGCTTCTTTTCCCCTTTGTTGACCTGAAGCTTTTCTGTCATGAATCAATTTGCATCTGGTCCTGTTCACCCTCACTCCTCTTTTGCATGCCTTTCTCTGCCTTGAAATTAAGCCTAAATTGCTTTAATTTTCTCATCCCATCTCACTCCTGTGCCCCACTACCTCTTTAAATTCCTTCACATCAAATTCTCCAGAATATCTGCCCTCCAATTCTCCTAAACAGACATTCCCTCCGGAGGCAGCATCATCACGATAAATTTTACAATTCTTTCTGCTATATTTTGTAACTTTAAAACATAAAACTAATTGCAAGAAAAAGAAGGGAGCTTGACAAATCACTGTAAACTTTGTTTTTACTTTTAGAGAGGCATACTCTTATGACCTGGTGGCATCATGACATATACCATTCCCATACTTTTAAATATAACTTGTAATGAATTATGTAAACAACAAAGAATGTTTAATCAAACAATACATTTACAATATTACTCAAGTATCACTGAAATATTAAGTTCAGAACACTCTCCTTATATTATCTAAACTCTATTTACCAATCCCCACCCACTGGAAGCCTTGAAAACTTTCACCTTTATCTAAACTACTGATTATAATTGTGAGGTATAATATAGGTACAGGTACTGTTTAAATACTGTACTGTAGGAGTGTTGACAAAAATCAACAATAGTGTAATTACTTCTAATGTACACTTTATTCACCTCACAAAACAAATGGTGATGTTGTACATATATAAAAGAAAAAAACCCACCCCCAAAACAAAATAGCGTACAACGTAACATACATGGCGAACTTAATTGAATTCTGACTAACGAAGATAAGGAGTCCCTATAGTACATTTTGTTGGTAGTGCAGATAACTATTCTCAGAAGAAATTTTACAGACTATTGTAACTTTAAAATTCTCTTTTTAAAACTTCCTTCTCAACTAACTTCCAATGTATCTGCCTTGATATCAACTTATCTGGCATGGTCTCAATTATTATTTTATCAAATTTATGTAAAGCTCATTTTCTCTACATTAAAGGTACTGCACAAATACCAGTTTTGTCATTGTTCAGCGATTAAGCAATGAGCAATGGTTTCACAACTGATTTGTGTCATATGTCAACAATCATTTCTGTTTTCTGGCTGTACCATGTTAAAAGTTGTATATTTTACCACAACAGAGTTCTTTAATGTCTCTTGTTCTACTTCTAAAATGATTGCTACTGGAGTTTAGATAGAGATTTCATGTACAGTACAGTATATGCACTACAGAGGCTGACACGAGTTATCCATTTTAACTAATCTGTGACAGTGGGCAGTAGCGCACTCCAAATGCTGGAGGAAATCAGCAGGTCAGGCAGCATCTATGGAGAGGAATAGATAGTCAACCTTTCAGGCTGAGAGACACTGCAGCACGATTCATCACAAGTACAGCCATCCCTAGCATTGAAACATCTGGAGCACTGCCTCATGCATGCTACTTCTATCATCAAGGATCCCCTCCGTCCAGTTAACTCCGTCTTCTCGCTGCTAAAATCAGGTAGGATGTACAGAAACTTGAAGTGCCACGCTTCCAGGTTCAGTAACAGCTGCTATCCTACAACCATCAGGCTCCTGAACTGCCCTATCCCTGTCTCTACAATATAACACTATAGACCACCTCTTGCACTATCATAGACTTGTTCTTTTTTGCACCATAATCTTGCAATTGCACAGCTTCTTATTCTCTCTCTGGTATAATATTATACATAATTTATATTCTATGTACTGTCAGCACCTAGGTGCCTATGATGATGGTGCAAGCAAGGTTTTCACTTTACAAGTACTCCCTTTACTTTTGCACACAACACTTGACTTGGCTTGATATAGGTGAAAGGGACATTTGACCTACCACCCTGCTACTGGACTAATCTTTAGAACAGAACTTGTCAGAAGGTCTGTCTGCCTCTGCCTCTGTAGAAAAAGCACACAGGAAAAATGCAGCCCTGACTCTCTTTCACTTCTTTTATCATTAAAATACTTTATTAGTTTAAATTACAGGCATTTTTAAAGAGGTGTTCCACAAATGAGATATTGACTTCCAGAAGCTAATATCACAAGAGGTCCATTTCCATGTTTGACCACATTTGTTTTCTGTCTCCATTTCTATTTCCCCCCTTCAACTTTGCTTGATATACAGTATTTAAATTATAAAATAATACGACAGTGGCTAAATTTCATAGGAGTTCGAGGAGAATTGGTACGTCATCAAAGATTCTCATAACTTTCTACAGATATACTGTGGAGAGCATTCTAACTGGTTGTGTCACTATCTGGTATAGAAAGGCCACTGCACAGGATCAGAAAAAGCTGCAGGAAGTTGTAAACTCTACCAGATCGATCATAGTGATTAGCATCCAGGACATCTTCAAAATTGATGCCTCAGAAAGGAGGCATGCATCACTAAGTACCTCTGTCACCCAGCACATTCTCTCTTCTCATTGCTACCATCAAGGAGAAACTCCAGCCATTGCTGCTCTGCTGTCATTCCTGCCAGTGTCTTTTCCAATCAATCCTGGCCATCTCCTCTCTCATGCCTCTGTAATTCCCTTTACTCCACTGAAATACTGACACATCTGTATTTAGCTTCCCCTTCTCAAATTTCAGGATGAATTCAATCATATTATGATCACTTGCCCCAAAGGGTTCTTTTACCCTAAGCTCTCTAATCAATTCTGGTTCATTGCACAACACCCAATCCAGAATAGATGATCTAGTGAGTTGCTCTAAAAAGTTATCTCATAGGCACGATAGAAATTCCCCTTCCTGGAGTCCAGCACCAACCTGATTTTCCCAATCTGCCTGCATATTGAAATCCCCCATAACTATTGTAACATTGCCCTTTTGGCATGCATTTTCTACACCCCTCCCCCCATTGTAATGCGTAGACCACATCCTTACTGCTGATTGTGTGGTCTGTATATAACTCCCATACTCCCATCAAGGTCTTTTTACCCTTGCAGTTCCTTAGCTCTAACCACAATGATTCAACACCTTCAGACCCCATGTCACCTCTTTCTAATGATTTGATTTCATTTTTATTCAACAAAGCAACACCAACCTCTCTGCTATCTTGCCTGTCCTTTTGGATACAATGTGTATTCTTGGACATTAAGCTCCCAGTTATAATCTTCTTTCAGACATAATATACTGTATTTTATAGTTTTTTTATTATTATGCATTGCAATGTACTACTGCCACAAAACATTTTATGACATAGGTCAGTGATATTAATCCTGATTCCGAATCTGATTCTGATTCTGAATAAAATAATAAAAAAGTCACTGTAACCTGGGGTTAGTGTAACATTATTGCAGCACAATAAAGCAGGTTTATTCCTTCACTGTCTGTAAGAAGTTTGTTTGTTCTCCCCATGACCACATGGGTTATCTCTGGGTGCTCTTGTTTCCTCCCACATTCCAAAGGTAGGAGGTTAATTGTTCACATAGCTATAATTGGGCAGTACTGACTCATTGGACCATAAAGGCTCGTTACTGTTCTGTATCTCAAAATATGAAGATAGGTAGATAGAAATAAACAGACAAACAAATAAATAATAAGGTTATTCCAAATCTGTATCTTATATTGTATAATGTTACATTGCTCATTATAGTGTAGACTATTACATTTTTTGCTTTGTAGTTTGGATGGAGATTTCAGTCTCATGTTTCTTAAGATTTTAACTATTAGACACCACAGCTGAACAGGTAGTCAAACCAATTTAAAATGGCAAGTAATGAGACAGACCACATTGATTTTTAGATAAATTGTGTATATCAATGCCTCCAAGAGTTCTATTTCAATGCAAGGGCTGAAAGTTACTGTGACAGTCATATCACCAACAATGTCAATTTAATCCATAAGTACTGATTGAGTCAGCTACTTTCTTATTAGTACTCTGTTCCAGCTTGTGGTAGCTTATTTTCATATCTGGTCACTAGTTAGACTGTTAATGAATGGAAGGTGCAGAAGATCGAGTGTGTTACACCTGACTCCCCATTCAGTAGAGTCATACAGTAATAGAAAATTCAGCACAGAAACAGGCCCTTGGGCCCATCTAGTCCGTGCTGAACAATTTAAACCACTTACTCCCATTGACCTGCACCAGGACCATAGCCCTCCAAACCCTTACCATCCATGTGACTATCCAAACTTATCTTAAACGCTAAATCTGTTCTGGGACTCCTACTCTTCCTGTTTTTTTATAAATGATCTGGATGAGGAAGTGGAGGGATGGGTTAGTAAATTTGCTGATGACACAAAGGTTGGGTGTGTTGTGGATAGGGTGGAGGCCTGCCAGAGGTTACAGCGGGACGTTGATAGGATGCAAACTGGGCTGAGAAGCGGCAGACAGAGTTTAACCCAGATAAGTGTGAGGTGGTTCATTTTGGTAGGTCAAATATGATGGCAGAATATAGCAGGGGTCCCCAACCTTCTTTGCACCATGGACCGGTTTAATATTGACAATATTCTTGCGGACTGGCTGACCGGGGTCGGTGGGGGGGGAAGTTAATCACGACCGGAATATAGGTGATAAGTCAACTATAAGTAACTTATGAGTGGCTAATACACGCAATTTCGTTTCTAAAAGGGTTTATCTAACGAATTTAATATGAAACACACAGCACATATTTTCCTCGCATGAATATAGTGATAGTCAATTATAAGTCACATAAGTCAATAGCATCATAACATTTTAAGTAATGTTTGAATATTAAACACACAGTGCATATCTTCCTCATATGAATATATAAAATCATTGCAACACACTAATATCGCTGAATCAGTGGGAGCCCTGGGCTTGTTTTCCTGCAACAAGACAGTCCCATCGAGGGGTGATGGGAGACAGCGATACTCGAAGGGGTTCCTTATGTCCAGTCTATTCTGCAATTTGGTTTTCGTTGCATTCATTGCAGAAAACCCCGCTTCGCAGTGATATGATGTTGGTAATGGAAGCAACATTTTCAGTGCTTTCGGGCTGTCTCAGGATAGTCAGCCTTGACTTTGATCCAGAATGCCGGCAGAGATGTTATGTCAAACGTACTTTTCAGCCCACCGTCATTTTCAAGCTCGAGGAGTTGATCTTTTTCCCATGCTGACATGGATGATTCACCGGGGACATTCACAAATGGGTCATGGACTTATTCCTTTGCATGTCTTGGGTCACTGATGACCTCACATGGGTAATGACCTCGCGTGTGTTCAAGCTCAACAGTGGGCGTGACAGGGAATGAGGAAAAGTGCAGCTGACTCATATCGTATCATACCGCCAAATCATATTGTTTCCTCACGGCCCGGTGGTTGGGGACCACTGGAATATAGCATTAATGGTAAGACTATTGGCAGTGTGGAGGATCAGAGGGATCTTGGGGTCCGAGTCCATAGGACACTCAAAGCTGCTGTACAGGTTGACTCTGTGGTCAAGAAGGGCATACGGTGCATTGGCCTTCATTAATCGTGGGATTGAGTTTAAGAGCTGAGAGGTAATGTTGCAGCTATATAGGACCCTGGTCTGACCCCACTATTTAAATTTATAATTTAAATTTTTAATATTTACTAATTTTTTACAATTTTTAATGTTTTTAATATTTAATATTTGTAATCCAGGGAGTGGAAAGCGCAGAATCAAATATCGCTGTGATGATTGTACGTTCTAGTACCAGTTGTTTGGCGACAATAAAGTATAAAGTATAAAGTACTTGGAGTACTGTGCTCAGTTCTGATCGCCTCATGACAGAAAGGATGTGGAAACCATAGAAAGAGTGCAGAGAAGATTTACAAGGATGTTGCTTGGGTTGGGGAGCATGTCTTATGAGAATAGGTTGAGTGAACTTGGCTTTTTCATGGATGAGAAGTGACCTGATAGAGGTGTACAAGATGATGAGAGGCATTGATAGTGTGGATATTCAGAGGCTTTTCCCCAGGGCTGAAATGGCTAGCACGAGAGGGCACAGTTTTAAGGTACTTGGAAGTAGGTACAGAGGAGATGTCAGGGGTAAGTTTTTTACGCAGTGAGTGGTGAATGGGCTGACAGCGGCAGTGGTGGAGGCAGAAACGATAGGGTCTTTTAAGAAACTCCTGGATAGGTACATGGAGCTTAGAAAAATAGAGGTCTATGGGTAACCCTAGGTAATTTCTAAGGTAAGAACATGTTTGGCACAGCATTGTGGGCAAAGGGCCTGTATTGTGCTGTAAGTTTTCAATGTTTCTATGTTCCAAGGAATAAAGTCCTAACTTATTCAATCATTCCTGATATAGTAACTCGGGTCCTCCAGACCCAGTAACATCTTTGTAAGTTTCCTCTGTACTCTTTCAACCTATTCTATCTCTAGACTTGCCACAGTGTACTATGGTTACTGTACGGATATGGATATTCTTCATATTTACCCATCAGTTTTGGCATAACCCAAATTGTTCAAATGTGGTCATCAATATCTGTCAATAAGGGAAGTGAAGCTAACCTTTTTTATTATTTAATTAATAATGCTGTTTTAATTGGATAAAATGAAGTCAAAGAACAGTTCTGCATTTTCCAAATTTTAATATCTTTTAATCTTTTAACAAAATTTAACTCTATTACAACTGTTTCTAATTGTCTCTGATCATTAGGAATTAATTTGGACTTTAGGAGAAAATGCAGAAAATGAAATATTGCTGGATGGGATTTCTCCAATGTGCAGGAACATGAGACTATGGCATGAAGCTTAACAAAATCCCATTGCCAAATGTATCTACTTGGATGGAGTTCTGCAGCAGTTGACATCTCACTGCCCTCAGTCAATTCGCTGTCAGGAAGAGGTCCGTTGCATAGTTCAGTCCCCCAGACCTTGAGACAGAGGAGCCTGCTGAAATTCAGTGAGAGCAGGTCATCCTTGCCATGGCAGCATAGTAGTTAACACGATGCTATTACAGCACAAGGTATTTTGGAGTTCAGATGGATGATCCAGTTTACTTCTACAGTCCAAATACTGTACCATAAGGCCATAAGACATAGGAGCAGAATTAGTCCATTCAGCCCATCGAGTCTGCTCCACCATTTCATCATGTACACCTGCTCTCTCACCATATCCCTTGTTGCCCTGACCAATCAGGAATCTATCAACTTCTGCTTTAAGTATATCCACAAACAGACTGTAGCAAAGCATTCCACAGATTCACCACTCTTTGGCGAAAAAAAATTCCTTCTTAATTCTGTTTTAAAATGTCACCCCTCAATTTTGAGGCTGTGTCCTGTAGGGGTTTGGATACCCCCATCATAGGAAACATCCTCTCCACATCCACTTTATCTAGTCTTTTCAACATTTAGTAGGTTTCAATGAGATCCCCACGCATTCTTCTAAATTCCGGTGAGTACAGGCCCAAAGATGCCAGGTGCTCCTCATATGAACCCCTTCATTCCTGGAATCATCTTCTGAAGCTCCTATGGACTCTCTCCAATGAAAATACATCCTTTCTGAGATAAGGGGCCCAAAACTACTGACAATACTTCTAGTGCAGCCTGACTAGTGTCTTATAAAGCTTCAGCATTACCTTTAGCAATACATACTAGGTAGGTTAATTGGTTGTCGTAAAATTGTCCCCTGATTAGGTTAGGGTTCATCGAGGTAGTGGAGTTGCTGGGGCTGCTTGGCTCAAAATGCCGGAAGGTCCGACTCAGTGTTGTACCACTAAGTAAATAAGTAAATAAATAAATAAATAAAAATGAGTAACAGAAGGATGATATGAAGATTATGTTTTCGATTCTTATCCAGTTCCTTTTTGAATACCACAAGTGAATGTGCCGAGGATTCCGTATGGCTTTTAATCACTTCAATTCATCCATTCAGTTTCAACAGTCTCCCAACAGGTACTCCAAGTTTTTACTGTTCTTTATATTGGCTCTTTATATTTTTCCTACCAAAGTTCAACACTTCAAATTAAATTTCAACTGTTAGAAGACTATAATTCCCTAGTACAATAAGATGGACCCTTGACCTCACAATCTAGCTTGTTATGATTTTTCACCTTAATGTTTACCTGTACTACATTTTCTCTGAAGCTGTTATACTTTATTCTGCATTGTTATTGTTTTATCTTGCTCTTCCTTAATGCACTGTGTCATGATTTGGTCTGCTTGAATAGTATGCAAGACAAGCTTTTCACTAAATCTTGGTATACATGACAATAATAAATCAATTCCAATTCCAATTCATTTGCCACTTATCTGTTCATTCCACTCAAACACTATATATATAGTGTTTGTTCATGGCCTTCTGCTGCTGTAGCCTATTCACTTCAGGATTCAACATGTTGTACATTCAGAGATGCTCTTTTGCACTACTGTTATAATGTATGTGTATTGGAGATAATGTCAACTTACTGTCCATTCTCCTCTGACCGCTTATTAACAAGGTTTTTTCACCAACTGAACTACCATTCACTGGATTTTTTTTTGGTTTTGCTCACAATTCTCTGTAAACTCAAGAAAATGTTGTGCATGAAAATCCCAGGAGATTAGCTGTTTCTGAGATATTCAATTCATTAGTTTTTCACCAACAATCACTCTACAGTCAAAGTCACTGAAATAACATTTCCTCCCCACTCTCATATTTGGTTCGAACAACAATGGAACCTCTTGACCATGTCTGCATGCTTTTATGCATTGAGTTGCTGCCACATGATTGGATGATTAGATATTTGCATGAGCAAGCAGGGGCACAGGTATAGCTACTAAAGTAGACACTGAGTGCATATACTACATCAGCTATGTTTCCTTCATTTATCCTCTCTGCTGAACATACAAGAAATTTATTCGTTAGTATGTATGACACTGAGAGGTAATCTTAAGAGGTGTAAAACATCACTTGGTCTCTTTTCCCAGATCTGGGAAACCAAGAGCTAGAAGGCTAGATTAAAGTGAATATGGAAAGCTTAATAGGAATTTGAGGGACATTCTCTTTTTACATAAAAGGTGGTATCTATGTGCGATCAGCTGTACAACAACAACTTTTAAAAGACAGCTGGACAGGTGTATAGTTTGTAAAGGTTCAGATGTTTATGAGCCAAACACTGGCAAATAGTACTAGTCTGACTGAAGCATCTGGGCTGGCATGGACCATTGACACAGAAGCGCCTAATTCTATGCTGGAAAGCTCAATGACTCTGTGATTACGAACAGCTATAGAGTGCAACATAATGCAAGAGGAAAGGTTACTTCTTGACATTGTAAAAAGGAATGAGTCGGAGTGCATCTTGAAATGTGTCCCTTCATGTCATTATTGACATTCAAATAATCCAAGTTCCTGAAAAAGAGCTGACAAATTAACTTACACATTTGTTCAAACTTTCTATTCACACTTGAATTCAGTAAAATATGTATTCAGATAGGGGTGGTTCACAGTATAAACTGGAGTGTCAAAAGCACATGCTGACAAGTGAAGATTAATGTAAATGTACTTTATTAAATAATTTTCGTTATTCAACAGGCACTTCAGCAAGGTCAGGGAGAAGGGATGCAAAATCTTAGGTGATACGGAGAACAATAGTTAGCAGAGGAAGGGGCAGCCAAAAAAATCTAGACTTTGTAATTCTTTTTTTTCTGTTAAAAGAACATTATTTGGGCGATATGCAAATTTTATGTAGACTTTTAGGCATCACGAAGATGCATAATTTCAAGTATAAATATATATAGAGACTGAGTGGTGCAATTACCATTAGGTTGGTGTGTATGTATAGTTCATTGCCATAATTAGTCATAGTTAGTAGCATGTACAGAGTAAATTACCCATACTTGACACATGGATATAATTAAAGCATATAATCAAGCACAAGGTTGAGGAAGAAATATACTTTAATGACATAATTTCTCCTAGTTTGAAACACGTATATGGTTAGATAATATAATCACCTACTATTTAAAGCTGAATACTTTTTAATCCATTTTACAGTATTTTTATTAAGAAATTATGCAATTATTAACAGTTTGAGCCATAAATGCAGTTCAGTGATATAAGTTTTACAATAATGACATATTGGCAAATGGTATAATTATCTGCAGTTAGAATCATGTATATGAAATGGTACGATTAGCTCTTGTTTATAATAGCTCATTTACTTCAAAGCTGTAATTTTCGATCATTTGAAGAATGCACGTAGTCAAAATTGTAATTTAGGGTCAAATTGTCTAACGAGCTAAAAGTAGAGAGTAATGGTGAACTCAAATAGGCTGGAGGTGGAGAGAAGTATGTAGAGATGTCCCCTAGAAAGCAGTATTCGGAGTATTGGGAAGGCATAAAGGGAAATGTTTTAAAATCTGATAAACCTGGGGAAAAAAACAGTAAGCCACGCTAAAGGGAGCTTTCTTCAGGAATCTTAAAGGATGAGTTGCTTATATTTTAGTTCCATGCCTTTGGTATATGTCTGGTGAGAGGATAGCATGGGAGCAACGTAAGAACGTAAGAAATAGGCACAGGATTAGGCCATCCAGCCTGTCGAGCATGTTCCACCATTCAATAAGATTATGGCTGATCTGGCTGTGGTCTCAGCTCAACCTACCTGCCTTTTCTCCACAACCGTTAATTCCCTCGCTATGCAAAATCTGTTGAACTCTGTCTTAAGTATATTTAATGAGGTAGCCTCCACTGCTTCCCCAGTCAGAGAGTTCCACAGAATCATCACCCTCTGGGAAAAAGAGTTCCTCCTCATCTCCGTCCTTAATCTATTCACCTGAATCTTCAGATGTACTGCTTTCATGTTTTCTGTGGACTTCTTATTGTTCCCAACACTGATTACTTTCTGGTGCTTTTTTCCCCCCTATTTAACTGGTTATGGGCCCAAAAAGTCAGTGAGGATGCTACTTCCTTTTTTCAAAAAGGTTTTAAAATAATTTTCCTCAGTCCTCTTTCTCCATGAGAAAGGCTTAGAGTAGGAATTGTTGTTGGAGTGTCTCAGAATGGGTGAATCACAACCAAAATCATGTTTAATATCACTGGCTTATGATGTGAAATTTGTTGTTTTGCAGCAGTAGTACCATATAACCTACAAAAAACACAAAAATGTGGTATAAAGTAAATAAGTAATGCAAAAAAAGAATGAAAATAGTGAAATAATGTTCATGGGTTGGTTCATTGTCCATTCAGAAATCTGATGGTTGCGGGGGGGGGGGGGGGGGGCGCGGTGAGAAGCTGTTCTAAAATATTGAATATACATCTTCGGGCTCCTGTACTTCCTCTCTTATGGTGTGTAAGTAATCTAACATCAGTTGAAATTATGGCCTAGAATCTCAGAAAGATGTCCTGGAGGAGAACATGGACCTTGGTCTGTCAAAATAGTATTGGTGGTAGCTCTCTGGCTGTTCAAGAAAGATTATGGCAAATATCAGGAGGACACAGACTGCTAAACTGAACTCATGCATTGCAGGTAACACTTCTTGTGTAAAAGTGATGTATTTTTTGAAGGATAATGTAATGGTAATATAACCTAGAAGTGAGATAGTCCCTGGCTCATCTAATAGAGTCAATGCTTCAGAACTCCAGCGAACTTGGTTCCATCCTGATCTCAAGTTCAGTTGGTGTGGAGTTTGCATGTTTTCACTGTGTGGATTTCCTCTAGGCACTCCAGTTTCCTCCAAAGTCTCAGAGACTTGGATGTTGGTAGGCTAATTATTCTCTTTTAATTCAAATCTAGTTGAGTTAAATCAAGTTTATTGTCATGTACTGTACATGCATGCTCCCATGTATTTCACATTTCTACCCTGGGAGAAAATTACTGACCATCTACCCTATCTATGCTTATGATAATCTTATAGATTTCTATCCAAGTCTCCCCTCAGCCTCTGATGATCCAGAGGAAATAACCAAAGTCTGTCCAACTTCTGTTCTGCTCACTAACATGTACAGTGACCGTGAGATTCTTGCCACTGTACATATGATGTCACCAACACACACAGTGAAATTAAGTCATTTCCTTTTAAGACCATAGGAAATCAGGGCAGAATTAGGCCATCTGGCCCATACTGCTCCACCATTCCATCTTCGCTGATTTACTATCCCCGTCAAACCCATTCTCCTGCCTTATCCCTGTAACTTTCAACACTCTTATTAATCAAGAACCTATCAACCACTGCTTTAAATATACCAAACAACTTGACCCACACAGCTGTCTGTGACAATGGATTACACAGATTCACCACCATCCAGCTAAAGAAATTCCTCTACATCTCTGTTCTAAAGGGTTATCCTCATTCTGAGGCTGTGTCCTCTGATCCTAGACTTCCTCACTATAGGAAGCGTCCTCTCCAAATCCACTCTATCAAAGTCTTTCAATATTTGATAGCTTCCAATTAGATCCTAGATCAATCTTCAAAACTCCAGCAGTATCAGAGCCGATAACGTTCCTCATATCTTAACCCTTTCATTTCCAAGATAATCCTCATGAACCTTCTCTGGGTTATCTCCAATACCAGCATATCCTTTCTCAGATAAGGAGACCAAAGCTGCTCACAATACTCCAAGAGTGGCCCGAACAATGCCTCATAAAGTTCCAGCATTACGTCATTGCTTTTATATTCTAATCCTATTCATATGAATGCGTATTTGCCTTCCTTACCACAAATTCAACCTGCATGTTAACATTAAGGGAATTCTGCACAAGAACTCCCAAATTTCTTTGCACTTCTGATTTCTGATTGTTTTCCCTGTTTAGGAAATAGTCTGTGCCTTTATTCATTCTATCAAAGTTCATGATCACACACTTCCCTACACTATATTAAATCTACCCCTTCTTTGCCTATTCCTGTAATCCGCTTGAGTCCTTCTGCTGACACCCTACTTTCTTAACGCTACATGACCGTCCACTTTGTTGTGTATTTAATATTTGAGCAATATTGTAAATATATTGTTTGATCAAGCATTCTTTATTGTTTATATAATTCATTATGGGTTATATATAGAAGTACATGAATGGCATATATCATTACGCCATCACGTCATGTGTGGGCACCTCGCAAAAAGTAAAATCAAAGAGTACACATTTGTCTCGGAATCCGCCAGTTTTTCTTTTGATTAGTTTTATGTTTTGGAATTACAAAACATAACACACCTATCTTCGATTCATCCTTAAACTTGGCCACAAAGCCATCAATTCCATCAGCCAAATCATTGACATATAACATGAAAAGAAGAGATCCCAACTCTGAACTCTTAAGAAAACCACTGGTTACCGGCAGCCAAACAGAAAAAGACCCCCTTTATTCCTTCCTTTATTTTGTGTTGGTACAATAATTTATATTCAAATACTGTTATATTACTTAAAATTTATTACAATATATAAAAAGGACTTTAATTTATATATCACCTGGTGGTAAGAGTGGGCTCCCTCACCTTTACCCCCCTGACTCTCAACACAGGAGCCCCTCGGGCCTAAGTCCCCTCCTTTAGTCCCTGTATACCCATGACTGTGTCACCACCCACAGCTCTAACCTGCTGATTAAATTTGCCGATGACACTACATTGATTGGCCTAATCTCAAACAATAATGAGATGACATACAGGGAAGAAGTCATCTTTCTGACACAGTGGTGTCAAGAAAACAACCTCTTCCTCAATGTCTCAAAAACAAAGGCGCTGGTTGTGGATTGCAGGAGGAATGGAGATGGACTAACCCCTATTGACATCAACGGATCTGGGGTTGAGAGGGTACACAGCTTTAAGTTCCTTGGCAGTCGCATCTCTGAGGACCTCACATGATCTGTACACAGCAGCTGTGTGGTGAAAAAGGCACAATAGCACCTCTTTCACCTCAGACAGTTGGGGAAGTTTGGCAAGGCCCCCAAAATCGTAAGAACTTTCTACAGGGGCACAAATGAGAGCATCCTGACTGACCGCATCACTGCCTGGTATGGGAACTGTACCTCCCTTAATCACAGGATTCTGCAGAGAGTGGTGCGGACAGCCCAGTGTATCTGTCGATGTGAACTTCACATGATTCAGGACATTTACAAAGACAGGTGTGTAAAAAGGGCCTGAACGATCATTGGGGACCCAAGTCATCCCAGCTACAATCTATTCCAGCTGCTGCCATCTAGGAAACGGTACCACAGCATAAAATCCAGGACCAACAGGCTCCGGGACAGCTTCTTCCACCAGGCCATCAGACTGATTAACTCAAGCTGATTTGAATGTATTTCTATGTTACATTGACTGTTCTCTTTATTATAAATTACTATGATTGCGCAATTGCACATTTAGACAGAAACGTAACAAAGATATTTACTCCTCATGTATTTGAAGGATTTAGGAAATAAAGTCAATTCAATTCGCCTTTCTTGACTGCAGAGAGCCTGAAGTTATTTACAGAGAAGCACTTTGAGGCAACGTAAAGGATATGGGGGCCTATTTGTGCACAGTTAACTCCCACTATCAGCTACTTGATGCTGACTATTTTGAGGCTATCGTTGGGGCGGCTGGAATGAACGTTACCTTTACAAAGGTTTTCTAAGTTGAAGAAAGTGAAGGATCTCAGCTCCACATTTCATCTGAAAGACTCCAGTCCTGTAGTGAAGCATTTCCCCAGTACTACTCTGAAAGGTCAGTACAGGTCCAGCATTAGCAATGAAGTTTGAACTCTCTGAATCAGAGGCAAGGACAACCAAGCCAAATCTGAAGCAAAATAAAACTGCTAGAGACCTCAGTAGGTCAAGCAACATCTATGGGGGGAAATGGACAGTCAACTTTTCAGGCCAAGACCTTTCACCTTTACTGGAAGAAAAGAGGGGACATACCAATATATAGAGGTGAAAGGAAGGGGTGGAACAAGAGCTGGAAAGTGATAGATGGATAGAGATGAGGGAAGCTAATGGGCAGATGGAGGAGGGGAGAGCAGAAACAAAGACACTGAGAGGCTGTAGCTGATATAATCTGATAAGGAAAGAAGGTGGTTCACAGAACCAAGAAATAAAAATGGGGTGAAAACTTAGGATCTATGGGGTGGAGGGAGAGGTTCCACTGAGAGGAATACCTGGGCATTGGACACATGGAATAGGTGAAAGAAGAAAATGAAACAGGGGCTGGATTTGGCTTTTGGTGTGTGTAAGAGGAATTAGGCAGATGAAAAGAAGGGAGAAAGGGTTCAGAGGGGGAGTGGGTTACCTGAAATTAGTGAGTTTGATGTCCTTGCTGCTTGGCTGTGTCTACATGCCAAATCTGAAAAATAAAACAAGATGTTCTGTTGGAGTGGCAGTGGGTGAAATTGGATAGACACATATTGAGCAAGACCTCTCCTGTAATTCCCAGCCTGTAAAGCAAAAGCCAAGCAATATTCTGAAAGCATTTATAAATATTCCTTCTGATAGGTTTCCCCTAATCAGAGAAAACAACCAAAGGCTGGAAAACAAGGTCTACCCTGGTTATAAAATATTGGCTGTCGTGTAGGTTACTTATATATTTAGTCCAGTGTTTATTACTACCACTCATTGCCTTCATGTGGTTTGGAAATGATCCTCTGCCAACTTATCACCGATTCAAACAGTCTGAAACGTTACGAATTCAGAAAGGCTATGTGAAGAAAGTTCAGCTCTTTGACTTTTACAGCAAGCAGTTGAAATCAGAATCGGCTTAATAATGGTTTGTATACTGCTTTATGTTTCAGTTATACATTGTTAAGAATTGGTTTAACCTGGGGTAAGGCACGTTTGCGATGATTTATGGGCCATGTTGAGAAAGTCTTCCTGCTTTCAGTAACCCCTGTGATCGCATTTCTATGTTTGCACGGTTGTGAAGATGTTATTCACTGTGCTTCGGACATTGTTGGACCTCACTGTACTGGCCTATCCTAGCTTATTCATCTTTCATAACAATATGGTTTCACTCTCCCTTGGTTGAAGTGGAAGACTTTCACTTAAATAAAATATCTAAATCTTTGGATTATTCCCCCCCTTGACTGCACTATTCCCATGAGCACTCAAATTCCGTGCAGCCATCCTGCAGCACAACCAAACTCAAAATGGTCCCAATCCCTCAGCGTCCTTTCACTCTACTCAATGCTCATTTTGTACTGTGGCCATACCACCCTTGCTGGATCCAGCTGCTTTTTCGATCCAAAGGCTATTCGGAAGTTAGGAATGAGGCATGCAGTAAAACTTGTCGATTTCCTCACTTGCTGACCCCAGTTAGCCTGGATTGGCACAACATCTCCTCCACAATCACCACCAGCACAGGTTCACCACAGGGCTGTGAGCTTAGCGCCCTGCTTTATTCACTATACACTGATGACTGTGAGCTGAAGTTCAGCTCCAAAACAAAATTTAAGTTTGCTGACGACACCGCTGTTGTGGAAGAAAGAGAAGGAGGAGGAGCACCAGAGGGAGATGATGGCCAGATGCTGGAAATCCAATATGATGGCAGGAATATTGATTTCTCAAATTTCCAATAATTGCCCCCCCCCCACTTCAGCATTCCCCCATTCCTGTTTTCGCCTTTCACCTTATCTCCTTACCTTTCCATCATCTCCCTCTGTTGCTCCTCCTCCTTTCCTTTTTTCCATAGTCTTCTACCCTCTCCTATCAGATTCCCCCTTCTCCAGTCCTTTATCCCTTTCACCAATTAACTTCCCAGCTCTCCTGGTTTCACTTATCACCTACTACCTTGTATTTCTTCCTCCCCTTCTTGCTCTGACTTCCCGTTTTTTTTCCAGTCCTGATGTAAGGTCTCAGCCCAAAACACCAGCTGTTTATTCTTTTCCATACACGCTGCCTCCTCTGCTTTCTTGGAAGTTTGTACGGAGTTGGCATGATGTCATCTAAAACTTTGACAAACTTCTATAGATGCAAGGTGGTCATTGACTGGCATTTTTGTCGTGTGCATGTTTTGTCTCTCTTATCAGCCCAGGCTTGAATGTTGTCTCTTTTTTTTGTATGCAGACATGGATTGCTTCATTTGATGAATAACACTCACACAAAATGTTAAAGGAACAGAGCAGGTCAGGCAGCATCTATGGAGAGGAATAATCAGTTGACAGTTCGAGACCAGACCCTTCATCAGGTTCTACAGATTTCCTGCATCTGTGGAATGTTTCATTTGTTGAAGTTGTGCAAATGGAGTTAAATATTATGGACACAATCGCAAACATCTCCACTTCTGAGCTTATGATAGAAAGTCATAACTGAGTCAAGGAAACTGCTCTGAGCAAGTTGTGCTGTAATGTTGTGGAGTTGACCTCCAAATATCACCAGGTTTTCTCCATACAAGTTGTGATTCTAGCTTTTGGAGTCTTTTCCTTTGATAATGATTGACTTCCGTTTTGTCAGATCACTTGACGCCGTACTTTGTCAAATGTGCCTTGATATTAGCAGTTACTCTCACCTCACCTGTAGAATTCAGACTTTGGTCCATGTTTGGACCTAAGTCGTTCTGGCAGAAAACAAATTATGCATCAGTGAGCACGTTATAGATGAATAAATTTCTCTTCTTGACATGGCTTATTTTTCCATTTATTGGGAGTAGACTGGTGGATAGTGTAACATGGAATATTTGTAGATAGGGAAAACTACACTGATAACTTGATGCATATGGAATTATTCAAGCGCATCAATGAGCTGGTATCTTACTACTTATATTACAAACCAAGTGATCCTGCAGATGTGGAAAATCCAGAGCAGCACACACAAAATGCTGGAGGAAGGCAACAGGTGAACCAGCATCTATAGAAAGGAATTGGATACCTCCCCCTTTCTCTCAGTCCCGATAAAGCGTCTCAGCTCAGTTGACTGTTTATTCCTTTCCATTGATGCTGCCTGACTTGCTGTTCCTCCAGCATTTTGAGGTGTGATTTATATAACTATTGTTTTTTTTTCACCTGCTCAAAGCCCTGCAGACTATATTATACAGGGATTAATAATACACTTGGAGGATGGTGTGTAGAGCTCTGTAATTCTCAGCACAGGGAAAGAACATACGGCCTATTCAGTTTAAGTAGGCTCCTGGTAGACCAATCCTGTCACTCCCAGGTCACTGCTCTTTCCCTAGTGCCCGGAAATAGTGAATTGAATGATGTGACAGATTAGCAGGAGTTACAAACTTTCATTCCCATGAATAGATGAGAATAAATGGAGACATATGCTCAATGGCTGCTTTATTAGGTACACCTATACACCTGCTTGCTAATAACTTGACTATGGATTGACTGCTGGTGCCTGTAGTGTATTTAATATTTCAGTAATATTTGAGTAATATTGTAAATATATAGCTTGATTGTTGACTCTTTTTTTGTTTACATCATTCACTATGGGTTATATGTAAGAAGTGCCTGAATGGCATATGTCATTATGCCACCACGTCATATGTGAGCACCTCACTAAAAAAGGAAAGAAAACTAAGTTTTGATTAATTTCTGGAGCTCCAAAACACAACAGTGACACTTGAGGTGGCTTGAGTATCTCAAGAACTGCAGGTCCCCTGGAATTTTCACACACTAGAATTTACAGAGAATTGTGCAAATAACAAAGAACATCCGGTGAGCGGCAGTTCTATGGGCAAAAATGAGAGAGGTCAGACGAGAATGGCCAGATTGGTTCAAGCTGCCAAGGAGGCAACAGTAGCTCAAAAAACCACGCATTATAACAGTGGTGTGCAGAAGAGCATCTCTGAATGCTCAACACATTGAACCTTGAAGTGAATGGGTCATAGCAGCAGAAGATCACAATGTAGATACACTCTTATATCTAATAAAGTGGCCACTGAGTGGAAATCCTGCCCATCCTTTTTGGATTCACGTTCATTATCTAAAACTCTTACTTTGCACATTCTTTTCTTAATGCAACTCTGTTTTGTCCTGGTCCCAGACCAAATTTTACCTAGCCCTGCTTAATGTTATGCTCAATGTAGCTGCAATTTCTCTCAAAAATATATCACTGTGAATTAAGAGGTAGCGCTAAATAGTTTATACTGTTGAGTCTGGATAAACACATACCTGATCCAAGGAGAACATTTCATACTAAATTGGTTACGCATTTATCAGGAGTCAACTGTATTTTATCAATCCTTCCACTGTAATCAAAACACACTGAAATGCACTCACAACACAGATTTTAACATGAGCTCCTTTCACATGGCAAAATGTTGGTAAGAAATGGGCCAGTCAATCAACGCCTCAAGATCACGAAGCATTCTTGGACAACAGTCTTTTGACTCCTTTTCAACGTTTGTTTCCTACCGATCCGGGATGCATTTCTCCTAGAAGGTTACGTTGCAAAATGAGAGCCACATCAAATTAAAAAACAAGGTACAGAACAAAGCCGTCCTTTTTATTTTTTTTTTCCATGGTGATTTATTCTACACTGAGATTTCCCTGCGGGTTACTGCAAAGAGAATAAAAAGGAACTAATTTGATATCCTATGATACAGGATCTCTATATTTTATCCGAGGAAATTTAAATGAAATTTGGATTAATGTAATTTTTTTCACTAATATTTATGAATGCCCATCAAATTTGGCACTGTTTTCTTTTGAATTTCTTTCCTTTAACTTTTTTGAGTTCTTGTGATGAAAGGTCATAATGGTAAAGACTTTGGACCAAAAGTTAATCCAATGGAAATAATTTTAGTTCATTCTTTATCACATAACATTAACTCTTCATGAACAGTGTGGAGTCCCTTAATTTATCCTCACCTCTTTAATCATACAATCGTGCTTTTCCCTGCTGTTTACTCAATAGAAAGTAAGTCAATCCTGCTTGTATTATTTTTTGAGATCCCTAAGAGAGAAAAGCTTTTCTTATAATTCAGGGGAATTTCATTTATGGTTCATTGATCTACACAGAGTTTTACTTGAACATACGAGTAACACTTGAAATTATTTGTCGATTCTTGTATAATTCAGATCAGTTTATTATCATAAGTATGGTTCCTTATGGTTGCCGTAGCCAGGGGGGTGGTAGTGGGGATAAGCTCTCACTACCAATTAAATGCTCCCAATGCCATAAGTCTCAAATAGCCTCTGGTAACCCAGCCCTGCTCCTGGTGTTCACGCGTGGCAGAATAGTTTCTGCTGACGGGAGAAGGGACAAAGGCAGCTTAATGATGCCTTAAATCCAATCACTTCAGGTAGATAGGGCTCATCTGGCATGGTTGGCAGCTCACCTAGGAGAAGGAAAACTCTGATCACAAACCTCTACTGCCTTACATCTTGACCCACTCGTGGGGAAGGCCACGGTACTAAACACCAGGGAAAAATCTGGAGCTGGAGTCCCCAGGCCAGGCCTATGTTGCATTCAACACTGATTGGCAACACCTGCGATGTTGCCGGGGCTAAATTGTATTAGACTCTGCCGTTCCTTTGGATTCATCAGCTATGTGGAGAGGGGGAGAGCTGCTACATGGGCAACAGCTTGCTTTCCATATTGTACTGCCCTGGCTTGCATATCACATATGCAAGGATGCAATATCCATGGCTGACACTGACCAACGGAGGACCTCATTGTCATATACACCAGAGTGCAATGAAATTCCTTTCTTGAATGAAACTCACAGGGTAAACCGTGCACATGATAATACTGAGTACAACAGTAAAAGCTAAAGATTAGCTTTATTTATTACCTGTACATCAAAACTTCAAAATATACAGTGAAATGCATAATTTGCACCAAATCAAATCACCAATGATTGTATTGGACAACTCCTTAGCGTCACCATTCTTCCATCACCAACATAGAATAGCCACACCTCACTAAACCTTACCATAAACTTTTGGAATGTAGGAGGAAATTGAAGAAACCAGAGGAAGCCCACATGGGACGAATGTACAGACTCCTTACAGGCAGAGATGGGAATTAAACCCCAAACAGTGATTACTGGCATTGTGAAGCAATATGTTAAGTGCTACACTACTGTAACATCCTCAATGAAAACAGAGATAGGGTGCAAAACAACAAAATGGTGTGAAGGACAGCAGGATTGTGAGAAGATAGACATTCCATCTGAAGTAGTGCAAAAGGAAACGTTTAAGTGCAGATGCTGGACATCCAAAATAAAAACCAAAAATGCTGGAAAAGCATCTCAGCAAATCAGACAAAATTTGTGAAAATTAACATTATGCATGTGGTGTCCTTCATCAGAACCACAAGATTGTACAGAATAATACACACAAAAGATTCTGAAGATGCTGAAAGTCCATGCAAAATTCTGGAGGAGGTGAACAGGTCAGGTGGCATTGATGGAAATGAACAACCAGTCAATATTTCATGCTAAGACCCTTCATCGGGACTGGAAAGGAAATGGGAAGAAGCCAGAATAAGAAGGTGGATGGGTGGGAAGGCATGATATTGTTTAATATAGTATAATACAGTTTTACACTATAATATAGTGTTTTTTCAGCATTCTTTATTCTTAAAGCAAAAATGCAAGCTTCTGAAGGAAATTAGTGTGTCAGGCATCCTCTGTGAAGGGAAATGGACAAACATTGTTTTAGGTTGAGAGTTTGCATTGGAGTCTCGAAACACGGAAGTTCTTCCAGCAGCTTGTTTTTATACTCCACATCCCTACAATGTCTTGGGTCTCCATATTTTCTTTTCTGTTTTTATACCATTCTGACAGATCTTTTCTGCACTCTTTGCTCTCCACTTTGGCCAATTTACCGTACATCCTCCCTGTGCTTGCATCTTTCATCTCAGCTACTCCAAGAACCAAGGGGGCAAAATCTTTAGAGGTACTTACTGAGAAAATTGGAACTCAGAATATCTTCAGTGTACAGCCATCTTTTGTGATGGTATTGAGTTCACTATCCACAAAGCCCTGAACTCAAAGGGAGGATTTAAGCCTTATCCGATATGGGTATTACAGGTGCCTTCACTATAGCGTCTTTATACTGTATCCACATACTTTTCAAAGACTAGATTACTTCCCTGTTTAGTCTCTACAGTGCGGGTTGGCTGTCAATATCCATTATTTGAGTGGTGGTGAATGGTGCTTACCAGTGTTGTCTGCTTTCATGCAAGACGATTGTTTTATGTTGATTGGACATGGGCACACAAGACCTCACTGTTTACTGTTTACGACAAGAAGGTAAGCATGGAATATTGGTTAGAAGGTTAACTTTGTCAAAAGCAACTCTAGCCCTTTGGAAAGATTATGTTGCTGCAATAGAAAGCTGAGGCTAGCAATAAGCCTCTTGGGCTCTGGAAAGTGAATATCCATCACACTTTGAAAACATAGAACATAGAACATAGAACATAGAATAGTACAGCACATTACAGGCCCTTCGGCCCACAATGTTGGCCGACATGCAAACCCTGCCTCCCATATAACCTCCCACTTTAAATTCCTCCATATACCTGTCTAGTAGTCTCTTAAACTTCACTAGTGTATCTGCCTCCACCACTGACTCAGGCAGTGCATTCCACGCACCAACCACTCTCTGAGTAAAAAGCTTCCTCTAATATCCCTCTTGAACTTCCCACCCCTTACCTTAAAGCCATGTCCTCTTGTATCTAGCAGTGGTGCCCTGGGGAAGAGGTGCTGGCTATCCACTCTATCTATTCCTCTTATTATCTTGTACACCTCTATCATGTCTCCTCTCATCCTCCTTCTATCCAAAGAGTAAAGCCCTAGCTCCCTTAATCTCTGGTCATAATGCATACTCTCTAAACCAGGCAGCATCCTGGTAAATCTCCTCGGTACCCTTTCCAATGCTTCCACATCCTTCCTATAGTGAGGCGACCAGAACTGGACACAGTACTCCAAGTGTGCCCTAACCAGAGTTTTATAGAGCTGCATCATTACATCACCACTCTTAAACTCTATCCCTCGACTTATGAAAACTAACACCCCATAAGCTTTCTTAACTACCCTATCCACCTGTGAGGCAACTTTCAGGGATCTGTGGACATGTACCCCCAGATCCCTCTGCTCCTCCACACTACCAAGTATCCTGCCATTTATTTTGTACTCTGCCTTGGAGTTTGTCCTTCCAAAGTGTACCACCTCACACTTCTCCAGGTTGAACTCCATCTGCCACTTCTCAGCCCACTTCTGCATCCTATCAATGTCTCTCTGAAATCTTCGACATCCTCTACAGTATCTACAACACCAACAACCTTTGTGTCATCTGCAAACTTGCCAATCCACCCTTCTACCCCCACATGCACTGCAAAACACTGCATAATTGTACAGTATGCATTGTTGGTTAGAAACCTTGAAACCTGCAATGTGTGCATCAAGACAAGTGCTTCTCAAACTTAGCAAAACCCTAGGTCCAGGTGGATAAGGAGCATTATTTTAAGTATTTTATTATTTGCCGGTAATAAATGTTAAAAAAGTTGAAGCATTGACATGAAAAGAACGAAATATTGAAAATATTGAAACAAATGTTATAAAAGAATGGTGCAGTAGCGTAATGCTGTTATAGTGCTGGTAACCGGGTTAATTTCCGTCGCTGTCTGAAAAGAGCTAATACATTGTAGCCAGGACCACATGGGTTTCCTCCGGGTGCTCCAGATTCCTCTCGCCTTCCAAAGACATACAAATTTGTTTAGTAAGTTGTGGTTTTGCTATGTTGGTGCAAGAAGCATGGTAGCCCTCACGGGCTGCCTATTACGCATCCTCAGACTCCTGATGCAAATGACAGATTTAACAGTATGTTTCAATGTGTATGTGTCAAATAAAGCTAATCTTTATCATTTTTATATTGCAAATGAAATTCATCATCAAGGAAAACATGGACGTGCAAAACACATGATTAAATTTCAAAACAATTTGTAAGATCTATTACTCATCCTGCAACGTCTTTGCTGTATGTGCTAATTGTCAGTTAGCTAATTGCTAATTGTTTGGGCCCCTTATCTAAGAAAGGATTGCACTTTGCACATTTAGACAGAGATATAACATAAAGATTTTTACTCCTCAAGTATATGAAGAATGTAAGTAATAATGTAAATTCAGTTCAACTTTGTTTTTGCTCTTGGTGTGCTTTTGACATTGCAGGTGAAAAGATCCTTCCATTATCAATGAAGTCTATAAGACATAGGAGCAGAATTAAGTCATTCAACCCACTGCGTTTGCTCCACCATTCCTTCATGACCGATTTTTTATCCCTCTTGACCCCAGTCTCCTGCCTCCTCCCCATAACCTTTGACATCCTGACTAATCAAGAACCTCTGCTTTAAATATGTCCAATAACGGCCTCCTCAGCCATTTGTGGTAGTGAAATCCACAGATTCACCACCTTCTGGCTGAAGAAATTCCTCCTCATCTCTGTTCTAAAGGAGCGTCTTTCTATTCTGAGGCTGTGCCCTGTGTTCCTAAACTCCCCCACCACAGAAGACATCCTCTCCAAGTCCACTGTATCTCGGCCTTTCAATATTCTTCTCAACTCCAGTGAGTAAAGGTCCAGAGTGATCAAATGATCTTCATATGTTAATCCTTTCATTCCCAGGATCATTTTTGTGAACCACATCTAGATCCTCTGCATTGCCAGCACATCCTTTCTTAGATACGAGGCCCAAAAATGCTCCAAAACCATATGAAGGTCATACAAAATTTGTACTATTGCTCTGCAGCAGATTACCTTTGCAAATTCCATTTTGTTCAGGGCTCCCAGTCAGAACTGATTATAATGAACTATCCTTCTTTTTATTTGCAAGATTGAACAACTTAAAATGAGTTTCCTTTGGGAAAGAGAATTGTGTCATTATTTAAATTGAAGTGTAACAGAAATCTGTAGGGAGGTCAACAAAGGCCAATTTAGTTTGAAACAGCCTTTGAATACCAAATGATGACAGAGTTAGGATTAATGTGTTTTTGGAGATGTCTGAATCCATTATTCTTCTTATGAAATAAACCCCTTCTGTTCCTCAGAGAATCAGTTTGTTGTTTTTTTTCTTGAGTTGACCAATCATGGAATGACAACTTTTTGAACCAAAGGGTTAATTTCCCTTCTATTTTCTACTCTTTCGGCCCTTGAGACCATGTTGGTGTAGCAAGAGAACCCGAAGGAACTGTGCGAACAGATGGACAATATTTGAAATTCAAAGTGCTTACTGTATTTTTCCACTGCTTCTTTGTTGAAAAAAAATCTTTATTAATAACTAGCTCGGGAAGTGGGTGGTGACAAAAATTCAGGATGAGATAGTGTTACCTCTGAAACGCAATTGGAAAATATGCTTCGGAAGTGTTCCTGTGGAAAAGCAAAGGCAGTACTCATCAACATCAAATACCTTAATCCAGACAGACAAAAAGAAATTTGACAATCTTCTTGTCGCATTTCCCCCTCCCTTCAGTAACTTGCTTCAGGGTCATTATCATAGCTGAGCATTTCCTGATATAGGTCATTAAAGAGAGGATCCTGTTAATAGAACACCCATTAGTTTGATTGCTGATTGGATTATGCCTCATGGCATGAATCATGCTGTCACTGATATCAAATCAGACTCATTTCATTCCTTCACTGAACTCAAGCAACACTAGCACGGCTAACATTCACTGCCCATCTCTAATGCTGATCTAAATTAAAATCTCGCACACATGATACTTTATTATACAGAAAAGCCAAGTTTCCATTCTTCCTGAAATGCAATTTCTTCTCCCCAATTTAATCGTCTGACTCAGCCTCAAATTAATATGCACTCTGTCTCTTTCTCCCTCTCACTCTGTCTCTTCCACACACAACTCAATATCACACATGCACACGTATACGTGTTCTCACTCGCATTTTACCACTTGCTTAATAACATTTCACACTGGTGTTGATCCAGATAACTGTCTGTTAAATAATGACTTGGGGGCTCAGGGCTGACTTCCCTTAAAACTCCACATTGCAATTTGTCCAATTGTAAAATAACTTTCCGGTTTACATTGTATACTGTGTGTTTAGCAATTCCAATCATAAATTCAAAAATAATCTTTTATCAATGTAACTAAAGCAGCTAGATTCCAAATTAAAATTCAGAGGTCCCATAAGTTTATAGTGGATATTCTCCCCAGCACCCACTGGATTTGTTGAATATCTATAATGATGGTATCACTTTTCTATTTACTGCTATTTGCATGAATTGCACAGCCCAATGGGAAGGTGGTATTGAAGTAACATTTTGATTCACTGCAGTCCTAATGAAAGTTCTCCCAATGTGCTGTAAGGTTTAAGGACTTAGACCTCATGAGGATGAAGAGACCGTAATATACACTCAGTGGCCACATTATTAGGTTAACCTGTATACCTGCTCCTTACCGCAAATAACTAATCAGCCAATCATGTGGCAGCAACTCAAAGCAGAAAAAGCATGCAGACATGGTCAAGAGGTTCAGTTATTCAGAACAAACATTGGAATGAGAAAGGAATGTGGTCTAAGTGACTTTCACTGTGGATTGAATGTTGGTGCCAGACAGAATCGTTGAGTATCTCAAAAACTGCTGATCTCCCAAGATTTTCATGCACAACAGTTTCTAGAGTTTACAGAGAATTGTGAGAATATCAGAAAAAACATCCAGTGAGAGGCAATTCTGTGGTTGAAAGTGCCTCATTAATGAGAGAAGCCAGAGGAGAATGACCAGAATGATTCAAGCTGATAGGAAGGTGACAGTAACTCAAACAACCACACGCTATAATTGTGGTGTGCATCTCTGAATGCACAATACGTTCAGCCTTGAAGTAGATGGACTAATACAGCAGAAAATGACAAGCATACCCTCCAGTAGCCACTTTATTAGGTACAGGGTTTCTTGTTTTGTGGCCGCTTGGAAGCAGACGAATCTCAAGGTTGTGTAAATTATACATACCTTGATAGTAAATGTACTTTGAAGTTTGAAAGTGAAGCTATCCCTGTGATCTTCAATTGCTCCAGGACAACCCACTTTAGTCAAGGCAGATGATCCTTGCAGATTAGTATAGTCACGATTATAGTCACCATTGTAAGGTAGGAGAAGCAGTGGCTAACCTATACACAGCAAGTTCCCATCACAATAGCAGAATAAAATGTGATAAGTGGAGAATTACTAAAAATGGGCACTTGATAGTTGGCATGCTTGGTGAGCTGAAGGGCCTGTTACTATGCTGGATCACAGTATGACAAGTATACTAACTATACAAATGTACTATTCATCAATACTAAGAGCCATTTTAGATAAGCCAACTATTTTATTTTCAATGCAGTGGCATGAACTTAAAAAAAAATTGACATTCAGAACCTTTTCCCCATGGAAGAAGTGTCAACTACTAGAGAATGCACTTTTAAGGCAAGTGAGGAAGTTTAAAGACAACATGAGGGCAAGTATTTTTATGCAGAGTGGTAGGTGTTTGGCATGGGTTACTAGCAGTAGTAGTCAATGCAGGCAGTTTGGTAGAATTTAAAAGGCTTTTAGTGAGACACAGGGATACAAAAGGAATGGAGGAATATGGATGATACACAGTAAATAGACTTTTTTTTATTTAGACTGTGATGATATTCTTGTTCTAAACTCAAATCTTTAGCCCTATTTCATATAAATAGATAGGTACCCTCAGTAAGGGGCGGTTATACCTAGTCTTCAAAAGCTAATTCACTTCCCTTTTATCTTTCACAGCGAGTTTAGTTCTCAATACCCACTGTGGCATGACAGTGTAGTGGCTAGCACAATACTTTACAGTACAAATGGCCTGGTTCCACTTCCCACCACTGCCTCCCTGTAACTGTGTGGTTTTCATCCATGTACTCCAGTTTCCTCCAACAGTCCAAAGACATGCTGGTTGGTAGGTTAACTGGTGATTGTAAATCGTCCTGTGATTAGGTTAGGGTTAGATATAAATCAGGGTGTGGCTGGGCAGCATGGCTCAAAGGGCTAGAAAGGCCTATACCGCACTATATCTCAATAAATAAATAAATAAATAAATTCGAGCTGTGGGTCCTTCCCCTCCTAAATAGAAGCTTCCAGCTAACCAAGTAAGTTAAACACAGTTCATTTTTTAGTGATACATCCTTAAATCCAGATAAAAGTTTTAAAATACATTTAAAACTCACAGAAGATCTTTACTTCTTGATGCTTTTAACTATTCCTTAAAAGCCTGAGCTGATCTCTACATATATACAGTTTTTCTGCCATATACTTTGCAAGTATATGACATTTTTTCAGATACCTTTTTACACAAATGGTTTACCAGCTTCTGAAGAAAGAGCTCCTAGGTATCCACAATCAATGCTCTGAAGCTGACTCTTTGAGCATACAAACCTTCCAACTATTAAAAGATCAGCTATTTGATATGCTAAGTGATATTATCAATCTGGTCTACATGCTTTATTGAACTAAGTAACTTAGCTAGCATGTCTGGTTTGAAACAAATCTAATTAAATAACCCCATTGTCTTACACTGCAACTCTTGAGAAGTCAGTCCAGGTGCTGTGCAGCAGCATCCTGTGATCTATAAGCAATACGTCTATTTGTAAAGCTCCTATTTTAACTTAAAACTGATTATTGCTTTCCATCTACATTAAAAACTGAAGACTGGCTCCCATTTATAACAAGAAGCTGAATAAAGAATATTGGTTGGAAGTTTATCTTACTCAAAAACACGCTTTTGATGTCTAGATGTTTCAGCTTCTATGTTAGAAAGCTGAGATTGGCAAAAAGTAAGAAAGGCCTCTGGGTCTAATGCAGAGCAACAACCCTTCCAGCTGAACAAGACCGTGGCTCCCAATTATACCATATGACCAATTAACCCATTAACCCATGTCTTTGAAAGATGGGAGGAAACAGGAGCACCCGGAGTAAACCCTAGGTAATTTCTAAGATAAGGACATGTTCAGTACAGTGTTGTGGGCCGAAGGGCCTGTATTGTGCTGTAGGTTTTCTATGTTTCTATGTTTCATATGGTCACAGAGAGAACATAGAAGTTCCTTCCAGACCCCAGTAGAATTGAACCTGGGTCGTTGGCACTGTATTAGCATTATGCACCACACTACCATGTTGTCCCAATTTAGTATAAATTGGCATCATGATTGACAAAATGTCATGGGCTGAATGACCTGTCCAGTGCTTCGCTGTTGGTCTCTGTTCTACGTTTTATGTTTTATCTATACATTAATGCAGGATACACCTGGACTTAAAGCCACGTGTGCAGCACTCACCATCATTCCATTATTAATCACGTGCATTAAAAGGTTTAAAGTGGAGACTAATACAGTTGCTACGAAAATTCTAATACCCTTCATCTTGACATCCTGTTACGACCCCTGTACCCTTGCTTGTAATAATTTAGATTTGAGTTGCATCTGTAGACAGGGGGAGAAGTCTATGCTTCCACACAATAAATGAACCATGATTTTTGTAACTGGTAGACGGCTATGAAATAATTATGGGTTTCATAAATTGAAGGTCAATTTTGGGCCAAAGAAACACAAGAAAAATGATTTTACTTAATATTTGTGTTGCTTGTACTGGCTACCCAGTTGTAGCATATTTTTATTGGACCTTCAGAACTGGTCTCATAAATGCTTAAATTCTTGTATTTCCTGAAACCCAAATCAGAATTAACCTTGCCAGCTACAGTAATGGCAAAATTCACAGAATAACTTTAACCCAGATTGGGATGAAATTGCTAGGTTGAGTTGGCTGGTCCTTTTCTTTTAATTTTATTCATGGCTGCCCTGGTATCGTAACGATTAGCTTGGGGTGCTCCAGAGTTTGGTGTTCAATTCCCGTGCTGTTCTGTAAGGAGTCTCTCTACATTTTCCCTGTGGAATGTGTGGATTTCCCTGTGGTGCTCCTGTTTCCTCTCAAAGTACAAAGACATACCAGGTAAGTTAAGTAGTCATTGTAAATTGTCCCACAATTAGGTTAGGGTGAATCAGGGTTGTGGGGTCGCTGGGGCTGCAAATTTCAAAGGGCCAGAAGGGCCTACTCCATGCAATATTGTTAAATAAATGAAATAAATAAATTACTGAAGCCTCTAAAAACAGGGAAAAATTCTAGCTTAGAAAGTTGGTTTATAAAGGGGCCACTATCCTTAAAACTCAAACCCAACATTAAAAAAAAACTCTTATCAACTAATTGGTTCATATTTCAAACCAGGATGATGTAAATACTGGCGCAGCATTATGGTAAATTGTCAGGACTTTTAAGTCTCATAACTCCAGGATGCCCTAAAGACCGTGGTAATCAATAAATTACTTCCCTCCGCGTGCATCTTCTGATCCTCCAACTCGGAGCTGTCAATTCAGAAATTGGATGGCAGAGGGGAAGAAGGTGTTCCTGAATTGTTGACTGTCTACCTTCAGGTTTCTGTACCTCCTCTTTGATGGTAGCAATGTGAACAAGGCACGACCTGTGTGATGGGTGTCCTTAATGATAGATGCTTCCTTTTTGAGGCATGCTCCTTGAAGATATCCTGGATTCTATGGAGGCCAGTGCCCATGATGGACTGACTAAGTTTACAACTCTCTGCAGCTTATTTCAATCCTGTGCAGTAGCCTCCCTCCCATCCCAGATGGTGATGCAGTCAGTTAGCATGCCCTCCATAGTACATCCTTACCTTCTCTGTAGCTACATTGATATATTGGGTCTAGGATAGACCCTTAGAGAATTGACCCAGGTCCTTGAAACTGCTCATTCTTTCCACTTCTGATCCCTCTACGAGGACTGGCATGTATCCCCTCAACTTACCCTGTGTGAAGTCCATGATCAGCTCTTTGGTCTTACTGACATTAATTGCAAGATTTGATTTTTGTTGAGAGATTCCAGCAGATGCATTCTTTAGTACCTCTATCTGACTAATTCTGAAATGTGGTCAGTTTGAAATGTAGAAAATGCAGCAGCTAATTTGCTTCACACCATTCACTCTCACTCTCTCCCACCACACACATGGATAGTCTTCTAACTCCAGGACAGGCTTCCAGGCCTTCAGGCTTCAGCCATTTGGCTACGACTTCCAGTCTTCCGATTGGACATGCACCATTACTCTCTCTCATCCATTAACATACACAGTCCTCTAACCCCAAGACAGACTATTTTCTTCAGCCTTAGCAGACTTGGGCAAGCAGACATTGGGCTTCAACCTCCACAGCTGACTTGCAGAGATTTGCAGCTCAATACTGCCCATTAATTTTAAACGACCCAGCCATAATCATTGTACTAACTGACTAAATTTACTGAATGCATCTTCAAGTCAGTCTAATGTGAGCTCGATTTCAACGTTCAAGAGAAGTTTTGGTAGATACAGTACATGGATAGTAGGGGAATGGAGGGCTTTGGTCCCGGTGTGTGTTGATGGGAGTAGGCAGTTTAAACGGTTTTGGCATGGACTAGATGGGCCAAAGGGCCTGTTTCTCTGCTGTACTTCTCCATGACTCTATGATGTATGATGCAAAATGACCTGAAGAAGATGTAAAATCCTGAAGAATATCCAAACAACTGATAAATAATTGTAGCTCTCAAGTTGATTTGCAGCAAGAATCACTATCACTGCTGTAAACTCAGCTGAAACAACCTCGGCCACTGTGATAAGGCTTCACAGGTAGTGGGAAGTTGATTCTGCAGCACCCACCACTTTGCTTTCTCTCTATGTAATTTTCAAATGATTTTTTTTACCACTGTCTTCACTTGTTGGTTCTTAGAAACTCTTCCACCTGACCTGGTCCTGCATAATCTTGCCTAACATTGCCAGCTCCACCAGACTAGCAACCCCATGTATTGTGTGTTGGAACAGAGGTAGAGATGTTTTGTATATTTTTTTTATTTAGAGGCACAGCATGGAGCAGGTCCTTCAGATCTTCCGAGTCATGCCACCCAACAGCCTACTGATTTAACCTTAGCGTAATCGCAGGACTATTTTCAATGACCAATTAACCTACCAACCAGTACATCTTTGAACTGTGGGAGGAAAACAGAGCACCTGGAGGAAACACAGACATACACAAAAAGAACATATGAACTTTCTTACAGGGGATACTGGAACTGAACTCTAAACTCTGACACTCCGAGCTATAATAACGTAACACTAACTACTATGGCACCATGATGTCAACATGTTATAAATGGCTTGCTGTCACTGAGTTCGAGGAACCATTAATTCTTCTAATGCATCTGTTGCCTTGCTGTCTGTTATACTGAGGTCATCTCACCAGGTTCTGTGATCTGCTTGAGCAACCAGAGGATAATATAGGAACAAAAAAACATAGAAACATAGGAAACCTACAGCATAGTACAGGCCCTTTGGCCCACAATGCTGTGCCAAACATGTACTTACTTAGAAATTACCCAAGGTTATCAATAGCCGTCTATTTTTCTAAGCATGTACCTATCCAGGAGTCTCTTAAAAGACCCTATCGTATCCGCCTCCACCACCGTCACGGGCAGCCCATTCCACACACTCACTACACTTTGCATAAAAAACTCACCCCTGACATCTCTGTACCTACTTCCGAGCACCTTAAAACTGTGCCCGCCCGTGTTAGCCATTTCAGCCCAAGGAAAAAGCCTCCGACTATCCACATGATCAACGCCTCTCATTACCTTATACACCTCTATCAGGTCACCTCTCATCCTCCGTCATTCCAAGGAGAAAAGGCCGAGTTCACTCAACCTATTTTCATAAGGCATGCTTCCCAAACCAGGCAACATCCTTGTAAATCTCCTCTGGACCCTTTCTATAGTCTTCACATTCTTCCTGTAGTGAGGTGACCAGAATTGAGCACAGTACTCCAAATGGGGCCTGAACAGGGTCCTTTATGGCTGTAACATTACCTCTCAGCTCTTAAACTCAATCCCACAGTTGATGAAGGCCAATGCTTTGTAAGCCTTTTTAACTACAGAATCAACCTGCGCAGCAGCTTTGAGTGTCCCATGGACTCGGACCCCAAGATCCCACTGCCAAGAGTCTTACCATTAATACCTACCAAATGAACCACCTCACACTTATCTGGGTTGAACTCCATCTGCCACTTCTCAGCTCAATTTTGTATCCTATCAATGTCCCGCTGTAACCTCTGACAGCCTTCCACACTATCCACAACACCACAACACCCCCAACCTTTGTGTCATAACAAGGCAAAAGACATTGCTAGAACCACCTTTTACCCTCCTCACTCCAGACCTCCAGACAAGGTGCAGATACAATTTTGAAACACATTTCAAACGTGAGAAGTCCTGCAGATGCAGTAATTCCAAAGCAACGTACACAAAATGCTGGAGGAATTCAACAGGTCAGGCAGCATCTTTGGAAATGAATAAGCAGTCAACGTTTTGGGCTGAGAGCCTTCTTCAGGACTGGAGAGGAAAGGGGAAGATGCAAGAATAAAAAAAAGGTGGGGGAGGGGAAGGAAAACTTTCTTTTGTGGTCTGCCCTAAATGTGACTTTAGATCTATCAGAGTGGATTATTCTGAACTGTTTCTTCAGTTCAGGAACAATTAAGAATGGATGGTGAACTCCAGAACATCCACCTCAATTGAAGGGATAAATTAAAGCATAAATATTAGCAAATCAGAAAATACAACACCAGGGCAACACAGTTACATAGTGGTTACCACAACCCTTTACAATACCAACGACCCAGGTTCAATTCCCACCGCTACCTGTAAGTAGTTTGTACGTACTCCCCATGATTGCAGTTTCTTCCGGGTGCCCCAGTTTCCTCCCACAGTCCAAATGCCTGCCAGTTGGTAGATTAACTGGTCATTATAAGTTGTTCTGTGATTAGACTAGGGTTAGATCAGGGTGTGGCTCAAAGGTCTGGAAGGGCCCATTCTACACTGTATCACAATAAGTAAATAAAAATTAAGCAGGAGTTTAAACTGGTGGATTTCAGTTATGGACGACAGTGACAGTGAAGGTATATTATCCATGTTTACTTTCTTGTTAGTACCACAACGGCTGGCTGGTGGCGCAGTGAGATCAGCGTCGGACTCTGGAGCAAAGTTTCCCGAGTTCGAATCCAGGTCAGGCCACCCCCGAGCACGTTACGACATGCTTAAAAAAAAGTACCCCAACAGTGGATCTGGTGAAAGATGATGACTCATCATAATGGTGGAGGAAGGCTACAGCAATGAAAACCATTAGACCATAAGACCATAAAATATCAGAACAGAATTTGGCCATTCAGCTCAATAAGTCTGTTCCGCCATTTCATCACGGCTAATCCAATTTTCCTCTCAGCCCCTAGCTCCTGTCTTCTCCTTATATCCCTCTATGCCCTGACCTATCAAACTTTGCTGTAAATATACATAAAGACTTGTTCTCCACAGATTCCTGTAGCAAAGAATTCCACAGATTTTCCACTCTCTAGATAAAGAAATTCCTCCTCATCTCCATACTAAATATATGCCCCTCTATTCTGAGGCTGTGTCCTCTGGTCTTAGACTCTCTCTCCATAGTAAACTTCTTCTCCATATCCACTCGATCATGGCCTTTCATCATTCAATAAGTTTCAATGAGGTCACCACTCATTCTTCTGAATTCTTGTGAATACAGGCCCACAGCAATCAAACGCTCTTCATATGACAAACCGTTCAATCCTGGAATCATTTTTGTAAACCTCCTTTGAATCTTCTCCAGTTTCAGCACATCCTTTCTAAAATAAGGGACCCAAAACTGCTCACAATACTCCAATTGAGGCCTCACCAGTGCTTTATAAAATCTCAATATTACACCTTTTCTTTTATATGCTAGTCTTCTTGAAATGAATGTTAACATCTCATTTGCCTTCCTTACCACAGACTCAGCCTGCAAATTAACCTTTACGGAATTCTACTCAAGGACTCCCAAGTCCCATTGTGCCTCAGCTTTTTATATTTTCTCTCCTTTTAGAAAATAGTCAATCTTTTCATTTCTTCTATCAAAGTCCATGACCATACACTTCCGACACTGTAATCCATCTGCCATTTCTTTGCTCGTTCTCCTACTGTGTCTAACTCCTTCTGTAGCCTCTCTACTTCCCCAAAACTACCTGCCCCTCCACCCATCTCATATAGTCTGCAAACACACTAACAAAGCCATCAATTCCATCATTCAAATCATTGGCATAAAGCGTAAAAAGCATCGGTCCCAACACGGACCCCTGTGGAACATTACTAGTCATCGGCAGCCAGTCGGCATTGTAGGATTGTTTCACAATAGCAAAGTCCTAGTTGCTGGAGGAAAAACTCAAAGTTTAAGTGGATCATCCAACTGGAGTCATATGATATGTTATAAGTAGCCTAGATGTTGTAGAATTCATCTCCATAAGAACTATGATTGTTTGTTGATGAACTGATGGTCATTTGAGCCATAAGCTCGGAACTTTTTAGAGAATGACACCAAGGTGCTTGTAGGTTATGAAGCACGTTGTGGGTTTGAGTGAACCCAGCCAGCTTCAGGAGGGTTTCAGAACTAGGAAGGGCAGTGTAATGTTCAGGTACCTTTCCCCTGGATTCCACCACACACAGCTGTGCGTACCTGGGGTGGAACAAACCAAGTCCGGGAGCCAGGCATTTCTCTCACTGTCACAGCGCAACTCGAATCATGCATGCAGAAGCAGCCAGAAGGTCACCAATGCAATTAACCAGCAGGTACTAAAACTTCCCAACAGAGTTTCGCATTCATGCTAAAAACCTTAAAGTGAAGTGTTGTTCCTGCGTGAATAATTTGTAGGCAGTAATTTGCTCCAATCTTTCAATATTCATTTTGTTAACTATTAATTTAACATAGTTCACTGTATTACATACTGGACTGTATCCAGCCCAGGTTTCCTTGGATACTGTCTGCCTTTCATAATACACCCGTGAATGCTGCTCCATTAGCAGTAATGGCTTTTAAAACCAGGGAATAATTCTTCACTCTGACCATGAAGGTTTTACCTTCCATTTTTAAACTGGCTGTCACATACAAAGCCCAGAGTAGAATAGGCTCTCCAAGTAACCCCATTCGGGTGGAATGAGAGCCCGATTTATTAGCCACCTCCATGCTACAATAACCATTTCAAGTTCACAGCAGGACGGAGGACAGACGGCAGCTATTCTTTGACGTCGGCAAGTGGATGCGGGGGGGAGGGTGCGTGAGGGCATGTGTGAGGCAGTCTGCACTTTCACTAGTATTTTTAGCCTCCTTGCTGATTGCCAGTTTGCTCCGGGGTAAGTCTTGACCCTGGATAAGGAAACTCAGTTACTGTATGCAACGCCTCTCCAGCTAGTTGCCCAGGTGTCAGGTTTGTCACGCTCTCCCTCCACATTAACTGTAGGCTCCAGCTGATTTCGGAGTCAGTCAGTATCAAGGGTTGAGTCTTGTACCGGAGTAATTATTGACAACACTGGTGTTGATATTGGTTTATTATTGTCACATGCACAAATATAGTGGAAAGCTTACTGTATCTTGCATACTGCTTATACAGATCAAATTATTATACTGTGTATCGCACCAGAATAATGAAAACCAAATGCAGAATAAAGTGTAACAGCTACCAAAACAGTGCAGAGCAGGTAAAGGATGAAATGCAAGATCATAACGAGGTTGATTGTGAGGCCAGGAGTCCATTTTATCATACAAGAGATCCAATCAGGCATCTCGTAAGGGTGGGACAGAAGCTGTCCTTGAAACTAGTGGTACATGCTTTCAGGCTTTTGTATTTTCTGCCCGAAGGGAAAGGGGAGAAGAGGGAGGGGTTGGTGTGGTTTTTGTTTATGCTGAAAGCTCTACTGAAGCAGTGAGAAATATAGACAGAGTCCACAAAGGGGAGAATGGTTCCTGTGATATGCTGAGCTGTGTTTAAGCCCCTGCAGTTTCTTGTGGTCATGTGCAGAACAGTTGTCATACCAAACCAACAGATGCTTCCCAACAGAATGCTTCCTAACCACTGCCAGTCCTAATGAAGGGTCTCAGCCTGAAATGTCGACTGCTTATTCATTTCCATTGACGATGCCTGACCTGCTGCATTCCTCCAGCATTTCATGTGTGTTGTTCTGGATTTCCAGCATCTGCAGAACCTCTTGTGTTTAAGTATACTTCCTCTGGTGCATTTATAAAAATTTGTAAGAGTCAATGGTTACATGCTGCATTTCTTTAGCCTCCTGAGGAAATAGAGGCATTGTTGAGCTTTCTTGGCCATAACATCAACACGGTTGGACTAGGACAGTCTGGGCAGTCTATTGGTGCTGTTTACACCTAGGTACTTGAAGGTCTTAACCCTCTTAATCTCAACATGGTTGATGCAGACGAGAACATTTACACTTCCACTGTTTTTGTCATCAATGACAGCTCAATTTTTTGTTGACATTGAGGGAAAGTATGTTGTTATGCATCCATATCACAAAGCTTTCTAACAGCTCTCTATCTTCTTCCTGCATTTCAACTCATTGTTATTTGAGATGCGACTTACTACGGAGTAATCATCTGCAAACTTGGAGATGGAGTTGGAGCAGAGATTAAGGATTGGATTTTGGGAAACGAGTCATAAACCCACCTCATACTCTTGAATATTGTTAAGGAGTCACAGCTGGGCATATGGCACATAGCAAACTACAGTACTGTGCAAAAGTCTAGAGTTATTTTATATAGTTTCAGATTGTATGGCCTCCACTGAGCCTTGATCTCAACATCATCGAGGCTGTCTGGAATTACCTGGAGAGTCAGAAATAAGCAAGACAAAGTCTGTGGAAGAACTGTGGAAAGTTCTCTGATATGTTTGGAACAACCTTTCAGCTGATTTTCTTATAAAACCTGATGATTTTACACAGTACTGTATTTATTCAGAAAATAAAATCTATCTAAAGAATGGAGTAAAAAGAAACCACAGCAACTTCTCCTGGTAAAAGCAGGTAATTTCCTTTAGACACAAGAAAATCTGCAGATGCTGGAAATCCAAAGCAACACACACACACAATGCTGGAAGATCCCAGCAGGCCAAGCTGCATCTATGGAAAAGATGAACAGTCAACGTTTTGGGCCGAGACCCTTCATCAGGACTCTTGAAGGGTCTCAGCCCAAAACATTGACTGCTTACTCTTTTCCATAGATGTTGCCTGACCTGCTGAGTTCCTTCAGCAGTCCGTGTATGTTAATTTCCGCAGAATGTGCAGTCATTTGAAGATAGTTACTGTTTGTGAATTAGTGTCTCTGTGTACATTGCCAAGGAAGTCTTAAGGAGTGACCATATATGTTTCCATCAGACGCTTTAGCTTCTTCTCACTTTCCAAAGACCTGCAGGAAGATTGCCTACAGTGTGTGAGTAGAGAAAATAATACACTTCATGTAGGAACAGTGTCAGTATGAACTCGTGACAAAAGGGCCTGCCCCCATGCTGTCTCCCTCTATTATTTAGAATATAATATTCTGAAATATTTTCTGCTGATGCCAAAAATTCACACATCTAGTCAGACCACTATTCACAATGTGGGAAACTGATGCCGTGAGACACGCAAATAAATCACTGCCTCTGAGTGGGGTGTGAGTGAGAGATGCACAGCCTTTTTTGCTGGAAGGAAAAGAGCAATGGTGCATAATGTTTTGGTGTCTTTTTCTATCAATCCTGCAGTAAGATGCCGCAGGCTAGTTCACTATATATGTTATCGAAGTGTTTTATTAAATAAAAGAATCTTCAGAAAGGCATACGCCATTTCCTTGCTTTTTGCCCAGTATTGTAGCTTCTACCCTAGGTAAAAACCTGCAGAAATATTCCACTCTAGATTGTTGCAAATTTTATGCCGTGAACGGCTAGCCACATGCGCTAGTTCTGAAAAGTAGCAGCAAATATTACATATTCCATGTGAGTTACACTCAGCGCCAATATTAATGATGGGTTTTCTGTAGATGACAAGGTCTAGGTCTATAGACATACTGATGAGTTGAATATATAAAGCAGTATGGTCATTAATTAGAGTAACACACAGAAAATGCCGAAGGAACTTAGCAGGTCAGCACAGCATCTAGGAAAAGGAATAAAGAGTTGATGTTTCATCAGCACCTTATTAAGAAATAAGCTCTATTTGTGTGCATCTTTCTGAAATTCAACTTATTCATTCGAGGAAGTGTTATACCCTCTGATCTAACAGTGAGGCAAAATTTTTTTTATCTTAAAAAGTCATGTTGACTACTATTTGCGAGGGACAATAAAAGCAAGATAAAATGCTGGGATTGATATGTGATTATTGACAGCTCTTTCAGGAAGACCCAAGAGACTTTACATCACTGTTACTGTCAAAAACAGATCAGCCAACCTTTACAAGGCAAGTCCAACAAGCAGCAATCAGATACAGTGCTGAGTGAGGGGTAAATATTGGCCAAGACTCCGATGCAATATCCCTGTTTTTATCAGAAGTCGCACAATGCTGTGGGCATGTATCCTGCTGTCAGAGAAGGTAGGGCCCCAGCTTAACTTGTTTATTAATTGTTTAAAATTCTATTTATTTACTTGGAGATACAGCGTGGAATAGGCCTTTCTGGCCCTTTGAGCTATGCTGTCCAGAGGCCCTCGACAAGCCCGATTAACCCTAACCTAATCACAAGACAATTTACAATGACCAATTAATGTACCTGGTAAGTCTTTGGACTGTGGGAGCAAACCGTCGCACCCAGAGAAAGCCCACACATTCCACAGGAGGATATACAGACTCCTTACAGAGAACGTCGGGATTCAGCTCCAAACTCTGACTCGCCGAGCTGCAGTAGCTGTAAGATTTCATGCTAACTACTGCGCTACCATGGTGCCTGTTCCACCCTGTCACATCAGACCATCACCCCAGGGGCATTATGCTCCAGTCTCTTGATGCGGGATTTCAACCCACAACCTGCTGACTCATTGGTAAGAGCCATACATGGAGAACAGAGAGAAGAGGAGTTTGAAAAGCTTAGTGAGATATAGATCAAGGACAAATAAAGAAATTAGTGAATCAGGTCAGGCAGCACTTGTACAGAGAAAGAGTTAATATTTATGGTTGCAAACCCTTTGTTATTTCTGACTCTGTTTCTCTTTACACAGACACTTCTTGACCTGCTGAAGGTAAAGTTGATCCCTGGTCTTTGATCCATGACCTTCATCCTTGAGTGTTCCTATCGTTTTAGTTAAGATGTCCACTACACAAAGAAAGGGGTTATAGAAAATAAAGTTCACAACATTATGAGCAGCGTTTTGAAGAGTGGGTTGACTGTGCATTAAAGTATTGCACACTTCATTGCCTGTAGCAGCAAAAGCAATCCTAAATGGCCAAAGTTGCCCTGAAGCCAAGGAGCAAAAGCCATGTGGCACCATGGTCTCTCATCAACGGGAGAGGCCAGAGCAGAAGGAGAGCGCTGGAAGTGACAGCAAGGAGACTCTCCTAGCTTTACCCTCTATCAAAGCAGTCAGGATTTGTCAACGCTACGCTGATGTTCAGAAATTCTTAAAAATCGTTAACAATGAAATGGACATCTTTAATGTTTCAAAAAGCTCAAAGAGTTAAAACACTTTAAAATAATTAACAGAGCAAGCACAATTAATTTAAAGTGCCTTTTATGTTTTTACCCTGCATCCTGACACCTGCAAAGTAACCATTCAGATGAATGAGTCTGTGTTCCCCAAGCCACAGAGAATCTAAGAGCAGCATGGCGTCACAGAATCTAGCATAATGCTTTACAGCACCAGCTGTAAGATCGGAGTTCAGTTCCTGCTCGAGCTTGTAAGGAGTTTGTTCTCCCCGTGACAACATGGGTTTCCTCCGGGTGCTGCGGCTTCCTCCTACATTTCACTGACATATGGGTTAGGTTTAGTCAGCTGTGGGCATGTTGC
The DNA here is from genome assembly GCF_030028105.1 of Mobula birostris. Classification (NCBI taxonomy): domain Eukaryota; kingdom Metazoa; phylum Chordata; class Chondrichthyes; order Myliobatiformes; family Myliobatidae; genus Mobula; species Mobula birostris. The sequence goes on along the minus strand of NC_092393.1, from coordinate 47,138,622 downwards.
GTTGGCACCAGAAGCATGGCAACACTTGCAGGCTGCCCCCAGCACATCTTTGAATGGCGCTGGCTGACGCAAAATGCTGCATTCACGATGTTTGATGTTTCAATATGCATGTGACTAAGCTAATCTCTCTTTATCTTTAGCTTCTGCACCATTGCTGGTCTCCCTTTAGCTTCCAGTCAGGAAAATTCCACCGCAGCTCGGGGCTTCCGCACCTAAACATCCCAGCACGTACACACACGGGTAATTGCCAATGGTTTAGTGAGGTAGTTGGACAGGTACCTGCTTCAGAAGATTTAGAAAGATATGGGCCAAATATAGGTGAATGGGCTGAGATTAGTTGGGCTGAATGGCCTATTTCTGTGTTGTATGATTGTGTCAATCTGCTGACAGAACTTGGGCTTCTATAAGTATATATATACATATTCAAAGAGAATGAAAGACGTAAAATGACCATTAATTTGAAATACTCCAGTGGATGGTGCTGTATGAAGGAGAGAGGAATGCAAACACTGGGGGAAAAAAGTGCCACCGCTCAAAAGGCTGATTATCAAAATCGTTCAGTCAGCCTACTGTAGCTTCACAGAAACAGTGATTGTCGGGGACTGGGTCCAGTCAGTCTGCAATCCAGCCTTCCTAGCTTTGATCTGGATAATAAGCTCGCTGAATGGGAACTGGCTGTCTTTAGGAAGCTCACTTCAACCTGATTTAGAAAAAAAGTCAGCAACCATTGTTTTGTAAGGAAAGCCTTGCATCAGTACAGCCAAGCATGACAGCTCGAGGCAGCAAATTGTCCTGGCACTCCACACTAATAATTAGCTTCTAATTGGTTGATTAATAGCAATAATGGGTGACTGTTTTATCAAGTGATCAATATTAAACCCTGCTTCCCTTGCAATAGGCCCCCAAAGGCATCCCAGTTGGATTCCCTTGTAGCTCTTTTCATTGGTAAAGCTACATCAAAGAGACAACTCTGGGCCTGAGAGAGTAGTCAGAACAGGTCCAGTGTCAAATAACTGTGAAGAAGCCGATCTTCCATTTACTCTGTGAAATTGATTAGGCATAGGCTGTCACACCAATCTCTCAGTTGTAGTACACACTGATATTGGGGAAAAATATCCAGGAACCCCTCCTCAGGGTCCTTAGGTCAGGCCTATTAGCACATACTGATAAAACAGTATGGGCCAGAGACAGTTCCAGATACCCAGACAGGGACAAGATTTCCTGCTGATCATTAACTACATTTTCACATTTACATTAGGGAAGGTCTTTTTGCAGTGCCTATTTAGGTAGACATTGGAATTCAGCAGATCTTTGACAAAGTCTTTCTTTCATCCTTGTAAAATGTTTAATTAGTGTAAGAGGTCGACAATTCCTGCTGAGGGAAGGTGAACTGAATGTCACCTCCTCCCCTTCAACTCTGTGACTTTCACTTGTTGATCGGGCATAAGATACTGAAATGTCCTCCTTTGCAGATTCAACCGTGTATTTTTGCCCACCTGATCATGTCCATGCTCCTAGAAGCAATTGAATGATATGTAAAATTAACTATACCATTAAAGTAATATATTAACATAAACATTTTAATAATTCTATCTAGGTGTAAAACATAGAGTAATGATTTTTCATTCAAAAGCTCAAATACAGTGTCAGCCCAAGCTCAAAAAATTATATCTTGAAGTTTTAGTCCAATGACTTAAGCATAAACCTACACTCACTTTCCAGAGCAGTACTGAAGCAGTGTTGCACTGTTTCTTTGATAAAACATTACCATTGCCATGTCTGCATTTCTAGATAGGTGCTATCCTACCTCAAGGACCTCAAGGAGTGTACATCATGGAGAAGGAGAGTCCATAATGATGGATGCTACCTTCTTGAGGCATCACCTCTTAAAGATGTCCCTGATGGTGGGGAGGGTTGTAGTTGGCTGAATCTACGACCCTTTGCGGCCTCTTTCAATCCTGCACTTTGGAAATTCCATGCCAGGTGGTGATGCAACCCAGTCAGAATGCTCTTCACCGTACATCTGTAGAATTTGAAAGAGCCTTTGGTGGTGGAATGGTCTGTTTGGGTTGCATGCAAACAAAAGCCTTTCACTGTGTCTTGGTACTGTTCCAATTCCTGCCTGAAGGTTGACCATGCACTGGTCACCCTGCCCCATTTTAACAAAACCTATGGCAAGGGTTCACGACCTGGGGTCCATGGACCTTTTGCTTAATAGTATTGGTCCATGGCATAAATAAGGTTGGGAACCCCTGCTTTATGGCCTGGGAAGTGGGCGCTGGTATGGCAATCAACCTTCTCCTTTCTCTAACTTCAAAATGTTGCCTTTAAGTAACCCTCACTCTTTCTTTGTTTTCATTCTGGATGTTATATATATTTCATCTGTTGCCTCTGTTGTGATATCATCACGTACAGACAATCCATCAAACTATCCCGCTCCTATGGATCCAGAGAGACAGCAGGATTACACAGGGTGACCCAAGGGATTTTCAAGTCTGACCCCACAGATATGAGGTCAGCAAAGCAGCAGACATGCTGCTTGTTGGCAGAGTCAAGGATGCAGTTTTCTCAGTGAGCAAGATGGTGTAGTGGTGGGAATACTAATCTACTGCAAAAGTACAAGGGAAAAGTAAGATATTATGGTTGCCTAGCTGAGCAGCTGTAAGAAGCAGAATTGCTGTGTTGGAAGTCTGAGCACCAATTGAGGAATCTTTGGGTCTTTGTCCCAATCCCATGAACTTCCAGTGAAATACAATAGCAGCTACAATGAGAAAGAAGCTTGTTGAAAGTAAAGGCTTTAGGAGAAGTGGGATGTTCCTGTTAACAGTAACCTTGTTGGACAAGAGATATGAACTGCAAATGCTCACTTGCCATAAAAAAAGCTCAAAAGTATACTAACTTCAGCAGCTCTTTCAGAAAAAAAAATCCACTATGTTTGATTTACATTATTCAGATAATATTCTGTAATACTGATTGAAGAAAGGAAGCAGGAGGGAATCACTGTTCTTCTGGTTAGAGATTGGGAGGATTTTCCACTTTCCATCTATATTTCAAGCTGGTTAAATGCGAGTATTGTGACAGAGATCTATAATGTAGAGAATGACTAATGAAGGAAATCACCTGATGTGGAGATCACCTGTTAAGGAACAGACTGCTATAGTGATCAGCCAATCTAGGGAGCATCCAAAATGGAGACCACCCAATACAGTGGATGACTGATATGGAGACCAGCTAATAGAGAGACAATGGGATCAGCTAACATGGAAACCTATCAGCATAAGAACTATCCAAAGCAGGGACCACCCTGCTCCAGCAAATGAGTCATATTGTACCGAGTTATTTAGTGCTTAAAGATCTAACATTGATTTATCCAGAGGTAAGTCACTTCAGTGATCATTTGTGTGAAAAGATCTAGAAAGTGCATAGTTGGACAGGTGCTTTTGGTTGCAATGAGAATTTATGCATTTGCTATTTTTACAATGTCAGATTCACTAGTTTTAGTGCAGTACAGTAAATTGGAGTTCAAATTGCCACACAACAATCATCATGATACACTTCAGGAGAAGCAGGAACACATGATATTGTACTCTTACTTTACTTTTGAGATTAAAATGGACATCTGAGTTCAAGACAGGCTTTGCTGGCAGCTCCAGGAAGGTAAAGGATCAAGGAGGCACGACAAGGTCCACCAGTAAAAGCACCTTTCTCCTGTTTCCTTTGCCTCTCTAATGAGTAACATCTCCTTAGGACTGGGTGCTCTAGAGCCGTAGCATTTGGTGTGGACTGATTGGACCGAAGGGCCCATATCGTGCTCTGTTGTTCTATATCTCTGAGTGCCTGTATGCAAATGCACATACACACGTAATCTCTCTCTCTCATACAGTGTCACATATATCTTTTCACATTCTCTTTGTCCCCCCTCTCTCTCTCTCTCACACACACACAGACACACACACACACACACACACACACACACACAAATGGCAGAGGGGAAGAAGCTGTCCCCTGAATCATTGAGTGTGTGCCTTTAGGATTCTGCACCTTCTTCCTGGTGGTCGCAATGAGACAAGGTATGGCCTAGGTGATGGAAGACTTAATGATGGACGCCAACTTTTGGAGGCATCACTCCTTGAAGTTGTCCTGGATGTTATGGAAGCTAGTCCTCATGATGGAGCTGACCAAGTTTACAGCTCTCTGCAGCTTATTTTGATCCTGTGCAATAGTGCCCCACCCTCCCCATATCAGATGTTGATGCAGCCAACTAGAATGCTTTCCATGGTACATCTGTAGAAATTTGCAATTGTTGTTGTGACATACCAAATCTCTTCAAACTCCTAATAAGATATAGCTGCAATCATGCTTTCTTTGTTGCTGTATCAATGTGTTGCATCCAGGATAAATCCGCAGGGAAGGCCGTTCAGGAACTTGAAATTGCTCACTCTCCCCACTTCTGATCTCGCTATGAGGACTGATGTGTTTTCCCTTGCCTTTCCCTTTCTGAAGTCCACAATAGAGTTCTTTCGTCTCACGGATACTGACCGTAAGTTTGTTGCTGTGACACCAGCCAACAGCTGATATGTCTCACTCCCGTACATCCTCTCGTCACAATCTGAATTTAATGGTGGTTATTATTGTCACATGTACCGAGTCATAGTGAAAATATCTTGTTTGCATGCCATCCTGTCAGATTGTCCCATACATAAGTACATCAAGGTTAGAAAATGAAAAACAGATGCAGAATATAATGCTATAACTACAGAAGAAGTACAGTGCGGGAAATACTACAAGGCAGGGGACAGGTGCTGGATTAAATAATGTGTGTGTGTGTGTGTATTTGCAACTATTGCATACATCTCTGAATGTCCCTCTGAAACACCCATGTTTAAACATCTATTTGAAAATGCTTTCACAGAAAAAGTTTCTCCATTGATTTCAACCAAGGCTTCTTTGTCATTGATTGAACTATATATTGCACATGGATAAATACAGCGTCGAGGAAGTTTGCCTACAGGAATGGCATATCCACAAGATGCTGTGACATGTTTGTGAAAAAGGAAATACCTAAAGAATATAAGGAATATTTAAACTGTGAGGCCTCCTTCAAAGAGAGATTATGGAGCTAGAAAGGAAAAATTGGATGCCTGAGAATAATTTTTTTTCATGCATTGTTATCTCTTTATTAACGTGCCAACATCATTGCCTAATCTCACATAAGATTTTCCAGTCAAGAGGTGAGATGAGGAAGTCTGTTTACGATGCATTCGGCCACCAGATGGTGCTCTCTCTACCCTGAAACAATTTTGTTTTATCCCTGTCCAAGGGTCAGTGTCCCTTTTCCAAAAGGCCAGCTGAAAACCAGGATCCCACTTCAGAAGCATCCACAAGACAGGCATTTGTCTCCTACTAAACTCAGAACTGGATTTTTAAAGCAAAGTTTGCATTTATATAGCACCTTTACTGCTCTTGGGTGGTCTAGGTGTCCTCCACAGCTCATGAAGTAGCTGCTCTGTAGTAAATGTGCAATCAATTTCTGCATAGTGAACTGACACTAATGGCAATAATATATTAATTGTCAGACTATTTTAGTGCTGCTTACTGAAGGATAAATATTAATCCAGTAAACTGTTATTTACATATTCTGGAGTCTTGTGATTTTATGTACACTCAAAAGAACTGTTGGGGCCTCAGTCAAATTTTTGAGATGATAAGCAGCATCTCCAGAAGCCCATCCATACTAGGGATAAACTATTGAGTCAGTGGTTAGAATATTGAACTAATAATCTCGAACAACTGCATTTAGTATAAGAACATAGTTCGCTAATAGTAGTGTCATAGGGAGATAAGGAGATGAAAAAGGCATTTAGCATGCTGGCCTTCATCGGTTAGGACATTGGATACAGAAGTTGTGAAGTTGTGTTGCAGTTATATAAGACATTGGTGATACCACACGAAGCAGTGTGTGCAGTTTTGGTCACACTGTTGTAGAATAAATTTATTAAACTGGAAGGAATGCAGAAAAGATTTAACAAGATGATGCCTACACCTGGGGACCTGAATTATGAGGAGTGGTGGCGTAGACTAGGAATTTATTTTCCAGTAAGATGGTGGTGTGCTTCGACACAGCAGTTCCTACTGGGTCAACCAAAGGTGCGATGGTCTTTTTTAAACAAATTTATTACAATCGCAAGACCCTGCTGGATATTACAAACTTAAAGAACACTATCAGTGAGTTGTTCATTGGTGGAGAAACTGAAGGAGCTGGACTTGATGTGGACTGTAATGCTGCCTGCAACAAACAGAGAGGCGTTGGTGAGCGAAGGAGTTTGCAGTCGAACAGCAAGTGATGCTTTTCTTGTGATCACAAGATCCTTTGGGACATTGGAGGTGTATAATGCTCCAAGTCCAATTCATTGACTTATTGGTGAACAGTGGGGGCAGATGGCAGGGGAGCTGTGTGTCCTTGGTCGTGGTGCAGACTAGGTCTCAAACCACGGGTGCCGCCTACTTGCATGCACCCAGGGGAGGTTGTCGGATGGTGTGAAGCGGCTGAGAGTATGAGACTCCCCCCCCCCCCCCACCGAATAGGATGCCAGTCTATCGTGAGGTTAACCCTCAGCATTTTGCTGGTACCCATTTTCAGCTGGGTGGACTGGAGCATTGTGTGGTTAAGTGCCTTGCTCAAGGACACAACACGCTGCCTCGGCTGAGGCTCGAACTCACGACCTTCAGATCACTAATCTGATGCCCTAACCACTTGGTCACGTGCCACACATATTTGTGTATGGTTGAATGGCAATTGAACTTGAACTCAGACAAACCCATTCTTTAGGTACGTAGAAGATTGAGGTATATCAGGTAATGAGGGGCACAGACAGGGTGAAAGATCATGGAGTTTCTCCCAGTGAGGGAGTACAAAAAAGAAGAGGACAAAGATTTAAGATAAGAGATGAGAGGTTTAAAATAGATATCTGGGGCAGCTTCTTCAGAGAAAGGGTAGTGTGTATTTGGAACGAGCTGCCGGAAACAGCAGCACATTAGCAACATTCAAAAATCTGTCCATATTTAAGTAGACGGAGAGGAGAGATATCGAGGCTATGAGCCGAACAGAAGCAAATGAGACCAGTGTGATGGACAACATAGTCACCATGGACAATTGAGCCAAAGAGCTGTTTCCACGCTGTACAATGGTATGTCTCAATGAGCACATGACATACTGGAAGAATTCAACATGTCAGGCACCATCGGTGGACTAATATGAACAGTTGACTCTTCATCCCTGCACCTCCATAGATGCCCCAACACCCTTCGAATTCCTCCTACATCTCATGCATTGCTCCAGATTCAAAGTTCAATGTACAAAGAAAATTTTACTATCAAAGTACATATATGTCACCAAAGAGAACCTTAAGATACATCTTCTTGTGGACATAGTCAATAGATCTATAGGATAGTAACTGTAACAGGATCAATGAAAGATCAACTAGAGTGCAGAAGACAACAAATCGTGCAAGTGTGAATATAAATAAATAGCAACAAATATCGAGAATATGAGATGAAGTGTCCTTGAAAGTAAGTTTATTGGTTGTGGGAACATTTCACTGATGGGGCAAGTGAAGTTGAGTGTATTTATTCCCTTCTGTTCAAGAGCCTGATGACATTCTTTCATCTGCAATCTCTTGTCTTTCCTAGAAGCCATTATTTAACAATCTAGAAATGGGAGTTTATATCACATCCCAGCGGTGATGGATTTCAAATTCTTTTGATTACATATCCTGGAATTAAGATAAAAAAGCAGTATACTGTGCCTGCAAAAATACCAGATTGCGATAAAAATCCAAGTATTCACTAATCCTTCGAGGAGGTGAAACAGTCATACATACTTGGAAATCAAAAAACCGCAGATGTTGGAAATCTGAAATTAAAAAAAAATTATACACACACCGTAAACACAAGAGATTCTGCAGATGCTGAAATTCTAAAGTAACACACACAAAATGCAGGAAGAACGTAGAAAGTCGGGCAGCATCTATGGAGAGGAATAAACAGTTGACATTTCAGGCTGAGATCCTTCATCGCGTCCTGCTTTACCTGCTGAGTTCCTTCACTTTGTGCAAGATGCTCAGGTTACATATTTTTATGTCATACTTGTGACTCAAAACAATTTGATTAACTCTTCATTGCCCCTTGAAAGCAAACAGGGAGCTATTGATCCCTGTGCCCTTCATGAATTGCCACAGCCCCAATGATCTTAATAATCCCTTGATTTCAGTCTTTGAGGCTGCGTGTGTATGTTCTTCATGAGGCTGAGCCTACGAAAAACATTTACCCAGACAAGGTACCTGGTCAAGCACCAAATACCTGTGTTAATCAACTGACTGTGTTCGTTGAGATCTTCAACCTCTTGCTCCGGCAGTCTGAGGTACCCACAGGCCTCATTTATACCAATGCCTGTGAAGGACTTGGGCAATGTGCCTCAATGACTATCAACCAGCAGCACTTACATACACAGTGATGAAGTGTTTTGAGAGGTTGATGATGAAACATATCGACTTCTGCCTGAGAAGTGACTTGGATGTACTTCAATTTGCCTACTGGTGCAACAGGTTCACAGCAGATGCCATGCCGTTGGCACTTCACTTAACCCTGGAACATCTACACGGTAAAGATGCACTTTATCAACTACAGCTTAGCATTCAATACTATCATCCCTTCAAAACTAATCAATAAGCTTCAAGACCTTGGCCTCAATGCCCCGTCGTGCAATTGGATATTCAATTTCCTCACTTGCAGATGCCAGTCAGTTTGGATTGGCAACAACATCTCCTCCACAATCTCCATCAGCATAGGTGGACCATAAAGCTAAAATGGGAAAATCTGCAGATGTTGGAAATCCAAGCAACCCACACAAAAATGCTGGAGGAACTCAGCACGCATCTAAACAGTCGGTGTTTCGGGCTGAGACCCTTAAAGGTCCATTGGTGCTGCCTGGCCTGCTGAGTTCCTTCAGCATTTTATACGTGTTGCACCAGAAGTCAGGGTGCTTATCCCCTTTCTGTCCTCACTTTACACTTAGGACTGTGTGACTAAGCACAGTTCCAATGCCATATTCAAGGTTGTTGATGACACCACTGTCATAAGCCAAATCTAAGGTGAAAGTGAATCAGCATATAGGAGGAAGACTGAAAATCTAGCTGAGTGGTGCCACAAAAACAATCTTACTATGATAGACTCAATGATTTCATCATGCATGTGGGTCTAAATGTTCCACTGAAACCACAGGGGTGGATATTCTTCTGGGAGGTGGAATTGTCACAAGAAATAAAAGTTGGTTCCTGTAAACTTCAGTGCTCAGTGCTGACTAGCACTGAATCCCAGTCAATCCATAGGCTGCTGTTACAGTGAGTGTGTCCTCAGACACTGATTCATTTCCTCATCTACTCTGCAGAAATAGGGCTAAGTCAACAGAGTAGAAGGATCAAAACACACAAAATACTGGAACTCAGCAGGCCAGGCAGCATCTATGGAAAAAAAGTACAGTCAACATTTCAAGCTGAAAATCCTTTGGCAGGACTGGAGATAAAAACCTGAGGAATAGATTTGAAAGGTGGGGGGGGGAGGGGAGCGAGAAACTCCAGGCGATGGGGTGAAACTTGGAGGGGGAGGGATGAAGCAAAGAACTAGGAAGCTGATTGGTGAAACAGACAGAAGGCCATGAAAGAAAGAAGAAAGAAGAAGAGGGAGGCGATGGGCAGGCAAGGAGATAACATGAGAGAGGGAAAGGGGATGGGAAATGGAGAAGTGGTGGGAGGGGGTGGAGGCATTACTTGAAGTTTGAGAAATCGATTTTCAGGCCATCAGGTTGGAGTCTACCCAAACAGAATATAAGGTATTGTTCCTCCAACCTAAGTGTGATCTTATCCCGACAGTGGAGGAGGCCATAGATGGACATGTCGGAATGGGAATAGGAAGTGGAATTAAAATGGGTGGCCATTGGGAGATCCCGCTTGTTCTGGCGGATGAAGCATAGATGCTCGGCGAAGCGGTCTGCCAACCTACGTCCGGATGTTTTGCTTGCTAATAGGTGTACCTGTGAACACTCTGTCAGAGATCTAGGTGTCGTTGTGCCACAACAACAGCTTCTTTCTCAATGTCAGTACGATCAAGGAACTGATAATTGAGTTTAGGGGGAGGAAACCAGTGGTCCATGAGCCAGTCCTCTTCAGAGAATCAGAGGATCAGAGGTGGAGAGGGTCAGCAACTTTAAATTCCTTAATGTTGTTATTTCAGTGGACCTGTCCTGGGCCCAGCATTTAAGTGCAATTATGAAGAAAGCACAGTAGTACCTTTACTTCCTTAGGAATTTCTGAAGATTTAGCATGACATCTGAAACTTTGACAAACATCTGCAGATGTGTGGTGGAGAGTATATTGATTGACTAATGCCCTTGGACTGAAAAATCCTTCAAAAAGTAGTGGTTATGGCCTAGTCCACCACAGTGTAAAGTCCTCCCCACCACTGAGCAGACTTACACACAGAATTGTCACAGGAAAACATCATCCATCATCAGGAACCTCCCACCACACAGCTCATGCTCTCTCCTCTCTGTTGCCATCAGGAAGCAGACAATGGAGCCTCAGAGCTCTACGTCAGGTTCAGGCCTCAGCAATCAGTCTCTTGAACCAAAGGGGATAAATTCACTCAACTTCACTTGCCCCATCATTGAATTGTTCCCACAACCTATGGACTCACTTTCAAGGACACTTCATCTTATGTTCTTGATATTTGTTGCTTATTTATGTATTATATTATCTCTTTCTTTTTAAATTTGCACTATTTGTTGTCTTTAGCACAGTGGTTGAATGCCCATTTGATTTGGTCTTTCATTGATTCTATTACGGTTATTATTGTATTTGGTTATGAGTATGATGTCAAGAAAATGAATCTCAGTTTGTATATGGTGTCATATATGTGCTTCAATAATAAATTTACTTTGAATTTTTATGGAGTCATACAGCATAGAAGCACCCTCTTCAGCTGAACTATTCCATGCCAACCATGTTAGTCGTATTTGCCTCTGCTTGGCCCAAATTTGGTTGGAACCTAACTGCAGTATACAAAACAGTAGTTCAAGAACCTTTTCATTACCTCTCTCTCAGAATAATTAGAGATAATCAAAAAATGCTGTCCCTATTAGTAATGCTCATTTCCCAAGAAACAAATTATAGAAGCTGACATTTCAGCCTCGATTTTCAAGTTGTGCAATCAGAGAATCTTCTGATTGGGAATTAAAGTGCACTGCCAAGAAGGCCCACCAGCGCCTTTACTTCCTGCGAAAACTAAAGAAATTTGGCCTGTCCCCTAAAACCCTCACTAATTTTTATAGATGCACCGTAGAAAGCATTCTTCTAGGGTGCATCACAACCTGGTATGGAAGTTGTTCTGTCCAAGACCGAAAGAAGCTGCAGAAGATTGTGAACATTGCGCAGCACATCACACTAACCAATCTTCCATCCTTGGACTCACTTTACACTGCACGCTGTCGGAGCAGTGCTGCCAGGATAATCAAGGACATGACCCACCCAGCCAACACACCTTTCGTCCCTCTTCCCTCCGGGAGAAGGTTCAGGAGCTTGAAGACTCATACGGCCAGATTTGGGAGCAGCTTCTTTCCATCTGTAATAAGACTGCTGAACAGATCTTGACCTGGATCTGGGCCGTACCCTCCAAATATCCAGACCTGCCTCTCGTTTTTTTTGCACTACCTTACTTTCCATTTTTCTATTTTCTATTTATGATTTATAATTTAAATTTTTAATATTTTCTATTGATTTGTAATCCAGGGAGTGGGATCAATTGTTTGGCGACAATAAAGTATAAAGTATATTATTGAAAGGAAGTAGGCTATGCTTATAAATAAACAAATAAGTGAATCACAGGTCATGTGACTTTATGATTTGTACGGAACATTTTTCATGCAACTATTGAAATTGGACTTTATCATGTGTTGAACCTTCAGGTGTTCACAACAGTTGGAATTGAAGTTGGAATTGGTTCATTAAAGATTAGCTTAACTTGTCACATGTACATTGAAACATCAAACCATACAGTGGAATGTGTCACATTGTGTCAACGACCAGTACAATCAGTGCATTCTGCTGGAGGCAGCCATGCTTCAAAAGCCAACACAACATGCCTGCCGCTCGCTAACCCTAACTGTACGTCTTTGGCATGTGGGAGAAAACTGGGGCAACCAGAGGAGTGCCATGCATTCATAAGGAGAATGGACAAACTCCTTGCAGACAGCAGCAGGATTCAAACCTCGACCAGTGATCACTCATGATGAAAAGCAACTGTCCTAACTGCTACTCAACTGTACTATCCTGTCTCAAGGAATTATTGTCACAAGTAGGAAGCTACAGCAACAGGTCTTGCCTCACATCCATCAGATCCGTATTGCAAGGATAAAAGCAGTAGGTGAATCCAGAATAGAGTTACTGTTACAGGAAAAGTCCAGTGCAGTTAACAAAAAGGTGTAAGGGGCAGAATGAGGTGGATTGTGAGGTTAAGAGTTCATCTTGAATGCATAATTCAACAAAATTAGTTGGCTTCATCATGGGTACAAGCCTCTGTAGTATCGAAGACATCTTCAAAGAGCAGTGCCTCAAAAAGGTGGCATCCATCATTAAGGGCCCACACCACACAGGACATGCCCTCTTCTCATTGTTACCATCAGGAAGGGGGTACAGAAGCCTGAAGGTAAGTACTCAAATACTGTGTTACAATAGTGGTGTGAGAAGAGATGACACATCAAACCTTGAAGTGGATGGGTTGCAGCAGCAGAAGACCATGAACATGAGCTCAGTGGTCACTTTACTAGATGCAGGAGGTATCAAATAAAGTGGCCACACAGTATTAAAAAAATCATAGAGCAATGAAGCCTATAGCAAACGATAGACCATAGACATGAGGAACACATATGCTACATGCTGCAGTCATGTCTTTAGCATCCAAGATAAGTTATTAGTTTTTCAGATGGGTTGGGGGAATATTATGAATGACTTTACGCCTCCAGTCATGTTGTCCTAACTGACCTAATATTTAGGTGTCAAAGAAAGACAAATCTGGATCACGGACCAAAAAAAAGCCTTAACATTTCCTACAAGATTTGTTTTATTGATTGAGTGCAGTCACTGGGAACAAATCTTTGTTGGCCCACACACAGCTCATAGGATTCAAACCGAGTGCAAAAATAAATCTTGAAAATAGTCAGCCAATGTGTATGTACATGTTCTGTTGGAAAAACATTTGCTTGCTCCACTGACGGTCTGCTGCCTCAGATTCCTGTATGTGCCACCTCCTGCTGTGTTACAGCTTACCTTGGTGGCTGCCGAAGATTGAGACCCTGTAGCCAACCCAGCTGTGACCTGGTTCAAGTCTAAACAGTTAGGTGGGGTTTGTCAGGCGCTATGCTGTGCAAGATACTTCAAAGCATTACTTCAGATCATGCTTGGTCACAATGATTGGAGGTCAGTCAAAGAGACTCTACAGTTCCATTCACTGCATGCCTGAAGCCTTGGCCTCCTTTGAGAATTCACTATTTTCTTAACACAGTGTTTGACCTGTTTGCTCATTCTTAAACCTGAGTGCCAGTATTTGTCTTGAAAGTGCTTTCTGTCTCAGGTGAGGATGTAGAAATAAATATTCTTTACAAAACAATGAGGCTCTGAATGAGCCGTTCTTTTCCTTGTTCGTTCTATGTAATTTCTCCTCCCCTTTTGTTCTCTTGCTTTCCTAAAAGGGGGTGACCTATACTGGCCTGGAGCTGGGGAGTCAATGCGATGCTTTTGATTTCCAAACCACTGTGGCCTTCTTCAAGCCTACTGGTCGGGGCAGTATTTATTTTTTTGTCTAGCCAACAGTTTAAATGAGCAATCTTAAATCAGCCTTCACACTAAGGAGTGAAATCAAGCCAAAAGATCTAGCAGAACATATTGGCTATTCTGTGCAAAGGAGCAAAGTTTAGAATCCTCCAGTTAATTCCAGTAGGTGCCTTGTATTGACCCTAGCTGCCAAGCCTGACTGTATTCTCACCAAACTTTCACTACAAAGTACTAACTGTGACGAGATCCTGAATTACCCCTATGAACTATGCTTTTGAGAAGAGGGAGAGAGAGAGAGAGAGTTATTTACCACCGATATCTTGTTTTGAAAAGAGAGAGAGAGAGAGAGAGAGAGAGAGAGAGACAAAGACTAATTGTTGGACTGTCACTTTAAAGAACGAGAAAGAACTGGTTAACTTTTGGATTTCTGCTGAGTTGGAGACAGCACTGAGCAGCTCATAAGTTGCTATGGTGACCGAGGGTGTTATTTAATGGACACTTGATGTTATCATTTTTGGCAGGTTGTTGACACTTCTCAAGGACTTTTGCCTGCTTGCATTTCTTCACAGAGAGAGGAAGGAGGAGTTATTTGAATGACAGTTGGTGCTCAGCACGGGAAGATAAAATAGGAGGTCAGATGATAGACCTCAGGCACATGTTTTGGACACTGAATGAGCATTGTTGTGCCCACAGGAAAAGTGGGTTTTGGAGGATCGATCAGGTGGATCGATCTGTTGCTCTTGCAGTGGGAAGGAAAAGGGGTTGACTGGTGGGGAGTTGTCCACGTGTCCTCCCTCGCCTGGGTGATAGCTCCACCATGGAAAACCAGTCCTCTTTGTTAAAGTCACAGTCGGTGACTTTTCGAGGATTTCGAAGGACAATGAGAAGATTAACGGCGTCAGCTCACCTGAAGACTCAAATCTTTCCCTCTCTCTCTCTCCATCACTACTCAATTCAATACCACAAACTGAACTGAACTGAACTTTACTCATCATCGTAAGACTGTATCTTTTTACCCCTAGACTTAAAGAAGCTTGGTTTTCCATACATATATTACCACACATACTGATATACTTACTTATATATATAATCATTGCTAACCTGTTTGATTTATCTACATTTTATTACTGTATTGTGTAGTTACTAATAAATATTATTAGTTAATAGCAATACTGGACTCCAAAGTGTTTTCCATCTCTGCTGGTTCTTTATTCCCATCACGGGGTACGTGACATAACCAACAGGGTCCGCTGGATAGCAAGCATCAGTAGAAGCTCAGGCTCATTTTGGATGTGCAGGACCCTCAGTCCATGAGCATTATTTCACCATTCCTTTAATTTTGCATTACTTATTGGAGTGGCACCGTAGCTTCGTGGTTGGCGTAACACTACTACAGCACCAGCCACCCGGGTTCAATTCCCGCTGCTGTCTGAAAGGAGTTTGTGCATTCTTCCCATGACTGCATGGGTTTTCTCCCAGTGCTCTGGTTTCCTCCCATATTCCAAATACACACAGGTCAGTAGGTTAATGGGTCACATGGATGTAATTGGGTGGCACAGGCTTGTTGGTCTGGAAGGATCTGTTACCATCCTGTATAACCATATAACAATTACAGCATGGAAACAGGCCATCTCGGCCCTTCTAGTCTGTGCCGAACTCTTACTCTCACCTAGTCCCCAACCTGCACTCGGTCCATAACCCTCCATTCCTTTCCTGTCCATATATCTATCCAACTTAACTTTAAATGACAACATTGAACCTGCCTCAACCACTTCTGCTGGAAGCTCATTCCACACAGCTACCACTCTCTGAGTAAAGCAGTTCTCCCTCATGTTACCCCTAAACTTTTGCCCTTTAACTCTCAACTCATGTCCTCTTGTTTGAATCTCCCTCACTCTCAATGGAAAAAGCCTATCCACGTCAACTCTATCAATCCCCCTCATAATTGTAAACACCTCAATCAAGTCCCCCCTCAATCTTCTACACTCCAAAGAACAAAGACCTAACTTCTTCAACCTTTCTCTGTAACTTAGGAGATAAAGCCCAGGCAATATTTTAGTAAATCTCCTCTGTACTCTCACAATTTTATTGATATCTTTCCTATAATTCGGTGACCAGAACTGTACACAATACTCCAAATTTGGCCTTACCAATGCCTTACACAATTTCAACATTACATCCCAACTCCTATACTCAATGTTCTGATTAATAAAGGCCAGCATATCAAAAGCATTCTTCACCATCCTATCCACAAATAAAATACAGTACAGTATCTTCAAATAAAATACAGTAAACAGTAATTGTATGGATCTGCACGTTATTGCTGTCACAAAATTTCACATCTTATAAGACAGCAATAATAAACCTGATTCAGATTCAGCTTCAACTGCAACTCATATAACCTGGTAGTCATTATGGCACCTGAGTTTCTCCACTCGATTTGAATAACTGGCTCGTATGTACTGAGATGTGTGACTTGTATGGCTCCGTTTCAGACTGGGGGAGGGTATTATCTACTTAACCTGTGCTAGAATTAACTTATGCAGGTTAAAATTTGCTCTCCAATCAACAAATTAATATAATTAGAGGGTGTTTTAGTTTGTGCATACAGTTTGTGTCACCCTCAGCTGATACCATCACCAGCTCTCTGAGTTTAAAACTTGGTGGAATAGTCAAGGACCGGCACTGATGAATTAAACTTTTCCACCAGACGCATTTGAGACCATGGCAAAACATTTTAGTGATGTGCAGAATCTCTGTCCAATTTAAAATGATGGAAAATTGCTCAGTGACATTATGGTCAGTTAAATCCTGGTAAAGCCAAAAATTACATCAAGGAAACTGAAGTTTAACTAAACTCTACTCCTATTGGACACACAGAGGTCATTAACTCATTAACTGGATGTGGATTTGGGGTTGCACAGTAGTACAATGTTATGCTATTACATACCAGCGACCTGGGTTCAATTCCGGCTGCTGTCTGTAAGAAGTTTGTCATTTCTCTCCACGACTCCATTGGTTTCATCCAGATGCTCCAGTTTCCTGCCACATTCTAAAAATGTACAGGTTACTAGGTTAGTTGGTCACATGCGTGTGGGCTTATTGAGTCTGAAGGACCTGTTATCCTGCTGTATCTCGAAATAAAAATAAAATAACTGACTGGCAAGCCTAGTATTTTCTTGTCCCTATTTGACCCCTGGACTGATCTTCTTTCAGTTAGTCCTGACGAAGGGTCTCGGCCCAAAACGTAGACTGTACCTCTTCCTAGAGATGCTGCCTGGCCCGCTGCGTTCACCAGCAGCTTTTATGTGTGTTCCTGGACTGAGTGTCAGCTTCAGGGAATAATTAATAGTTAACCACTGTGGTAAGTTTAGAATTAGGAAAAGACCAGACCTAGTAAAGCCGGCAGCTTTCCTGACTTGAACGAGATTAGTGAATGAGATGGGGTTCAAAGTTGCTGTTTTATTTATTCTGAGTTTATTTGATTTCTTGAATTGAAATGACCAGCTGCCACAGTTGGATTCAAATTCATGGCTCTGGATCAAGACGCAGGACCTCCAGGAGTTCCATGGATTGGCAGTTAGGGGTGGGTGGGCTTCGCAGTGGAAGTAACCTTGGATTGCTGCTAATAATCAGAGGAATCCATTGGAGCCTTAGGGGAAAGTACAATTCGGCTTGACTAATAGTGTCAATAATCTTGTCAGCACTAACTGAGAGGATTGCTGACTTTAGCCCTTAGTATAAAATGGGTAATATCGGGTCAGCTGGATGTTAGAACTTCTGGCTCATTTTCATTCAGTTAACATCCATGTTCTGGTACCCCTTGCTAACACAGCCACAATGGCCAATTTAAATCTTCACTCACACAGGAAAAATCATTGAATTGCTGCCTTTTCAAGCAAGGAAGCTGGTTCTGGTTGTGCAGAGAAATCACCTTGAGGAGCACAAAAGGGGGCCAAGGAAATAGGTTTACAACGCTAGTGCTTGAAGTTTATATATCAAATTAAGTCTTATTCAGGTAAGGTCACAAGGAATTGTCTCATTAATTCTGTATGTAATTTGGTCCAGCCAGTTACTTGGCACCTCCTTTAACAGGTGAATGGTGGAATTGCAGAGTAGTGATTTTTGATTGGCTGGTGGGAATGAATGGATTTATACTAAGATGCTAATAAAAAAACATGCATTCTAACATGTGTGATGCCTTGAATTTGAAATGAAAATCAGGGAGAAAAATATAAAACAGTCACATACTATTTTGCTCTTTTTTTACACTATGTACGTCAATGTAACGAGGCGGTTTAAATAGTTTGGCATGGACTAAATGAGCCAAAGGACATTTTATTTCAGAATCAGAATCAGGTTTATTATCAACGGCACGTGTCGTGAATTTTTTTTACTTAGCAGCAGCAGTTCAATGCAAGACATAATATATATGAAGAAGAAAAATAAAAACAGTAATAAATAGTAAATCAGTTACAGTATATGTAAATTGAATAGATTAAAATTCATGCAAAAACCAGAGATAGTATATATTAAAAAAATGAGGTAGTGTTCATGGGTTTAATGTCCATTTAGGAATCGGATGGCAGAGGGGAAGAAACTATTCCTGAATTGCTGAGTGTGTGCCTTCAGGCTTCTGTACCTCCTACCTGATGGTAACAGTGAGAAAAGGGCATGCCCTGGGTGCTGGACGTTCTTAATAATGGATGCTGACTTTCTGAGACACAGCTCGTTGAAGATGTCCTGGGTACTTCGTAGGCTAGTATCCAAGATAGAGTTGACTAAACTTACAACCCTCTGCAGCTTCTTTCGGTCCTGTGCAGCAGCTCCCCCATACCAGAGAGTGATGCAATGTGTCAGAATGCTCTCTACGGTACATCTATAGAAGTTTTTGAATGTACTTGTTGGCATATCAAATCTCTTCAGACTCCAAATGAAGTGTAGCCACTGTCTTTCCTTCTTTATAACTGGATCAATATGTTGGGACCAGGTTAGATCCTCAGAGATCTTGACACCCAGGAACTTGAAACTGCTCACCCTCTCCACTTCAGACCATTCTATGAGGATTGGTATGTGTTCCCGTGTCTTACCCTTTCTGAAGTCCACAATCAGCTCTTTCGTCTTACTGACGTTGAGTGCCAGGTTGTTGCTGGGGCACCACTCCACAAGTTGGCATATCTCGCTCCTGCGTGCCCTCTCATCTATGACTATGACTCTACAACTCCATATATTTCTTATTGTAACTTACAGCATTTTTAAAGCATTGCACTGTGCTGCTGCCACAAAACGAAAAAATGCATGACATATGCTGGTGGTAATTAATCAGATTCTGATTCCTACGTACTTCATCGATGCAAGAGACTACAGATGCTGTAACCTGGAACTTAAAAAAATGCTGGAGAAGCACAGTGGGTCGTGCAGCATCTGTGGAGGCAGTGAGAGGGTTGAGATTTTGTGTCAAGAACCTGCAACGATACTGACCTGAAAGGTTGATCATCTACTCCCAGATCTTGATGAGCCACAGAGTGGATGTTTGAGCCACATACACTTGTCTTTGCTACAGGCCATAGTCAGGTGTTTCTACTCTAGCACATATCCCAAAGTCCTTTCCAGGATCAGGTTTAATATCACCAGCATACGTTGTGAAAGTCTTTGCAGCAGCTGTACAATGCAATGCATAATAACAGAGAAAAAACTGAGTTGCAGTAGATATATAAAATAGTTAAGTTAAATAAGTAGTTTAAAAATGGAAATAAAAAAAATTTGTGAGGTAGCATTCATTTGTTAAATGCACATTCAGAAATCAAATGGCAGATGGGAAGAAGTTGTTCCTGAATCGTTGAGTGTGTGTCTTCGTGCTTCTATACCTCCTTCCTGATGACAGCAATGAGAGGAAGGCATGACCTGGGTGATGGGATCTTTAATGATGGACGTCACTTTTTTGAGGCATCACTCCTTGGTACTACGGAGGCTAGTGCCCATGACTGAGCTGACTAAATTTTACACCTCTCTGCAACTTGTTTTGATTCTCTGCAATAGCCCCCTCATTCCCTCCCCCCATTACCAGAGGGTGATTCAACCAGTTAGAGTGCTCTCCATGGTACATCTGAAAAAGCTTTCAAGTGTTTTAATTGACATACTAAGTCTCCTTGAACTCCTTATGAAATATAACGCTGTCATATCTTCTTTGTAACTGCATCGATATGTTGGGTCCAGGTTAGATACTCAGAGATATTAAGACCACAAGACAAAGGAGCAGAAGTTGGCCATTCAGCCCATCGAGTCTGCTCCACCATTTTATCATTTGCTGATCCATTCTCCCATTTAGTCCCACTCCCCCGCCTTCTCACCATTACCTTTGATTCCCTGGCTACTCAGATACCTATCAATCTCTGCTTAAATACATGCAATGACTTGGCCTCCACTGTCGTCCGTGGCAACAAATTCCATAGATTCACCACCCTCTGGCTAAAAAAATATCTTCGCATCTCTGCTCTGAATGGGCGCCCTTCAATCCTTAAGTCATGCCCTCTCGTACCAGCCTCCCCCACCATGGGAAACAATTTTGCCACATCCACTCTGTCCATGCCTTTCAACATTCGAAATGTTTCTATGAGATCCTCTCTCATTCTTCTAAACTCCAAGGAATACAGTCCAAGAGCGGACAAATGTTCCTCATATGTTAACCCTCTCATTCCCAGAATCATTCTAGTGAATTTTTTCTGAACCCTCTCCAACGTCAGCACATCCTTTCTTAAATAAGGAGACCAAAACTGCACACAGTACTCCAAGTGAGGTCTTACCAGTGCCTTATAGAGCCTCAACATCACATCCCTGCTCCTATACTCTATTCCTCTAGAAATGAATGCCAACATTGCATTCTCCTTCTTCACCACTGACTCATCCTGGAGATTAACCTTAAGGGTATCCTGCACGAGGACTCCAAAGTCCCATTGCATCTCAGGACTTTGAATTCTCTCCCCATTTAAATAATAGTCTGCCCATTTATTTCTTCTGTCAAAGTGCATAACCATACACTTTCCAGCATTGTATTTCATTTGCCACTTCTTCGCCCCTTCTCCCAATCTATCCAAGTCTCTCTGCAGACTCTCTGTTTCCTCAGCACTACTGCCCCCCTCCACCTATCTTTGTATCATCAGCAAACTTAGCCACAAAGCCATCTATTCCATAATCCAAATCGTTGATGTACAACGTTAAAAGAAGCGGTCCCAACACAGACCCCAGTGGAACACCACTGGTAACCGGCAGCCAACCAGAATAGGATCCCTTTATTCCCACTCTGTGTTTCCTGCCAATCAGCCAACCAGAATAGGATCCCTTTATTTCCACTCTCTGTTTCCTGCCAATCAGCCAACGCTCTATCCACATATGTAACTTTCCTGTAATTCCATGGGCTCTTATCTTGTTAAGTAGCCTCATGTGTGGCACCTTGTCAAAGGCCTTCTGAAAATCCAAATACACAACATCCACTGCATCTCCCTTGTCTAGCCTACTTGTAATTTCCTCAAAAAATTGCAATAGGTTTGTCAGGCAGGATTTTCCTTTAAGGAAACCATGCTGAGTTCTGCCTATCTTGTCATATGCGTCCAGGTACTCCGTAACCTCATCCTTGACCATCGACTCCAACAACTTCCCAACGACCAATGTCAAGCTAATAGGTCTATAATTTCCTTTTTGCTTTCTTGCCCCCTTCTTAAATAGTGGAGTGACATTTGCAATCTTCCAGTCCCCCGGAACCATGCCAGAATCTATTGACTTTTGAAAGATCATTGCTAATGCCTCCGCAATCTCCACAGCTACTTCCTTCAAGGCATGAGGGTGCATTCCATCTGGTCCGGGAGATTTATCTACCTTTAGACTATTCAGCTTCCTGAGTACTTTCTCTATCATAATTGTGACTGCACACATTTCTCTTCCCTGACACCCTTGTGTCCGGTATACTGCTGATGTCCTCCTCAGTGAAGACCGTTGCAAAATACTCGTTCAGTTCCTCCGCCATCTCGTTATCTCCCTTTACAATTTCTCCAGCATCATTTTCTTTCTTTCTTTCTTTTTCCAATATTTATGATTGATTTCTGTATAGAAGAATACAGAGTACAAGAAAATACATATTATAAAACAAAAGAAAAAATATAATAATATCAGATACAGTATATTGAATCACATTAACAAGCTTCTTACTCTATATTCATTTAGATTAGATTAACTCATATATTAGAATATAAACAATTTTTATAAAAATAAAAGGATCTACACCCACTACCAAAGTCGAAGCTGTTTGGAAAAAAAACTTATCAGATAATAAAATATACTATTAACCAACTTCTGTACTTTAACAGGAAGTGAAAGATTATGAAAATAATTTAAAAACGGCCCCCACAAATTTTGAGAATCTTGCTTAGATTCAGAAATTGAACAACGAATCTTTTCTAAATTTAGGCATGCCATAACATCCCGTAACCACTGAGCATGATTAGGCGGAACAGCATCCTTCCATTTAAACAAAAGCGCCCTTCTAGCCATAAGAGAGATAAAAGACAGAATGTGCAGATTAGATGTCTTCAAAATGATATCTTTCCTTCCAACAATACCAAATAGGGCAGTCAAAGGATTAGGCTTAAAATTACTTTAAAGAGTACAGAAGAAGTTTGGAATACTTCCTTCCAATATTTTTCAAGACTTGGGCACATCTAAAACATACGAATAAGTGAAGCTTCTCCATTGTTGTACCTATCACAGTAGGGAGATATATCCCTATAAAAATGAGATAACATCCTTGGTCATATAAGCCCTATGAACTACTTTAAATTATAGGAGGGAATGACGAGCACATAGTGATGAAGTATTAACCAATTTAAAAATCTCATTCCAAGTTTCTTCAGAAATTGAGGTCTGTAAGTCTCGTTCCCAAAGATTTTTAATCCTGTCTAAAGAATCATTTCTCATTCCCAACAACATATCATAAATATTGGATATTGAACCATATATAGAATGGTTTCATATTAAGAATTTCATCTAATATGTTCTTATCAGGTCTACTAGGAAATATATATAATGGATATCGCAGAAAATCTCTAATTGTAAGTACCGAAAAAAATGGGTTTTTGGTAAACTATATTTAGTTGACAATTGTTCAAACGAAGAAATACTTCTTCCCACAAACAGATCCCGGAAATATGTAATGCCCAATCTTTCCCATTGTTTAAAGACTACATCAGTCATAGAAGGCTTAAAAAAAATTTTAAAATGGGACTAGAAAGGAAGAATCTCAATAAACTAAAGTGTTTTCTAAATTGTATCCAAATCCTTAAAGTAAGTTTGACTACCACATTTTCAGTTATCTTACTTAAGAATAAAGGAGGTGAAGATCCCATTTTCTATCAGTCCTATATCTGCTCTCACCTGTCTTTTACTCTTCATATACTTGAAAAAGCTTTTAGTATCCTCTTTAATATTATTTGCTAGCTTCCTTTCATAGTTCATCTTTTCCCTCTTAATGACCTTCTTAGTTTCCTTTTGTAAGCTTTTAAAAGCTTCCTAATCCTCTGTCTTCCCACTAATTTTTGCTTCCTTGTATGCTCTCTCTTTTGCTTTAACTTTGGCTTTGACTTCTCTTGTCAGCCTCGGTTGCATCCCTTTTCTATTCAAAAATGTCTTCTTTTTTGGAATATATCTGTCTTGCACCTTCCTCACTTCTCGCAGAAACTCCAGCCACTGCTGCTCTGCTGTCCTTCCAGCTAGTGTCCCTTTCCAGTCAACTTTGGCCAGTTCCTCTCTCATGCCACTGTAATTTCCTTTACTCCACTGAAATACCGACACATCGGATTTCGGCTTCTCTTTCTCAAATTTCACAATGAACTCAGTCATGTCATGATCACTGCGTCCTAAGGGTTCCTTCAGCTCAATCTCTCTAATCACCTCTGGTTCATTACACAATACCCAATCCAGTACAGCCCATCCCCTAGTGGGCTCAACAACAAGCTGTTCTAAAAAGCCATCTCGCAAACATTCTACAAATTCTCTCTCTTGAGATCCAGTGTCAACCTGATTTTCCCAATCCACTTGCATGTTAAAACCCCCACAATTATCATAACACTGCCCTTCTGACAAGTCTTATCTATTTCCAGTTGTAATTTGTAGTCCACGTCACTGTAGCTGTTAGGAGGCCTATAAATAACTGCCGTCAAGGTCCTTTTACCCCTGCGATTTCTTAGCTCAACCCATAAAGATTCTGCACCTTCCGATCCTATGTCACTTCTTTCTAATGATTTAACATCATTTCTTACTAATTTAAGCCACACCACCCCCTCTGCCTATCTGCCTGTCCTTCTGATACACCGTGTGTCCTTGGATGTTCAGCTCCCAGAGACACGCATCCTTTAGCCATGTCTCAGTGATGGCCACAATATCATACCTGCCAATCTGTAGCTGTACGACAAGATCATCCACCTTATTCCTTATGCTGCATGCATTTAAGTATAACACTTTAAGATCAGTATTTGGTACTTTTTGCTTTGATTGCACTGCAACCTTATTGCACTGCAACTCATCCCAATGGCTGCAAATTTGCCCCATCACCTGCCTATCCTTCTTGACATCTTTACTGCTCACTATCTTGGATTTATTTCTGTTTTTCCCCTCTTCTGCTCTATCATTCCAGTTCCCATACCCCTGCCAAATTAGTTTAAACCCTTCCTAACAGCTCTATTAAACCTTTCCGCCAGGATATTGGTCCCCTTCGGGTTCAGGTGTAACACATAATCTTGAATACTGAAACTCATGATCTTGAAAATGCGCAGTCTTCCACCTCTGCTCCCTGTATGTTGACTGGTGTGTGTTCTCTCATCGTACCCTTTCTGAAGTCCACAATCTGCTCTTTGGTCTCTCTGACATTGAGCGCAAGTTGAGACCGATTGGCTGGAGCTGAGTCTGTGAACCTCTGCAAGTCTACTAGAAGGGTTGAAACAGGCTTGAGTCTGTGCCTGCCGGAGGCCTGCCCTGGGGTTAAAGGACTGTATAGTGGGGCTGGCTTTTGTTATTGTTGTTTAATGCTTGTTGTGTTCTGTTGAGTATTGTGGGCATGCTATGTTGGCACCAGAATGTGTGATAACACTTGCAGGCTGCCAAGTACACCCTCGAGTGTGTTGGTTATTAACACAAATGATACATTTCACTGTATGTTTCAATAACATATGACAACTAAACTTGAATCTTAAATCTTGAATCTAATCTCGTCATTTCAGGAAATGCATATTTTTTTTATACCATAAATAACACTCCTTCATCTTGGTTTGTCAGATCACAGATCATTTCAGAATCTTTGAGGAGCTTCATGTATGTACATCAAGAATGAAGTGCTTTTAAATAAGGGCCTGCGTGCAACAGAATAAAGTTTTAAGCAAGAAGAGTGGGCTGCTGATCACTGGGTAATTGTGAGAAAGGGCAACCAGGTTGTCAGCCAAGAGCATAGCATGGGGATCTGGACTCACTGACACAGTGACAGATCGTGCTCCCTGTTAATCAGGTCTTGGATCACTCCGGAATTCTCACCACTGGAATGTGCTGTCCTTCAGGTCTCTACTGAGTGGGAGGTAATTCAAGCCAATTTCACCAAATAAAACTGTCAGATCAATCTCTACCACTGTCAGCAAGAGCCAATAAACCAGCAGCACAGTGAAAGTGCCCAAACCATTAATGGAGCTTTGTTTATTATCACACTTTGGGCTGCTTTTCCTCGTGAGAAGAACCAGCAATCCGTTAATTCAGTGGTTATTTTTAAGTTCAATCATTCTTCTCCTTCCTATCTAGTCTGATCATCACTTTCTGCATTCCTGCACTCTGCTATGAGTGGCGCAGTGTCCAATGTCAACAGTCAAGTTGTCAGCAGCGATGTCTGCTTTTGTTATATCAAAGAGTACTCCCACCTTACTTTTACCAGAAGATGAACGGCGAGAAGCATGTCACCACTTGCAGTTCCTCTGGAGGTGACCACTGTGGCAGGCTCCTCAAGGTTGTAGCTATGGAACTAGGGTGAAGAATAAGTGAGACATGGGTCATTCCCACTTTTAATCCTATCATTGGCTGGTGTACCTACTTTGTTTTGAACTCATTAACTCGAGCTCTCCACTTGAACTTGCTTAAATATTCTTCAGTGGGATTCAGAAACCACATATGTTCAGAATCAGATTTATTATCACTGTCAAATGACATGAAATTTGTTGTCTAGCGGCAGCAATACAGTGAAAAGACAAAAAGCTACAAATTACAAAATTATATATACTACAAAAATAAAGGAATTTGCTCCTCTTTTCTAAGTGGGCAGAACATTCAGAAATTAGATTAGATTATGAGGACATGCAGTCCTCTTTTATTGTCATTTAGTAATGCATGCATTAAGAAATGATACAATATTCCTCCGGTTTGATATCACAGAAACACAGGACATACCAAAACTGAAAAACTAACAAAAACCACATAATTATAACATATAGTTACAACAGTGCAACAATGCCATAAATTGATGAAGAACAGGCCATGGGCACAGTAAAAAAGTACAAAGTCTCTCGAAAGTCCCACATCTCACGCAGACGGGAGAAGGAAGAAAACTCTCCCTGCCATGCCCAACCACAGTCCGACTCGGAGTCGTCTGGAAACTTCGAGCGCCGGTCAGCCCTCCGACACCGAGTACCGAGCACCATCTCTGCCGAATGCTTCGACCCCAGCCTCGGTCGCCAGCAGCAGGCAAAGCCGGGGATCTTGGGGCCTTCCCTCCGGAGATTCTCAATTGCACAGCAGCAGCGGCAGCGAACCGGGCATTTCAGAAGCTTCTCCAGATGTTCCTCTCTGCTTCTCACGTCAAATCAGAATTGTGCATGATACCCTATTTAACAAATACGATATCATTTCACCGGAGAGGCTACGCGCGCTGCGTCGCGCTGCCATCTTCTCCTCCTGCCAAATCTGAGTTGCAAAGGGACTTGGGAGTCCTCATACAGGATTCGCTAAAGGTTAACTTGCAGGGTTGAGTCGGTGGTAAGGAAAGCAAGCACAATATTAGCATTATTTTCAAGAGGACTAGAATATAAAAGCAAGGATGTAATGCAGAGGCTTTAATAGGGTGCACTTGGAGTATTGTGAGCGGTTTTGGGCCCCTTATCTAAGAAAGGATGTGCTGGCATTGGAGAGGGTCCAGAGGAGGTTAATGGAAATGATCCCTGAAATGGAAGAGTTAATGTATGAGAAGCATTTGATGGCCCGGGACCTGTACTCCCAGATATTTTGAAGAACGAGGGGAAGGATCTCATTGAATCCTATAGAATATTGAAAGGCTTCGATAGAGTGGACATGGAGAAGATGCTTCTTATAGTGGGGAATTGTCGGATCAGAAGACACAGCCTCAGAATAGAAAGTTGTCCTTTTAGAACGGACGTGAGGAAGAATTTCTTTAGCCAGAGGGTAGTGAATCTGTGGAATTCATTTCAACAGGTGGCTGTGGAAGATAAGTCATTTGGGTACGTTTAATGCAGAGGCTGATAGATCTTGATTAGTAAGGGCATCAAAGGTTATGGGAAGAAGGCAGGAGAAGAGTTTTGAGAGGGATATTAAACCAGCCTGATATAATAGCGCAACAGACCTGATGGGCCAAATGGTCTAATGCTGCTCCTTTGCCTCATGGGCTTATGGAGTAGCAAAGTAGTGTTTATGGGTTAATGGGCCATTCATAAGGCTGTTCCAAAATCTTTGAGGGTGGAAGAGCTTTATGAATGATTCAATACTTCCTGCTAACGTCAGTTCATTTTGCATTCTGATACTAGTGGGCATAACCAGAAGTAGAAAAATCTTCAGAAAATCCTCAGTTCTTGAATATTTTGTGTATTATTCTGGATCTGAACTGTGCCACGTAGATACCCTTGGATTAGCCATGAAACTATAGTAACCTTTTGCAGCTTCATTGCTCTTCTTCACTAACTACAAGATTGTAAGTCGGTCACAGGCAGCACAGAATGCGTTCCTAGCTCCAGTCTGCTCTGATAATCTCCATACACCTTGTGCTGTCATTAAAAACAAGGGATTCTACAGTCGCTGGAAATCCAGAGTAACACACACCAAATGACGGAGGAATCAAAATCAAGTTTAATATCACCGGCATTGTCATAAAATTTGTTTTCTTCGCCGCAGCAGTACAAAGCAATACATAATAATCGAGAAAAAACTGTGAATTACAGGAAGTATACACATATGTAATTGTTAAATTCAATAAGTAGAACAAAAATAGAAATCAAAAAGTAGAGAGGTACTGTCCATGGATTCATTGTTCATTCGGAAATCATATGGCAGAAGGGACGAAGCTGTTCCTGAATCATTGAGTGCGTGTTTTCAGGCTGCTGTATCTCCTTCCTGATGGTAGCGATGATAACCTGGGTGATGAGGGTCTTTAATGATGAATGTCGCCACCTTGAGACAATGCTCCTTGAAGATGTCCTCGATAGTACGGAGGCTAGTGCACATGATGGAGCCGACTAAGTTTAGAACTCTGCAGCTTATTTTGATTCTGTGCAGCAGCCAGTCAGAATGCTCTCCACTGTATATCTGTAGAAATTTGTGAGTGTTTTTGGTGGCATACCAAATTTCCTCAATCTCCAAATGAAATATAGCCGCTGTTCTGTGTTCTTTGTAGCTCCGTCGATATGTTGACAAGTTAGGTAGCATCTTTGTAAGGGAATAAACAGTCAACATCTTAGACTGAGATGATGAAAGCTCTCGGCTCTACACATCAACTGTTTACTCCTGTCATTAGATGCTACCTGACTTCCTGACCTGCCCATTACCTCCCTCTGGTTCCCCATGGTCCACTATCCTTTCTTATCAAATTGTTTCTTCTTCAGCCATTTACTTCTTCCGCATATCACCTCCCAGCTTTTCACATCATTCCCTCTTTTCTGCCCATCCACCTGGACTCACCTTTCACCTGCCAACTTGTATTCCACCCCTTCCCCCCCAACTTCTTGATTTCCCTTCCAATCCTGATAAAGGCTCTCAGCTCAAAACATTGAACATTCTACCCTCCATAGGTGCTGCCTGATCTGCTGTGTTCATTTTTTTTCCACATCTTCAAGAGGAACATTATGGGCTAGAGTCTGACTTATTGATTCAAATCCAAATCTCTCTGGAGGAGTTGGGAATTTTTTCATGTAATTCAATAGAAAAAAGTATGCAACTCAAAGTAAAAACAAAAGTATATTGAAAGACAACCATAAAATTACTAGGCTTTTGTGTAAAACTATTTGGCTGACTGATGTCTATTAGAGAAGGAAATCCTCAATTTATCTACATGTGAAAAGAGATCTAGTGCTTTCCCAATATATATGATGAATAAACTCTTCTCAGGCTTCCAGGCAGGTACAGGTATCAATCATAACCCTTGTTACTATTTCATCTTCAGGGATGATGCCTGGGCATATCTAATCCAGTAATATGTATACCCCCATGGTCCATCCCTCCTGATTTGTTAGTCCTCATTCAATTACATTTCCACTGTCCCACCTGGTTTACAATTGAATTTCAGTTCTTAGCTTTATCTTTGTTAAAATTCTTTTCCTCTAGTTTTATTTCAACGGCTTTCTTTACCAGGTGGTCCCAAAAGCCACTGGCATGGCACACTAGCTCTGTGCTGTCAAAGTCAATCCTAAGGCCATTGTGAATGCCATGTTCTGCTACTGCCAATTTCTCAGAGTAACACAAACTGATTCACCTCCTTGATGCCTCGATTTCCTCCGTGCGTCCCCATCTGGCCGATATACGCTGCTGTGCAACCACAGGAAATTCTGCAACCACCAGCGGACCTGAGTACCAGGTCACCTTTGACCCCAATAAGCTGTGATTTGAACTTCCTTATAGGGTCGAGGATGGTATTAATTTGCTATTTCTTCAGGAACCTTCCAGAAACCATGGAAATATGGGGAAGTCAGGCGGTAACAACAGGTTCCTCCTTGTTGCGAGGTTTCCTGGTTTTTCTGTCGACACTTTAAAGGGCACAATTGATTTCCTTCACCTTGTGGCCATTTTGTAGGAAGGTAGTGCATAATCATCTTATTTCCTCAGAGAGAAACTCTGGGTCTGAAATAGTTTTCACACAGTTAATCAATGTAGAAAGGCCACTCTATGCTGAAAGGTATGATGGTGGCTGCTAGTGTTGAATTGTAAGTCTACATGAGTGCGCTTCTGATAGGTGCCATGTCCGAGACTACCATCCAGTTTCCACCATATTAGAACTTCCAGGAAAAGAAGGAAACCATTCTTCTGCATCTGCTTTGTAAATTGAATGTTTAGATGTATACTTTTCAGCTGGTGGGGTGCCTGAAATCCATGAGGTCACATTACAAAAGTGCCATTGACATATTTGAAGAAGCATTTGAAGAGCAAGGGCCTACCATCATAGTAGGTTAACAGCAGATGTTATATCATTGGCTTGTTGCTTAACCCTGGAACTTCTGGACAGTGAAGATGCATACGTCAGCTACTATTCATTGACTACAGCTCAACATTCAATACCAACATCCCCTAAAACTAATCAATAACCTTCAAGACCTGGGGCCCAATTCCTACTTGTGAGACTGGATCCTGGATTTCCTCACTTGCATACCCCAGTCAGTTGTGATTGGCAAGAACATACCATCCACAATCTCCATCAGCACAGGTGCACCATAAGGCTGTGTGCTTAGCCCCATGCTCTACTCACTTTATACTTATGACTGTGAGGCTAAGCACAGCTCCAATGCCATATTTAAAGTTTGCAGACAACACCACTGTTATTGACCAAATCAAAGGTGGTGATGAATCACCATATAAAACGGAGATTGAAAATCTGTCTGAGTTGTGCCAAAACAGCAAACTCTCACTCAATGTCAGCAAAACCAAGGAGCTGATTACTGACTTCAAGAGGAGGAAACCAGAAATCCATGAGCCATCCTCAGCGGTGTATCGGAAGTGGAGATGGTCAGCAACTTTAAATTCCTCGGTGATTTCATTTTAGACAATCTGTCCGGTGTTCAACATGTAAGTGCAATTGCAAAGAAAGCATAGTAACGCCTCTACTTACTTAGATGTTTGCAAAGATTTGATGTGTCATCTAAAACTTGGTCGAACTCTTATAGATGTGCAGTGGAGGGTATATTGAGTTGTTACATCATTGCGTGATAGGAAGCGTCAATGCCCTTGAGTGGAAAATCATACAAAAAGTAGTGGATATAGCCCAGTCAATCACGGGTAAAGCACTCTCCATCAAATCAGTGATGATTGTGCTAAGGGAAGCCCACAAGTGATGTTTCTAGCTCCAATGTAGCATGCCCAAAACTCACTAACTCAAACAGTAACTACAGAACTGAGGCTGTGGCCTGCAACTATCACATTGCGGGCCACTTTCATGAGCTTCAGTTCTGAATGCTATTTGCTTACTTTTATTGTTTGCACAATTTGTTTTTTTTTCCCTCTCTGCACATTGGATGTTTGACGGTCTTCTTTTGTTCTAATGGGTCCTATTGGGTTTCTTTGTTTTGTGGCTGTCTGTAAGGAGATGAATCTCAAGGTTGTATAAAGTATACATACTTTAATAATAAATATACTTTGAACTTTGAACATCTTTGGAATGTGGGAGGAAACCCGAGCACAAGAAGAAAACCAGGCGGACACAGGGATAAAGCAAACTTCTCATAGACAACAGTGAAAATCAATCCCAATTGGTGATCTCTGTCATTGTAAGGCAATTGCACTAACTCCTATTTACTTACTTACTGCCCATTATGTAATGAAGGTCCTCTTTTTCCGGTGGTGTTCAGGGCGTCCTTCATCATGTCAATAGCTTCCTCTCGGTTTTCACTACTGCCAGTCATGCAAGTACCTGGTGGAGACTCAGAAATACTGTCACATTCAAATGCTGAAGGATTCTTCATTACTTTTTTCATAACAGTTTTGTTTTATCATATAAGGCTGTTAACCCTGAGGTGAACCCCCGAACCAGAGGACCAGTGGACCACTCCTAGTCTGGCCTCTACCCTTTGACCTATTTGGCACGGGTGACCATACCAAGAGCTGAAGCATAAGGCAACAGAGCTCTATGGGTCATTGGAGCAGACTTCCAAACCCATCCTCTTGTAGGACTAACTACTATACAAACTATCTTTTAACCAGATACTTGGAACAATTTTTTCCCTTTACTGAATAGGTTTCCTTGGAAGCAATCCCAATCCAGATTGCTAAAACAATGTTTTAAAAGGAAAGCAAAATTTCCCCATTTACTTTTGCTTCATTTGAAGGATATTTCCTAATTCACAAAGTTGCTTGTAAAATAAGAAAAAAAGAGATTTCCTGAGCTGTCTTGGAAGTTGAATCTTACTCTTTTGCTTTTGCTTTCTAACTTCCTTGGGATTTAGTCACAAAATCACCTAATTAAACCTGGTTCTCTAGAACAGCTAATGAGAGTTAATAGCTGAAAATAAGAAATGTGAGCTAGGAACAGCCCACGTGCCCCTGGAGCCCATTATCCTATTGAATTAGATTGTAGCTGATCTGATCTTGGCTTCAAATTCATTTTCCTACTTGATCCCCAAACCCCTTGATTCCGCTGTCATCCAATAAACTCTCTATCTCAGACTTGGACAAAAGCCTTGATGATGGAAAAAAAAGAAAGGAAATGGCTAAAATAGCTTACATTTGTATGGATTTTGCTTTATGTAATTCTATTCGGAGGAGACTCGGTGTCTATAACTGCTTGGAGTTCCCAAGTTCAGAACAAATCAAGAGAAGAAATTCTTCATCAATGTCATGCATGCACAACCTTCTAGAGTCAAAGAGTAATTCAGCATGGAAACAGACCCACAATCCCATCCCTTCCATGCCAACAAAGATGCCCTCCTAAACTTGTCCCATTTGCCCACATTTGGCTCATATTCCCCTAAACATTTTCTAATAGAGTCAATGGAGTTCAGGTATAAATTCATTCTGATGTAAGTTCCGGACCCCTATGAACTCAGCAGGTCAAGTAGCATCTGCAAGGAGGGGAGAAAATTCTCAATGAATTGCCTTGAGGACTAATGAAGGTTTCAACCCAAAATGTTGGAAATGACTTTCTGCCCACAGATGCTGCCCGATTTGCTGATCTCCACCAGCAGATCATTTGTTGCTCCAAATTCCAGCATCTGCAATCTTTTGTGTCTCCAAGAATGGCAGTTATTATTTCTAGACCATAAGAACAGAGCTTAATAATCGTCACAGGACTACTCATGGATATAGAAGAAGAAGAAAGCCCTTAACTCTGAGTGGTGTCATCGGGACGCCGTCATGACAGTGTTTTTTTAGCAGGCTTTCTTATTTTTACAAGGCTGAGTTGCTAGCTCGATGCTCAACCCAGCATGGATGGAAAGCATGCAAGGGAGCCGGCTGGATTTGATCTCGGGGCCCTTCGCTCCGAAGTCCGGCGCTGATGCCACTACGCCACTAGCCGTCTGACTCATGGATATACCATTTGGAAATGATTTGATGAGAGGCAGTAGTCTGGGATTATGAGAAGGTTTGAATCCGTCCTATGGAATGTGGCCATCTTGGTCAGGCCAGGTCTTTTCGTCCTTGAGGAGATGGTGTTTGATGCAGCCTTCTGGTGAAGGTTTCCCATAGGGCTATTGGATGGGTCTTCCTTGATCCGGATATGCCAATGATTAACAATGGTGATTACATCTTCAGATCAGTATACTTTTTAAATTAGAGGGAATCTGATGGAGGTGATTTTCACGTGTGTCTGGTCTCCTTGACCTCCGTACTGGTAAAGGCTGAAGGTCACCAAAACTGCAATATTATTTATTTATTATTTTTCTTACAAACAAGCAGAGTGCTATAAGACAGTGGTTGAAAATGTCCTTGAGTTACTTAGCTAGGGTAAATGGAAAGGACTAGATCACTTCTGCAGGTGGCTTATTCCACACTTGAAGTACCCTCTAAGTGAAGAAATTCTCTCTCAGATTCCCTTTAAATTATTCACCTTTCACCCTAAATACATAGCCTTCAGTTCCAGTTCTAGTCTCACACAACCTGAGGGGGAAAAGCCTGAAAGCATTTACCCTGTCTATCCCTCATAAGCTTGTATACCTCTCTACGATTTCCCCTCATTCTCCTGTATCACAATATACTATTGTGAGAATGATTTTCTTGCTGTCATTCACAGCGGAACCAAGAAATATAATAGAATCAATGAAGAACTACACACAAACAAAAATGGACAAACAACTGAAGTGCAAATGAAGACAAACTGCAATACAGAAAAAAACAAATAATAATAAATAAATATGTAATAAATAATATTGAGAACATGAGTTGTAGAGTCCTCAAAAGTGAGTACATACCTTGTGGAATCAGTTTAGAGTGGAAGCTATTCAGCCGGGACAGGAGCCTGATGATTGAGGGGTAATAACTGTGCCTGAACCTGGTAGTATAGGACCTATTGCTCATGTACCTCCTTCCTGATGACAGCAATGAGAATTGGTGGTCAGATCTCAACCCAAAATGTCAGTAGTTCCTCCCCCACTCCCAAATGCTACTCCTCAAGCAGATTGTTATTTTGCTCTAAATTTCAGTTTCTGCAGTCTCTGATGTCTCCATGGAAACTTTGAGAATGACATCTGACAGGCTTGTAGGGATATTTCAACCAATTTAGATAATCATTGTCTGGAAAGGAAGGCAATCTGCCTTTGATAACTGCTCCATCTTAACTCTGATTCCACCCATGTAAGTAGTTCACTTTTCACTCCTCTTTACAAGCCATTAGACCTTCATAAAGAAATGGCACTGATATCCTCATTCCATGAATTAAATTAACTAAAACCAATTTTAAAGACCTTGCTCTGCTTTGCATTTCTCAAGCTGTGGTTGTTGCCAAGGCCAGCATTTAATTATTTAATAATACAGCACAAAACAGCCCCTTTCTGCCCAGCAAACCACTTATTCTACACTAGCCTAATCACAGGTCAATTTGCAACTAATCTACTAACTGGTACATCTCTGGACTATGGGAGGAAACCAGAGCACCCGGAGGAAACACACGCAGTCATGATGCGAACTTACAAAATCATGACAGACTGTGCCAGATTAAGCTCTGAACTCCAAAAGCTCCAAGCTGTAAAAACTGCACTAACTGCTAATCTACCAGGGTGCCCAAACTCTAATTGTCCTTAATAAGGAGAGACACTTTTTGAACTGCACTCCTGGTGCTAGTGTTTTATCATTGCTGCATCTACTGAGATACAGTGAAAAACTTTTGTTTGCATGCCGTCTGGGCAGATCACGCCATACATAAGTACATCCAGGTAACAAAAAGAAAAATGAAATGCAGAATATAGTATGACCATGTAGAATATAATGTTATGGTGCAGAACAGGATGTTACAGTTGGGGAAGTGATTCCAGAATTTAATATAACATTGGTATTGGAACTCAGTGCAATGCAACAATATATTTCCAGGTCAAGTAGGTGTGTGTAGAACAACCACTGCAGTAGAATCTTGGTCTGAAATAACTGACCTCCAATAATTTGAGCCATCTTCCTCTGGGTGAGTATGACCATTGGCATGTCTTCCTCTTGATGCCCACTGATTTCAATTTTACAGGGCTCATTGCCAAAATAGAACTGAGAGATGGGAAAGCCTTTATGACATGATGTAATTTATAATTTTATTAATATGAATTGCAATGTACTGCTGCAGCAAAACAACAAATTTCACCACATTTGCCTGTAATATTAAACCTGATTCCAATTCTGACATGTAACTCACAGAGCCGTGTGCCAGTTGGTCTGGCCTGATGCTCCACCCTGCCATCAGCAGGACGCAGTTAATGGCTGTAACGCCAGGAGTTTCAATTTCCAGAGGGTTCATGTGAAAAACCGCTAAATGGAACACTGGATCCGTTCACACATTGTTTACTGAGAATGGCCACAGTCCCTTGGCTTTAACCAGCAGCTCTGCACTGCTCTGACGCAGTCAGCCGAGCATATTAGTAATATACAGGAAAAAGTGACTGCCAAAACCTAAGGCATTAAGTCAAGTGTCTGCATGTAATGTCTGGGTTGCACAGCAAGCTTAATTTTTTTGGTAAACTTAAGCCATGAACACTTTTTAATTACATAAGAAGTTGTTCACCAATATCAACCTCTTCTTCACTGGATACTGAGGTTCCCAATGTGGTAGGTCCACACCACTGTTTAATAAAAACATTTTCCAAAAATCTGGCATGGTCCATATTCAGACTCCTTACGGGATACGGATTTTAAACTGGTGTTGAATAATAAAATGTCAGTCATGAAAAGAAAAAAAAAATCGGTATTTCCCTAAAGGGGTGCTTGGCACTCTCCCTCTGTTAAGTAAGACAGTAGACTCATTTCATTTTGGTTTGAAATTAATCTCTTATAAATATATCAGATATTTATTTGCCTCAGGGCAAGGTAGTCTTTACGCCACAGATACCTCAAGGATCTTCGTACAATGCGTTTTTGGAAGACAGACTCAAAGATTTCAACATCACTGCATGTAGGTCTAAATGTTCCACTGAAACCACAGGGGTGGGTATTCTTCTGGGAGGTGGGCTTGTCACAAGAAATAGAAGTTGGTTGCTATAAACTTCAGTGCTCAGTGCTGACTAACACTGAATCCCGATCAGTCCATAGACGGCTCTTACAGTGAGTGTGTCCTCAGACACTGATTCATTTCCTCATTCATTCTTCAGAAATAGGGCCAAGTTAACAGAGTACAGGGTTGTTTTGTTCACTAATTAAGTGTACTCATCTACACTCTGTCAGAGATCTAGGTGTCATTGTTGCCATAACAACAACCTTTTACTCAATGTCAGCAAGACCGAGGAGCTGGTTATTGACTTCAGGAAGATGAAACTAGAGGTCCATGAGGCTGTCCTTACTGGGGGAATCAGAGGTGGAGAGGGTCAGCAACTTCAGGTTCCTTGGTGTTACCATTTTGGACGACTGGTCCTGGGCCCAGCACATAAATGCAATTACAAAGAAAGCACCTATACTTCCTTAGAAGTTTGCGAAGATTCAGCATGACATCTGAAGTTTTAAAAAACTTCTATAGATGTGGGGTAGAGAGGATATTGGCTGGCTGAATCATGGCCTGGAATGGAAACATCATTGTACTTGAGCAGAAAATCATACAAAAAGAAATGGATATGGCCCAGTGCATCATGGGTAAAGCCTTCCCCACCACTGAGCACAACAGGAAAGCAGCATCCATCATCAGGGATCCCCACCACCTACATCATACTCCCTTCTCACTGCTGCCATCAGGAAGAAGGTGTAGAAGCCTCAGGACTCACACCATCAAGTTCAGGAGCAGTTATTACCCATCAACCATCAGGTTCTTGAACCAGAGGGTATAACGTCACCAAACTTCACTTGCCCCATCACTGAACTCTTCCCATAACCTAGAGACTCACTTTCAAGGAATCTTTATCTCATGATCTCGATATTTATTGTTTTTTTTTTGTTCTTTTTGTATTTGCACACTAGTTGTCCACCCTGTTGGCATGGTCTTTGATTCATAGAAACATAGAAATATAGAAAACCTACAGCACAATACTGGCTCTTCGGCCCACAGTGTTGTGCCGAACATGTCCCTACCTTAGAAATTAAGGTAGGCACATGTTTGACACCTACCTTAGAGATTCTATTATGGTTATTAGACTTATTGGGTATGCCCACAAGAAAATGAACCTCAGGGCTGCATATGTACTTTGATTATAAATTTACCTTGAGCTTTGATTTATGTTGCATCCACTGCATAAAATGTAACAGATCTTGGAAGTCTGAAGTATAAACAAAATGTGCTGAAAATATTCTTCATGTCTGCTAGTATCTGCAGTGATAGAACCATTTGGTGGCCTTTCATCAGAATGAATAAGTATGGATCTGTAATGTTAACTAATTTTTGTGCTTAGGACTTTGTGTAACGTGTTGAATATTTGTGGCTTTACCTTTTATTTGGGGAACAGGTTTGTTGAGATGAAACCAGGTAGGTGCCCCACCAAAGAACTTCAGCATTAAATAAAGGCCAAGCAAGACCGATGTCAATAGAATTTCCTCACATTCCATCCAAACCTTCATTGAGAATGCATTCAACTTTTATTTAAAGTAAACAAAATTTTTGTCCTAGAATCACTTGTAAACCAAAGGACTTAGAAATGAAGTTTAAAAAAAAATCAACGTGCTAAATGAACCAATGGGTAGATTAGAATTACAAATCTATAATAGAAAAGCCAATCATTTTTCTATTTGGTTACAATTCAATTCCAAAGCCTTAGATAGGTTATTGCTCAAACTGTTGCCTCAGTGAAAAGCATTCATCAGTCTTTCAAAATACTGATACACAGAACAGTACAGCACAACATAGGCCTTTTGGCTCATAAATAGGAATTTATACCCTAGAATGTACCACATTTAGGGAAGATTTGATAGAAGTATTCAAAATATTGAGGGTGTAGATAGAGTAAATGTAAATAGACTTTTTCCAGTGAGGATAAGTGAGAGTACCACTAGACATCATGGGTTAAGGGTGAAAGGTGAAAAGCTTAAGAGGAGCATCATGGGGAACTTTCTCACTCAAAGAACGGTGGGAATGTGGAACAAGCTGCCAGCGCAAGCGGTGGATGCGGGTTCGATTTCAACATTTCAAGATTCAAAGGTTTAAAGAGCATATATTATCAATGCATGTATGCAGCATACGACTGTCAAATTTTTCTTCCAAGCAGACAGCTATGAAACATAGAACCATGCAAACAACATCAGACCCCCCCACCCCCGCCCACCAACTCACAAAACAAAAAATCGAGCAAACAGCAACAAACAAAGGGCAAAAAACACAGAATATAAAACACAAAACCAAAAGCCGTATTTCAGTTCAGTTCAGTGTTCATTATCTGCAGGCCACCCTGATTCAAAAATCACCCAAAAATAGCAACAAAAAGAGAGTAATTAGAAACGGAACTTCATAAACCTAAATTAGAGCCTAAATCTACAAACCACGATGATTATACCTTGCATCATCCTTTGAAGGCATCAAGGGAGAGAGAGATCACTTGAAAGCAAGGACCTTCCCTCAGGAGCAGCGAGCGAGGAGGAGAGAGAGACCGCGATAATCAAACACCCTCATCCAGCAGTAGTCTGCAAGAGGCTACGAGACAGCACTGAGCACTTGCTCGTCCTCGGCACTCACCTTGATGATTTCAATCTTCCTTGGTGCTAGAGATGGAGTCGATAGTAGGCTCGCGCACGGAATCCTGGCTTCCTGTCCTCCACGTTACACGCTTTGCTTGCAGCCTCGTGGAACCCTCTTTGAGACACCAAGGAGCCGGATTGCCCAATCAGCCCAAAAACACACCACCAAAATGTAGATAACAGGCTCCAACAGTAGCAGAACCACATTGGAAATAAAAAGATGTGAAAGATGTGAAAGAAGTTGCTTCATGAACCGTCTTGAGGATGTTGCCTTTGGTAGCGTTGTTCCCTGGCACCACTTAAGACAGGTACTTGGATGTGTAGTGTATAGAGGGCTACGGTTCTTGTGCTGGTCAATGGAACTAAGCAGGTAATGTTCCGGCACAGACTAGATGGACTAAAGGGCTTGTTTCTCAGCTATAATGTTCTATTGTTGTGCCAATCTTATAACAAACTCTAAAATCAATCTAACTCTTCCCTTCTATGTAACCCTCCAGTTTTCTATCATTATACACTGAGTACTTATCAAAAAACCTTTTCTGTATTAAGAGTCAGAATACCAAACAGAATAACCATCCACTGGAGGAAAGTCGACCAAATCCCTGACATGGGAATAGAAAGGAATCATTTTCACAAAAGTTGTGTATGTTTGTGTGAGTACAAAAATCATTCTTGTGCGCTGATTTTCTTTGTAGTTATTAACATCATAATCATCAGTAGTTTCACATAATGTTGTTATTTATGTTACTTGCTATATTTGAAAAATCTTAATACATTTTTAGAAGAGGTCTTTGTTGTGCTGTTCTGTGAGCCTGGACAAGTTTTACTCCACAGCGAATGATTCTGGCCCCATTACAGAGTTGGTGTAAGAAACAATTACTTAGACCACTGAGACAATGACTGCAACACCACAGGATGTGGTTTAAACCTTTATTCTTT
Organism: Mobula birostris; assembly: GCF_030028105.1. Classification (NCBI taxonomy): domain Eukaryota; kingdom Metazoa; phylum Chordata; class Chondrichthyes; order Myliobatiformes; family Myliobatidae; genus Mobula; species Mobula birostris. The sequence continues at coordinate 47,098,519 of NC_092393.1, read as the reverse complement.
GTCACTGATATTAACAAGGCTGCAGATTAGAATTTAAATAGGACTTTTCATTACCTAAAGTGTTAGTAACTTTTACAACTTAATTACTGACATCATGCATGAAACAAAATCCCAATTTACACAGAACAAGGTCTTACACAGGACTGTGAAATTGTTCAGATAATTTGATCTAGGAATTGAAGTTTTTATGTTGCAACACAGCAAAACAATTCCTTTGTTCTTTAAAACTGTGTTAAGAGAATCTTTAAACTCATATAAGAAAATACACAGATGAGTGCTTAGATTAAATTCTCTGAGCATTGGACCATCAGTTTATATATTTCTGCTCAGGATTGGAGTTTAAATTTACAATCTATGACTCAGAAATAACGATAAGAGCAAATGAGCCATGACTGAGAGCTGTAAGATTCAGCAGGGAAAAGCTAAATACAGTCCTTTCTTGATAGAATATAATTAATTGTAAAATGTCAGAGTATCATTAGCCTCAGTGTCCTCATTTAGTAGAACATGTATCCCATTGAGTTCTATCCTACTACTGTACTAGACTTACATGAAGTAATTTGTCATTGCCACCTCTTGGAGGAGTTCCAGCCTCAATGAATGTGATCTCTTTTTCTGCATCAGCTCTGAGTAGACAGGTCATGTTTACTTCCAAGTTTCTTTTTAAATTGTTGAAGAAGAACCAAGTTTTTCCCTTCCACTAGCAATGGTCAGTAAGCTCCATCTTGTCATTGTCTGTTCTGTCCTTTCCCCCTTCAGTATCTTCCTGGCAGACTTGCTGCAGATGTTCAACATGTTGATCTCGTTCCAGAATCAGAATCAGGTATGATATCACCGATAAATGTCAGGAAATATGTCGTTTTGCGACAGCAGTGAGCGTAATACATAAAAAACTATAAATTACAATAAGAAATATATACAGTAGATTCTGGTTAATTAGGCTATCAGTTAATAGGGGCAACTGTTTATCTGAGACAACACTTAAAGAACAAAAACTAATTGAGAAAATAGTCAGGATTCCCTTTGTTAATTTGGGACACTATGTCACTTAATTGGGACAGGATACTGTTGCTGAACAGTTTCTAAACTGCAGAAGCATGCATTTGTGTGACCATTAGATAACAACACTATGCTTCGAGTGAACAGTTTTTAAATAGTGTCAGTTTTGTGTGTTTATGTTCAAACGCGACGATTTTTGTCACCAATAGTTGGTGAGAAATAAGCAGTGAAGAAAGTTAGAACCATTTTGCTAACTATGGTTTCAAGCATTCAGGTTCGCAGATGACAAAAACAGCCTGGAGTTAAAATTAAGCCATTTCATTTCTCCAACAAGTTAGGAACTACAAAGAATTTGAAAGCATTGGCAATCAGCTTGAATAAGAATGAAGATTTGGAGGATGCAGACATCAAAAGCATTGCATGAAGGTAATCCATTATCTGCACTAAGTGCTTGCATTGGTTTTGTTCACTTACAGTCAAAAGAATGTGAAGTGGATAAATTCCTCCGCTGATAAGTATTAGGAACTGATACACAGTTTTATAATACTGCAGTAGTACTGGTAGTGTTCTAATTTGTATTGTATTTAAATTTTGGCTCATTGGAGCAGCTGCTTAATTAGGCCAAAATGTACTCCTCCTGATGTGCCCCAATTAACTGGAATTCACTGTGTATATATATAGTGTGGTAGCATATATACTACATATAGTAAGATAGTATAAATGGAGAAACTTCTTGTCACCCTTGTTATGCAAAGCCATGGAGACAGAGAAAAAGTTCATATGCATCCATAGTGCTTCAGTGTCCACGGCTGTCATCTCAACAAATGTGACAACCAATAAATGCACACAAACGAGCTTGGGACAGCACAGTAGTATACCACTGTGACAGTGCCGGTGAACCGGGTGAAACCTCACCACTGTCTGTAAGGAGTTTGTCTGTTCTCCCCAGGTGCTCCGGTTTCCTCCCATATTCCAAATATGTGCAGATTAATTGGTTAATTGGTCACTTGCAGCGTGGGCTCATTGGCCTGTTAATGTGCTGCATCACTAAATAAGTAACAAAATAAAAATAAGTAAAATAATCAAATTTCCTTTCGTTGTGTGATGTAGGGAGGGACCTCTGCTGTGTTTCAAATTTCTTCCATGATCACTTTTACATATTCCTGAGAGGACTTTGCTTTAATATTGCATCCAAAATGCACTACTTGCTTAGTATTACAAGTTGAAGCCCTTGTTTAGATGATTGGGACTGAAGCTTGTGTCATTCTGAAGGCAGAAGGACAGCCAACTGAATCACATAGATGGAAATCACTTACACAAGAGAGTCTTCAGATGCTGGAAATCTTGAGCAACACACACAAGATGCTGGAGGGAATCAGCAGGTCAGGTGGCATCCATGGAGGAAATAAACAGTTGATGTTTCAGACTCTTTGCCCTCCATAAATGCTGCCTGACTAACTGACTTTCTCAGGCATTTTGTGTGTGATGAAAATCATATGGTTGGTATATCATAAATAAATATAAATACTATAAAATGCTGATTAAAATAAATCCATTTCCAATGTGTTTGGACATCACAGTACATCTTACAGCTAAAAAAGTCCTTTTTAAAGTGTTGTTACTGTTGTCATGTAGGAAGTTATCAGCTAGTTAGTGCACAGTAAACTGCTAGATTAGATCATATTTCTCCAAATTTGAGGAGGGACATTCTTGCTATGGAGGGAGTGCAGCGTAGGTTCACTGGGTTAATTCCAGGGATGGCGGAAATGTCATATGTTGAAAGATTGGAGTGACTGGACTTGTATACACTGGAATTTAGAAGGATGAGAAGGGATCTGATTGAAACATATAAGATTATTAAGGGATTGAACACGCTAGAGGCAGGAAACATGTTCCTGATGTTGGGGGAGTCCAGAACCGGAGGCCACAGTTTAAGAATAAGGGGTAGACCATTTAGAATGGAGTTGAGGAAAAACTTTTTCACACAGAGGATTGTGGATCTGTGGAATGCTTTGCCTCAGAAGGCAGTGGAGGCCAATTGTCTGGATTCTTTCAAGAAAGAGCTAGATAGAGCTCTTAAAGATAGTGGAGTCAAGGGATATGGGGAGGAGGGAGGAGGCAGGAACAGGGTACTGATTGTGGATGATCAGCCATGATCACAGTGAATGGTGGTGCTGGCTTGAAGGGCCAAATGGCCTACTCCTGCACCTATTGTCTATTGTCTACTATGTTGTTGAACAAAGATCAAGCTGGTGAGTGATAAAACTCACTGTTCTTCATTAAAACAGTGCACAGAGATCTTCAATGGATACCTAAGGAGATAATCTGGGTTTTGCTTCATCTGCATAGAAGTGTAAGTGACAGCGCAGCCTTCACTCTGGACAGCATCAACTCATCAGCGTTTATGTCCCTAGATAACAGTACCCTGGGAGGCTGCATCCTTGTCTGAATCAACGCCCAGAAATGGAAAAGTCTACCAAAACTGGTGGATTCAGCCCACTCCATCACAGATAAGCACATCTACAAGGAGTGCTGTCACAAGAAAGCAGCATCCACCATCCAGGCCATGATCTCTTCTCGCTGCTGCCATTGGGAAGGACATACAGTAGCCTTAGGTCCCACACCACCAGGTTCAGGGACAATTACCCTTCCATCAACAGCGTGGATAACTTCACTCACCTCAACTCTGAACTGATTTCACAACCTGTAGACGTGCTTTGAAAGACTCTACAACTCACGTTTTTAGTATGATTTTTCAAAAACTATTTGCACAATATTTCTTCTTTTGCACATTTGTTGTCAGTTTTTGTTTATGTACAGATTTGCATAAATTCTATTGTATTTTATTATTTTCCTACAAATGCCTGCAAGAAGATGAAACTCAAGGTTGTATATAATGACATACTGTACCTGTATACATGCTTCCATAATCAATTTACATTGAATAATTATTCATAGCAAGTGGGCTTTGGACTCTGCAAACTCTACAAAAGATATTATATGCTTGCAGCAGCAGAGATAGATTAACAGGTGTATGGCACAACTTCATGTTGGCAACTGATAACTAAATTCAGCCATCTAAAATATTCTGAGGATTTGTTTCTTTGCTGTGGCACAGTTAGACCATGCATCAAACAGCCAGGAACACTGACAGCAAATGATCCATCATTACTCATGTAATAGGGCCTGGAATCACTTTATCCTATTTTCAGAAGTCAACTACATTGCCTTTAAACAGAGAAAAGCAAACTTTTGCAAATGTATTTTGCTTGCCTTCTATCATTAATATTAATAAGTACAACCACAAAAATCACTGAATAAACTGTGGGATTTACATTAAAAAGAACAGTTTGCAAATGGGCTGATTACTATTAGACAAAGCTTACTCAATGCACAGTAGTAAGAAGTCAATCCCATTGACAAACAGACAAATTGTTTCCTGTGTTTTTAATATCACTGTGGCTACCATTGGCGATGCACATTACTTCAGATTTATGCTGATTGCTTTGGACTACGCCTCTTGGCAGCACTGCAAGAATAGAATGCCTGAATGGATAAACTAATGTGCGTCATTCTGGAAGAATGCCAGTCTTATTTCCAACTACGTGTAGATCTCCATGAGTAGGTTTCTTGAAGTTGAGAAATAATGGCTTTTGAGCCTCAGTATAGCTTAATTCTGAACAATACTAGACCATAAGACAGAGGAGCAGAATTAGGTCATTCAGCCTATCAAGTCTGCTCTACCGTTCCATCATGGTTGATTTATTACCTCTCTCAACCCCATTCTCCTGCCTTCACCCCATAATCTTTGACATCTTGTCTAATCAAGAAACTATCAACCTCCACTTTAAGTATATTCAATGACTTGGCCTCCACAGCTGTCCATGGCAAGGAGTATTCTGAGATGTGGTAGGGATCAAATTTCATGACATATGCCAATGATATTAAACCTGATTCTAATGCTGAACCAGAACTCCCAGAAGGTACTCATGTGATCATAGGAAGAACATGCGAACTCCACACATATAACACCCAGGACCAGGACTGAATACTGAGCTGTGAGGCAGTGTCTATACTTGGGTCATGATGCTGCACAGGTCAGTTTGTTTCTGAAATCTGCAAATAATTAAAGAAAGTTGTTGTAGTAGAGAGAGTACAGAAGAGATTCACTAGAATGGAGGCTTTAGTTAAGAGGAAAGACTGGAGGGGCTGGAATTTTTTTTCTCATGGAGGATAGGAGCCTGAGGAATGACCTGATAAGAGGCATATAAAATTAAAAGAGGCATAGATATTTTACTGTGGTTTGGGGACAATGAGAAGAGACCATAGGTTAAAGGTAAGAAGGGATTTTAAAGGGCATTTGAGGGGAATGTTTTAATTACACAATACATAAAGAGTAAAATCTCCTGCCAGGTGAGGAAGTGGAGACAGAAATGATCACTGCATTGAAAAAATATTTAGATGAATACTTAAATAGACAAGGTATAAAAGAATATAGATCTAATGCCCGCAAAAAAGTCAGCATGAATACGATGGGCCAAAGGTCCCATTTCTGAGCAGTACAACTCTACGAGCCAATAATTCAGATTCATGAGCAATAAAATTCTCTACATGTCTCAGACACATAAACTGATCTATAAATGGCATAAATATGAAGTAATCTATCAGGCTGTCAGTGTGCATCATGTTATCTCTTTCAGGAGAAATCTGACCCTACAGCAGAGCAAGAGAAGGTCTCAGCTAGTTGAGTGGGTGTCACAGCAGCATCATTGCATTCAGTGTCAGTAAAACCAAAGAACTGATTACGGACTTCAGAAAGAGTAAAACATGTAAACACACACCGGTCTTCAGAGAGGGACCAGAAATAGAAAGAGTAAGCAGTTTCAAGTTCCTGAGTGTCAACATTTCTGAGGGTCTATCCTGGGTCTAACATATCAATGCAGTTACAAAGAAGACAAAACCACAGCTATATTTCATGAGGAGTTTGAGGAGATTTGGTATGTCATCAAAGACACTCGCAAATTTATAGAGAGCATTCTATCACACTCTGGTATGGGTGAGCAGCTACTGCACAGGATCAAAAGAAGCTGCAGAAAGTTGCGAACTCACTCAGCTCCATCAGGGGCACTAGCCTCTGCAGCGTCCAGGACATCTTCAAGGAGTGATGCCTCAAAAAAAATGGTGTCCATTATTAAGGACTTGCACTCTTCTCATTGCTGCCATCAGGAAGTAGGTACAGGAGCCTAAAGGCACACATTCAATGATTCAGCTCAGCTTCTTCCCCTCTGCCATCAGATTTCTGAATGGACATTAAAAGCATGAACACTACCTCATTACTCTTTTTGCACGACTTAATTAATTTGACTAATATATATGTATGTATATGTGTATATATACTTACTGATACTGTGATTCAGTTTTTTTTATTATTATGTATTGAATGGTCTGGCTGCTGCAAAAACAACAAATTTCATGTCATATGCTGGTTATATGAAACCTGATTCTAGTTCTGACTCTGACTTACCATACACAACACATAAAACTACAAGACTTTACCAGGTATTCTGCTTACTCTGTGTGCTTCATGCAAACAAGGAATTTCATTGCACCCTGGTGTTTATGATAATAAACAAATGTAATCTAATCTCATGAGCACGTCTTGTTCAACAACATTTTATCAATTGGAGGAAATGTAAAATTTTGAGAGTTCCTAACGCTTGCTTTTGCATTCCTTCTCGAGCCTGGAGGAGAAGCTCCTTCAGTAGTATCAGGAATTGAGGAGGCTATGTGTCAGTTAGTGCCCCTGCCTCACAAATCCAGGGTTCAATCCAGACTTTACATTTTATCTGTGTGAATTTAGTGTGTTCTCCCAGTAATTCCATGCATTTCCATTCTGATCTCCAAGTTCCTCCTGCAACCTAAGGGTATACTGATAGATTAATCGGCTACGGTAAATAGCCGCTGAAGGTAGTCACATAGCAAAATTACTGAAGGAGTTATGATGGACATGTGACAGGGAAAAGGTCGTAGTGGTTTAGGTAGATAAGAAGGGGAGCTGAACTCATGACATTGCTATGCTGAGAGCCGGTATGGATCCAATGAAGTGAATGGCTTCTTACTGTGGTGTAAAAGGTAAGAGTACATTCCTCCATTTAAATGGATCATGGTTGATTAGTTAATATCTTCATCTCTGCATTCCAATCTATCCATGGCAACCTTTCAACCCCTTACATATCACTGCTGAAGTTCCTCCTGAAACACCTATCTCTCTCCACAACTTATCATCCTGGCTTCTTGCTGCCCAAGTTCTTTCTCGAAACCCTCTTGCCTCCCGTTCACTTCAGCTGGCAACTAACAATATAAGCATTTTGCACCCTTATAGTGCCTTATCCACCCCCTTCCCTCAGCCTCCCAAAAACCTCAGATCTAATAAAAATCAAGTATTTAAATATAACCAATTATTCAAAACAAAACTCAAAGCCTTTTCACTCTCAAGAACCAAAATCCCTTTGATCAGTTCATAAAATGTCCATAGTCAGTCACCTTACGCAAGAAATTCCGCAGATGCTGGAAATGTTGAGTAACAACATTTGTAACAATATTCTGGAGGAGCTGAACAGGTCAGGCAGCATCCAATTTCACACAACACCCCTTCCCCTAACCAACCACTTCCCCCCTCACCTGGTCTCACCAATCACCTGCTTATACTTCCCCTCCCCCAGTGGTGCATTTAATAATTAAGTAATATTGTAAATAATTGTTTGATTTATCATTGTTTGTTGTTTAAATAATTAATTACAGCTTATATGTAAAAGTATGTGAATGACGTATGTCGTTATGCCATTATGTTATATGTGGCATGCTTCACTAAAAGCAAAATTAAGAATATACATGAGTTAGTCTGTGTTTTTTCCCTCAATTAGTTATATATTTTGGAATTGTCATTGCCTTCTTCTGGGCAGTGTTTTTACAAGACGGGTGAACCCAGCCATTATCAATACTCTTCAGAAATTGTCTTCCTGGCACCAGTGGTCACATAACCAGGACTTGTGATATGCACCAGCTGCTCATACAACCATCTACTACCTGCTCCCAACAAATTCACATGACCTTGATTGGGGGGGAGGGGGATGGGAGTGGCTAAGCAGGTGCTGCACCTTGCCCAAGGGTGACCTGCAGGCTAGTGGAGGGAAAGAGTTCCTTACATCTCTTTACATCACCCAGGCAAAGCTATATATTTCATAGAATTCACATTAACCATGATATACCTTCAGAGTTGTAGGTTAAAAAGGGATCCTTGTTGTTCACGATTGTTCTTGCATTCTGTGAACACAGGAAGAAGCAAAAACTGCGCTCATCTGCAATTGCTCCAATATTAAATAACCTGGCAATGCATGTTGTCAAGGTTCGAAAATGATTTGTGGCCATTTGGATGAACAGTTTGGAGGCTGCGGCACCACCTAAGATGACCAGGATCTCATATAGTTTCTGAACACTCATTCAGTCATGTCACAGATTTCAATATGATGGCACCTCACTCTGCGAGATTTGATAACTTATGCCTCTTGAAATAACATAGCAACCAGACATGTAACACATTAAGCTTTGCGCATGATTTCCAAAGATAGCATTATGGAAAATCTGTACTCTTACTTTCTTCTAATAACAATACTCTGCATGGTTAATGGCAAACAGCTGTATCATTTGCAAGTACATTATCGCCAGTCATATCCCGTGCACACCGACCATTAAATGATTTTAAAAAATAAATTCTTCACACACTTTGATACCGCCAGTGGCCACTTTATTAGGTACAGTACACCAATACACCTGCTCGTTAATGTAAATATCTACTGAGCCAATCTTATGGCAGCAGCTCGATGCATAAAAACATGCAGACATGGTCAAGAGGTTCAAGTGTTGCTCAGACCAAACAACAGAATAGGGAAGAGATGTGATCTATGCAGGTGACTTCGACTGCGCCTTTCAGGGTGACTTGAGTCTCTCAGAAACTAGTGATCTCCTGGGATTTTCACACAAAACTGTCTCTAGAGTTTTTAGGAGAATGGTATGAAAAACAAAGAAACATCCCGTGAGCAGCAGTTATGTTTGCGAAAATGCCTTGTTAATGAGAGAGGTCAGAGGAGAATGGCCAGGCTGGTTCAAGCTGACAGGAAGATGACAGTAACTCGAATCACCAATGGCCACAACAGTGGTGTGTAGAAGAACATCTCTGAATGCACAACGCATCAAACCTTGAAGTGGATGGGCTACAGCAGCAGAAAGCAATGAGCAAAGCACAGGACAGGTAAGTCCCACAGAAGAAGTTGTTCTCAAATGGCAAGGCTAGGCACCATGTCTGACAGGGGAACTTAAGGACTGGATAAAAGCCAAGGAAACAGCATATAAGGGAGCAAAAGTGAGTGGGAAGTTGGATGATTGGGAAGTTTTTAAACTCCAACAAAAGGCAACTAAATAAACCATAAGAAGGGAAAAGATGAAACATGAGGGCAAACTAGCCAATAATATAAAGCAGGATATTAAAAGTTTTTTTCAGTTATATAAAGAATAAAAGGGAGGTGAGAGTTACTATTGGACCACTGGAAAATGATGCTGGTGAGGTTGTAATGGGGGGACAAAGAAATAGCAGATAATCTTAATAAATATTTTGCTTCAGTCTTTACTGTGGAAGACACTAGCTGGATGCCAATGGTTGTGAGTGTCAAGGAGAAGAATTGGGTGCCATTGCTATAACAAAGAAAAGAGTGCAAGACTTGATTCTGACATGGTTTGGGAGTACTGGAAAATTGCAAATGTCACTCCACTCTTTAAGAAGGGAGGAAGACAAATGAGAGAAAATTATAGGCCAGTTAGCCTGATGTTAGTGGTTGGAAAAGTGTTGGAGTCTATTATTAAGGCTGAGGTTTTGGGACACTTGGAGACTAATGATAAAATAAATAAAAGTCAGCCGAGTTTCTGTGAAGGGAAATCTTGCCTAGCAAATCTGTTAGAATCCTTTGAGGAAGTAGCAAGCAGGGTAGACAATGGAGAGGCAGTGGATGTCATTTACCTAGATTTTCAGAAGGCATTTGATAAGGTGCTTCACATGAGGCTGCTTAACAAGATAAAATCCTGTGGTGTTACAGGAAATATACTCGCATGAATAGAGAGGATGGCAGACAGACAGGAGGCAGTGAGTGGGAATGAAGGAGGCCTTTTCTAGCTGGCTGCCAGTGACTAGTGGTGGCCCTCAGGGGTCTGTATTAGGATTGCTACTTTTCACATTATTTGTCAATAATTTAGATAGTGGAATTGATTGCTTTGTGGCAAAGATTGTGGATGATACGAAGATAGATGGAGTGATAGGAAGTGCTGAGGAAGCAATGTGATTGCAGAAAGACTTAGACAAGTTAGAAGTATGGGCAAAAATATGTCAGATGGAATACAGAGTTGGGAAATGTATGGTGCATTTTGGTAAAAGGAACAATAGTGCAGACTATTATCTAAATGGGGAGAAAATTCAAGTATTGGAGGTGCAGAGGGACCTCATGCAAGACTCCCACAAGGTTAATTCACAGGTTGAGTCTGTGTAAAGAAATGCAATGTTGACATTCATTTCAAGGGAAATAGAATAGAAAAACAAAAAGATAATGCTGAAGCTAGTCAGGCCGCACTTGTACTATTGTCAACAGTTTTGGGGCCCTTTATCTCAGAAAGGATGTATTGTCGTTGGAAAGAGTCCAGAGGAGATTCATGAGAGTGATTCCAGGAATGAAGGGGTTAACATATGAGGAGTGTCTGGCAACCTTGGAATTTAGAAGAATGCATGGGGATCTCATTGAAACTGACAGAATGTTGAAAGGACTAGATAATGTCAATGTGGAGAGGATGTTTCCTCTGCTGGAGGTATCCAGAACTAGAGGGCACAGCCTCAAAACTGAGCGGCAACCTTTTAGAACAGAGGTAAGGAGGAATTTTTTTTAGCCAGAGAGTGGTGAATCTGTGGAATGCTCTGCCACAGATTGTGCTGGAGTCCAGATCCATGGATATATTTAAAGTGGAAGTTGATAGATACCTAACTGGTTGAAGTTTCAAGGGATATGGTGAGGGGGCAGGAGTTTGGGGTTGAATGGGATCTGGGATCAGCCATTATGAAATGGCGGAGCGAATTCAATGGGCTGGATAGCCTAATTCTGCTCCTATGTCTTATGGTCCTATGGACTAACATACACTCAGTGTTCACTTTATTAGGTACAGGGGGTATCTAATAGAGTGGCCACAGAGTGTATTTTACAGCAATCTCCCTATATTGTCAATCAATATTAACTATACTTTTCCTTCTATATTAAGCAGATTGCTTGTATAGCAGCCATAAAATTGATTGTGTTACCAGGTTCGGATATGGCCCAAGTGTGGAGTGAGAGATACTGAAGTAAGTCGATAGTTCACAAACTTTAATGTGAACAGTGTTAAAGGGAAAATAAAACAATAAACGCTAAGCCAAAAAGGGTGGTTAACTAAAACTCTTAAATGGAAATCAAAGCCTACACTGTGGCTGAAAAGAAAATCTAAACTTTAAACGAATGCCACTAGTCTTCAGAGTCAGTTGACTCGAAAGTCCAATTTCTCAGGGAAGGCTGAAAGCAAACAGGCAGCGAAGCATTGCTGTGCTCTGTCCAAGTCTCGACAAGCACTATGACAACAAGTTAAATACTATTACGATTAGATAATAATTAGCTGACACGTGCATATTCACAAGCGCAATTCCCGTATCTACTGCGCTGCTGAATCAGTGGTTGTGACAGATTGACATTGATGTGCAGGGTAATGGTTTGTTGGCGAGATGTTCAATGTTGACTGGGTTCTGAGACAGTCAGGGGGTGCTTCAATGTCAATGTTTGTTGTCCTATGTTGCTATATAAATAAACAAATCTTAGGATACAGCAAAGAAGTTGGAGTTCCCTTTGACCTCTGCACCAATAGCAGTGTAAAAAGCTCTTAAAACAGCAAGCCCTTGCCTTTCTCTAATCCTACAGTCTAACAAGACTTCAAGAAATGTCACACAAGCTATTTAACACCATAAAACAGGGGCCCTCCCAGCAGAGTTCCTTTGACAACTGGTCAAGCAAACAGTCGAATCACTCAGGACACACATTCTACAAATAACACTCAAGATTTTTTACTCAGACCTTCCAAAGGAAAGAAATATTCTAGAGATTTTTTTTTCATTTTTTCTGGAGAGAAATAGTGAAGTGCTAACACATCACAGGTGAAAGTTGTCAAAGATTTGCAGAGCATAAAACTGTTTCTCAAAGATTTTGTGGGTCCCAGCCTTCATTTAAAAAACGTGCATTTTATTTACATTACTGATGTTCCCCTCATACAAAATTAGTGTCAGGGTTACAAAGTAACAAAGCTATCAGCAAGTTGTTAAAACATATTGCGCACAGTCAAATGTGCTAACTGCTGTTCTTATTCTATGAATGTGGAGATGAACCACACTAAATTCTTCTGTGCTGTTTTTTTTACCTGCAGGATCTATTCTAGTTACTTTAAACAAGTCAAGGCCTACAATAAACAGAGTACAAGAAGTAATTTAGCATGGGGTGTCATTTGGAATATAAAAGACTGGCTGGAAAGATAATGAAAAAACCATATCCCACTCCCCTGGATCATAAAAGTATAGCTGTAGGTTTGCATGGGAGTGTAGAAAATAGGGGGGAGGGACGGCATAAACAGAGCAATAGATTTAATAGGTTAAAGCTGCCCATCTGTAACACTCACTGCCTAACCTTTAAGGTTATTGGAGAAGATTTTACATGGAGCTTAGTTGTAGTGATATTACTTGAGTGGAGTGTGATGTTCTATGGAGATGTGTATTGGTGGGTCTTCAGGTGGCTGTAGAGGCCGATTCAGGATCCACATATTCTGATGCAGTGTGACCAAGACTCATATTTCTTTGTTTCTGAATGAATATGGTGATCTCTCTGGATATGCTGATGAGGGCTTCCGGACCTCACAATCCTGCCTCCTTTGCCACTTGATGATTCCCACAGGACTTAATCTGGGATGTTAAGATGGATTCTCTTGCTGGAGAAGGCTTGTGCATGACTTTGTTTAACATGGGGAGACCGATGCACAGGCAGCCTCCACACGGTCCTTGACAGATCAGGGTCAGGGTCCAGTGGCACAGAATGCAAGGCAACTGGGGACCCTTCACAGGCGCAGCCTTCCTCCACCTTCACTACCATTGTGACGTGTCATCATCTTCTGCCAGCTGTAATGTTGACATCACGGTTGGATCGTTCTTTGTCTACAACCTCCCTGTTGACCTAAATGCCATGGGTGACCCAATCAGAAGTCAAGTGCTAGACGGCAGAACACCAGACAGCATTGCCTTTGGGATCTCAGGAACTTTCAAGCCTCCACGACAAAGTGAGGATCCTCAGTAGTTAAAACATGGAACAGTTTATCAGTACCAAATTAGACTTTTCTGCCTGCACACATTCTATATCCCTCCATTCCCTAAATATCCATGTGTCTATATGAAAGCCTCTTACATGCTCCTATCACATGTGCTTCCATCACTTCCCCCAACAGCTTGTTCCAGGCACGCACCACTATCTGTGCAGAGCCAACCATCCCCACACAGCTCCTTCAAACTTTCCCCTTTTCACCTTAAATGCATGCTCTCTAGCATTTCTCATTTCCACCCTAGGAAAAGATTCTGACACTCTGCCCCATCTATGCCTCTCATAATATTATAAACTGTGCTGTCATACACTGTGACTCAGAGACTCTAGGAGTATACGATTCTATGACTCCAAGTTACCTCTGTAACCTCCACCTACGCTTCCATCCTCCAAGATCTTTCCTTTTCTTGAGACTTGACCAGTTGATTATTCCTAGGTTTAATGACTTGAGATTTAGCAGTCATGCCTTCAGCAGCCAGGGTCTCAGATCTCCAAGGCAGAGTACAAAGTAAATGGCAGGATACTTGGTGGTGTGGAGGAGCAGAGGGATCTGGGGGCACATGTCTGCAGATCCCTGAAAGTTGACTCACAGGTAGATAGAGTAGTTAAGAAACTTATGGGGTGTTAGCTTTCATAAGTCAAGGGTTAGAGTTTAAGAGTCGCAATGTAATGATGCAGCTCTATAAAACTCTGGTTAGGTCACACTTGGAGTGCTGTGTTCAGTTCTGGTCGACTCACTATAGGAAGGATGTGGAAGCATTGGAAAGAGTACAGAGGAGATTTACCAGGATGCTACCTGGTTTAGAGAGTACGCATTATGATCAGAGATTAAGGGAGCTAGAGCTTTACTCTTTGGAGAGGAGGAGGATGAGAGGAGACATGATAGAGGTGTACAAGATAATAAGAGGAATAGATAGAGTGGATAGCCAGTGCCTCTTCCCCAGGGCACCACTGCTCAATACAAGAGGACATGGCTTTAAGGTAAGAGGTGGGAAGTTCAAGGGGGATATTAGAGGAAGGTTTTTTACTCAGAGAGTGGTTGGTGCGTGGAATGCACTGCCTGAGTCAGTGGTGGAGGCAGATACACTACTGAAGTTTAAGAGACTACTAGACAGATATATGGAGGAATTTAAGGTAGGGGATTATATGGGAGGCAGGGTTTGAGGGTCGGCACAACATTGTGGGCCAAAGGGCCTGTACTGTGCTGCACTATTCTATGTTCTATGTTCTATGTTCATTTGCTCAATGCCCTCCCTATAAACTTTGTTCCACCTCTCTTTCTTCTATTTGAGACACTCATCTCTGAAAATCCAGTTAGTCATTATTACTGTATATGAAACAGTACCAGTTTTTTGCTGGATTCATTGTCAGAGATTCTGTGTAAAGTGTAGTTACTGTGATATCGACCTCCTAATGGGCCAATCTTCCTATTAGAAATATTGAGTGCACGCAGCTGTAAATTGAATGGGATGGGAGAGTGGTGCAATTCGACTTCAATGGAAAGTAACTTCAGGCAATAACTATGTTTCCAATCCATTAAAATTCTGACATTATTCCTGTCAAGGTTGCATTCATACCTAAATCTCATTATTTCCTTCTGTGAGATGCAGTAACAGCTTAATGAAGTATGGATGCTGTGGAAACCAGGAGATGCCAGTTTAACATTACTACCATCGATATAAAGAAACAGCTGGCGGGTGTTGAGGTGAATCTGATTTGGCAATTTCCTGTTCAGGTTCGCTGAAGTCCCTCACTGAATCTCTAATCCTTCTGCATGATGTTTCCTGGATAGCAGAGTTACATTTTGCTACCTGTGTGGCCAACAAAATAGATCAAATTACACGGAGAGCAGCCTCTGGGGCTTGCATGTTAGTTCCTGATCTCCACTTATGAAGGTCAAGTTATCCTGCTAAATCAGAATATGTTCAGTGCTTCTTGCCCCAAGGTTATAACCTTTTCTATAGCAATATTTCACCTGATTTTTGTTCTTAGTTGGATCAAAAACTTAATCTATGAACTAATATTGCCTGTGACTCCATATACTGTAACTTGCTGATGTTATTTTATGAGGAGTTTTCTAACGTTGAACATAGAACATTACAGCAGAGTACAGATCTTTTAGCCCACAATATTGTCCTAAAACCTTGGTCTATTCTAAGTTTAATTTAACCTGTCATTCTTCTATCATCTATGTGCCTATCTAAGAATCCCTTAAAAGTCCTCCACCACCATGCCTGGCAGTGCATTCCACACACCCACAACTCCATGTATAAGGAGCATACTTCTAACATTCTCCCTTATACTTTCCTTCAATCACTTTAAAATTCTGCCATTTCCGCACTAGGGAAAAGCCTTTGGCTATCCACTTGAACAATGCTTCTTATCATCTTGAACGTCTCCATCAAGTCACCTCTCATCTTCTTTCTCTCCAAAGAGAAAAACATTTTCTTGCTCTACCTATCCCCATAAGACATGCTCTCTAAAGTTTCCACATCCTTCATATAGTGAGGTGATCATTACTGAACACAATACTCCAAGTGTGGTTCAACAAGGGTCTTATAGAGCTGTAACATTACCTTGTGGCTCCTGAACTCAGTTCCTACACTAAAGAAGGCCAACACATCATATGCTTTTTGAACATTCCTGTCAACTTGCACAGCAACTTTGAGGGATCTATGGATGTGGATTCAACAATTGGAATGGTTGGAATGTTAGAACACTGGCAGACGATTGAGACTAATTTCTCCACAGGTGCAGGTACAGAACACTTTTACATAGTCTAACTCTGATAAATATTATTTCAGAAGAGTTATCGCGAAGTTTGAGATGACATCTCAGAGATGAGATGGCAGACCATTTCGTCTTAACAGGGTAGGTTTCAGTGACTCTTTGGACAAGATTTGTCCAATAACAAATGTTATTAAAAATGATGGCCTGTACACTTAATAAAATGCTGTGGCAAATGGATGGCCGTATTTCCAAACACAGAACAATGACTTATTTGGGTATAACTTACATTAGAATATCTTGAGGTTATGAAATGTAAATAATTTACATCAAGGCATATTGAAAGGAAAGGAACATTTTCTATATACAGGCAAAAGGTCAGCAGGCAAAATCTACCCCCATCATTATAAGGCGTTTTCACAAAGGCCCCTTCCTCAGAGATATCTAAGATGACAGAGAATAGCTTGAAAGATGTTTTATTGCTACATAGATTCAAATTATTTCCATTCTATTATCTTTTCCATTACAAATGGTTTATGATTTTACTTCAATCTATTTACTCACCAAACATCAGTTGAATTCACAAGATATCAAAGGAAAGTACCTCCATTGATAAACATAAACTTGACAAGCATAGGGTACACACAGCAAATGGTGGTTGCCTGTTTGGATATTAATCACGAAAGCTTTCTGCAGAGAAGATTAATAGAACATTTTTATTAAATAAAGGAGAATGGGAGGAAGAGGATAAAAACATTGTTCAAACTGAGAGCAGAGTCAAAATGCTTAAGAGAATTTCTTAAACGCTAGGACATACTGAGGTGGGAAAAGTGCTAGCATTGCTCTATAAAATTTCAACCTGGCAAAACCATAAACAGCATCAAAGGCCATGACGGTTTCTTTAAACAGATATCAACACAGA
Organism: Mobula birostris; assembly: GCF_030028105.1. NCBI lineage: Eukaryota > Metazoa > Chordata > Chondrichthyes > Myliobatiformes > Myliobatidae > Mobula > Mobula birostris. Next base: position 47,081,398 of record NC_092393.1, on the reverse strand, counting down.
GCTTTAAAGGCAGACAGACTTGATTCTTTCAACTAGTCCAAACTAGAATGCTGTGGTAGAAAAATATACCTTGACGCTTCATGATGGAAACAAACTGTAAACCTCCCAGGAAGCAACTCTTCCCTCAGGGCTGGGAGATAGAAATCAACATTCATTATTCCATTCATACTTCCTTGCAGTTAATCCTGTTTGCATGATCTGTTTAATTTCATAAACCACTGAATCTTGTTTTGATTAAAGTCAGGTAATAAGTGAAAAATAATAGGCATTACTTTATCAATTCTTTCATGTGAAATTACCTTTATTACCATTGTTAGCTTCTGGTCAATGGGTTACACTGTTTATAAGTGTCAGCCAAGAAAATAGTTAGTTTCACAGCGTGAACATTCAACAGAAACCTCTCCCTGTTTTTTTTGTGTGATTGTTCTAATCCATTTATTATTAAAGACTTATAATAAATACAGGCCAAGTCTCAAGCAAATGCCTCCACTTAGAAAGTTATACGGTTGAATTCAACTTGAAATAAACAAAAGGGCAAAAAGAAATTGAGAAAAATATTATTATATTAACTTATATGTCATACTGTGCCCTAGCAAGTTCTCATAGCCCTGTCCCTTATTAAATAAATCTCCAAGTTTAGTCAACGCCCTATTTAAAATGTTCAGACTTATTTTCAAATCATTGCACAATCACTTTCTAAACTTTCTAATCTTGTAGTGCCTTACACATCTCTCTTATATTCCTTTAACTTTAATCTATTGCAAATCTCTGAATTTAATTGCCCAATTAATGGTGGTTTGTCTTCAGCTACCAAGGCCCTATATTCCCACATTCCTACTTTACTGTCCCAAGCTTAAGACTCTCCTAAGATGTTCCTTAATACCTTCTTTGGGCACCTACTTTAAAACCTGCTATGTGGCTCTTCCATTTTTATTCATTAGAGGGCATGCGTATCATTTTCAATGCCAGCTTTGACTGGCTAATCCTAGATGCTCCTTAAACTGAATTCTGTGTTAAGCAAGTTCAAAGGGCAATTAGGAGTCAACCACATTCTTAAACAAGATTAAGTCAGGACAGCACATTTTTCCACCCTTAATAATATTTTGCTTTCTCTAAAGGGGAATTTAAACAGATCAATAATGATTCACCATTTACATGTGTAAATGATCTGTCTGTTCATGACAAACACTTTGACGTAAAATGGACATTAGAGAGCCAGATGAGTTCCTGGGTATTTCCAGAATTTTCAGTTTTAATTTGAGCGTGTGGTAGCTTCATTCTCACCGTTGCTGATGTCAATCTTTAAGTTAATTAATTGCATATACAATCTCAGCTGCTAGAGAGAGATTGAAACATCTCTGACACAATGATTGGCACCTTTGAATGGAAGTCAAGCAACATGGCCATTTTGGTACAATGACTAGTTTTGTGATAATCCTTCTGTGGGGCTTATTGATGTATTCCAGTGAGCTGTATGTACTACATAAATGCAGGTTGTTGTAAGGGAAGGAAACCAAACAACAAAGAGGTTGTCCTGAAATATACATAGTGATGAATGTGCAGCATGATATTAAATGGCAGGTGAGCAGATGACATTTATCAAGTTTACAGTGCATAGAGTACCATGCAGTGGATTAATATTGTGAATCAATTATTTGGACAGATGATCCTTCATTAATGTAATGAAATTAGCATAATACATTTGGAGTCATCATTTAAAAAGAAACACATTTTCTTTTAGAATGGAGATGAGGAGGAATTTCTTAATCTAGAGAGTGTTGAATCTGTGGAATTCATTGCCATAGGTGGCTGTGGAGGCCAAGTCATTAGGTTTATTTAAGGCAGAGGCTGATAGTTCTTTGGTTAGTCAGGGCATGAAAGGATATGGGGAGAAGGTAGTAAATTGTGGCTGAGGTAAAATGGATCAACCATGATGAAAAGCAGACTCCATGGGCCAAATAGTTTACTTCTGCTCCTATATTTTATCATCTTATTGAACTGACAAAGAGGAGGAATTCCCTTTAAAAGCCCATGTTACCTAAGGCTACTTAGCTTGTCCCTTGACGGACCCATCATTGGCTGGAGGATGCAGACACCCTGATTCTTAATGCTGACATCGCTGGCTTCTGTCATGGCTTGTGTCTGATAAATGATCTACCTCTTTATTATTGGTTGCAGCTGAGCATTTTGAGAGAAAGGAACCAAACCAAAGAGAAAGACAAGAATGCCAGAGGCAAAGTAAAATGAAATAAAAGCCAAAATACTGAAAGGTTAATATAATGGAACATTCAACTTGCTATTAGGTTTATTACATTTCGTTTGTACAATACATTTTTATGAATGGAGACACATGAAGAGAGAAGAGTATCATTGATCATCATTAGGACATCAGTATACCACCATGTGGGCTCTGTCTGGCCAGCACGAGATCCATCTTCCCCGCTTAATGACTTATTTGCCCTGGGGTGACTGCTATATTTTTCGTTTAGATATATATCATGATCAGAGGGAAGCTTCTCTTCAGCTTCAGTCCAATGCTAAATGAGTTATGAGAGGCACGTTAGCAGTCGGTGACGTTAGTGGCACTGTGCAGATTCTACATGCCGGGCAGAGATGCTTAGTGATCACAAGAAGGTCATTGTTGGGGCATGGCTCAACCCCTCCAGGCTTCATGGTAGCAATTCTACATCAAATAGGCGATAGCTGGTGGGCCTGAGCATTTCAGTGTTCAGATGCATTGTGTCACACAGTGACAGTGTCTCCTGGAATCTGCACTCTGGTGAATTCCACCCCAGGTTATCTGAAATATTACTTCATTCAGGAGTAACGGAAGGATATTTTGCTGCGTAAAGCCAATGATGGAGCTTTGCACTTCACAAAAATGTTGTGAAAAATCTTTTTTGCTACTCTCCTGAAGCAAGCACATGGAGACAAGATCCTCATCAACTTTATTGAAATGGCTCGAGGCTCCCGTCAAACTATGTAGACAATATTTTGCGAGTCTCTTATCAATAGGAAGCACTGAGAAGTTCCTTTCAACCTAGATCCTGATACAGCTTTTCCTTTGTCAACATTGGGCAATGAAACTATTGCTGAACAACAGCATATCAATTTGGACATTGATTATCTAGTTTGTCCTCAAGAGACTAAAAGGTTAAGTATTGCCTCTGTTAAATTTGGAGTCAGGTTAAGCCATTGCATTCTTTATTCAATAGAAGGGCTTCACTGCCAACAGGAATTCACAGGCAGCAGAGTAGCGTAGCAGCTGGTGTAATGCTATTATAGCACAAGAGACCAAAGTTCAATTTCATCACTGTCTTTGGGAGTTTGTAAGTTTTCTGTGTGACCACGTGGTTTCCTCCAGGTACTCCAGTTTCTTCCACTTTCCAAAGACATAGTTTGGGAACACTTGCCGGCTGCCCCAGCACATCCTTGGGGTCCGTTGGTCATTGACACAAATGACGCATTTCACTGTCCATTTCGGTGCTTTGATATACATGTGACAAATAAAGATAATCTAATCTCTTTATTGCAACTTCAGCCACACACAAATTGAAACCACTTTCCTTCAGCATTTAGGTTAGATTAGATTAGATTATGAGGACACAGTCCTCGGTTATTGTCATTTCAAAATGCATGCATTAAAAAATGATACAATGTTCCTCCAGGATGATATCACAAGAAACACAGGACAAACCAAGACTAAAATTTACAAAACCACATAATTATAATGTATAGTTACAACAGTGCAAAGCAATACCGTAATTTGATAAACAGCAGACCATGGGCACGGTAAAAAAAAAGGCTCAAAGTCCCGATATCATCATCTCACGCAGACGGTAGAAGAGAGGAACTCTCCCTGCCATGAACCTCCAAGCGCCGCAAACTTGCCAATGCAGCACCATTGGAAGCACCCAACAGCAGCGGACTCTGAGTCCGTCTGAAAACTTCGAGCCTCTGACCAGCCCCTTCAACATAGCCTCTCCAAGCACTATCCTCTGCCGAGCACTTTGACCCCGCCCTGGCCGCTGAGCAACAAGCAAAGCCGAGGACTCGGGCCTTCCCCTCCGGAGATTCTGGACCACACAGTAGCAGCAGTAGCGAAGTAGGCAATTCAGAAGTTTCACCAGGTGTTCCTCCATTCTCTCACGTCCGTCTCCGTCAAGTCAGGATTGTGCATGGCACCCTACTTGACAAATAACAGACATCACCACCGGAGCGGCCACTGCGAGCTGCGTCGCACTGCCATCTTCTCCTCCCTGCTTTAGAGGGATGGATGAGAGGATGAAATCAAAGCAGAGTGTTCTATGCAAGGAATCCTCATAAAACAGCAGGAAATGCTAACCAATACAACCTATTACGGAATCACTTCATTGTAAAATTAGGGCTTAGGGGCTAGTGGGGTAATCATGGACATTTGACATGGACTGATTAATGGACCTGCTTTAAAATACATTCAGTTTTAATTTCCATGAATTAAATTTAATTAAAATCTGCAGAAAAATTGTGGCAAGTACTCCAAGAAGCTTGGAACAACCTACCAGCAGATTTTCTTATAAAACTGCTCAACTGTGTACCTGAGTGAATTGATGCAGTTTGAAATGCAAAGGGTGGTCACACCAAATATTGATCTGATTTAGATTTTCTATTTACTGCTCTTTATGATTTTTTTTTCTGATATTTAGAAACTTCTCATTTTTTTTGAAAGCACCTTGGCTTTACAATTTTTTTTGCATGTGCCTAAGATTTTTACACAGTACTGTATGTTATTATAATTACCACAGGTTTTGCATATCACTAGATATTGGAGATAGTCTTTTAATGTGGTTTTCCCTGTTATGATGTCAAGCATATTATCTTTTAGGCAGTCAGAAGTAATTAGTTGAATTTGCTGGTTGTCTTTGATATTGAACAACTTCCAGATTTCTGCTTCTGCAGGGGTTGATGACAAGATATAGAACTGGTAATTCCATTCTGCACCATCAGTTGTATATATTCCCTGCATTCTAAAATTTCAGTGTCAGTGTCTTGCCATAAGAAAATGTTGTCGTTCATTGACTTTTGCTGAGTTTTATATCTAGAATGTATATCTATTCTGTTATTTGCATCAACTAATCAAGAGCTTTCATAGAGCCAGGAAGGGGTATGTGTGCGCAGGGGGTGGGGAAAAGTAGCAAAGATATGCACAGATCAATCCAGTTGCAGAAGGCAATGTTACAGAGGTCTGCTCAATGCAATTAATTTGACACAGAATCAACGCATGTTGGGACCGTTCCAATAATTATCCAGCACAGCATGCTTTCAGCTATTCCCTGCAAATCCCTTCACATAGAATATTCCACAGCGACCACAGGCTGCCTCACAGAAACAATTAACAACAGTGCCCAAAGCATGATGGATTTGACAAGCTGAATCCCATTCAAACAGGGGAGGAGAAATCTATCTTTGAGATTTGTTTGCATGTTTCATCCTTTTGAACTATAATCGAGTTTCCTGTCTGTTCTGGAAAAGTGTTACAACATTGACCAGAAACTATTTTAATATAATTCATAAAGTCCGGATATTTGGTTCTTTATCTGTCTTCACTAACCCACTTTAGAGTCTATGATTCGCATGAAAGTTCTACTTCAGTAATGGTTAAAATAAAATGGCCAAAGCTATCTGCAGTCTAAAACAAACTGAATATGTATCGATATTTCACAGCTACAACCCACTGCAAAATTAAGTTATAACTTGTTGGTTTGATGCACTTATACTCGTCCAAAGGATGTGAAAGTTGCTTTCTAAATGCAGTTTATGTCTTACTGTCAATGTCTCTCTTTCCTTCTCCCTCTCTTTGTCACTCTTTTCACTACTCACATTCTCCTTATCTGTTTCCATTGCTTTCACTATCTTTTTTCTCTCTCTTCCTTTCTCCCTGCCTATCTTCATCCCTTCTTTTTCAAGTGAAGCTGATGATTGTAAAGTGGGATAGAACTTGCAGGGAATATGTACAGTACTGTATGTTATGCCTTTCTAGTTACCAAATAACACAATACTACTGAATTAATAACAAAGCTCTTATTTCTGTTTCCCAACTGCCTTCTTATTTTAACCAATATACAGTACTGTGCACAGTCTTAGACACCCTAACGACATATATATCTAAGATTTTTGTACAATACTACATCCCTCCTTCCCAGTGTTACGCAGTGTTTCTCTTATAACCTGCAGTCAAGTCCCTTCATCTTTTATCTGTTTATTGCCATGTTCTAGGCTCAGTGTCTGGGTCTTCAGAGCTAACTGTTTCAACAGTTCTACTTCTTGTGCCAAGAGGAAGCCACCCTCAATGTGGAGGAGCAATGCCTTATATTCCGTTTGGGTAGCCTCCAACCTGGTGACATGAATGTCGATTTCTCCTCCTCGTAAGCAAACCCTCCCGGACCCCTCCCGGGTCCACTCCTCCTTCCCTTTCTCCCATGGTGTCCTCTCCTCTCCTATGAGATTCCTTCTTCTCCAGCCCTTGAGCTTTCCCACCCACCTTGCTTCACCTCGACTGTACAGCTAGTCTCCTTTTCCACCCACCTTTTTATTCTGGCATCTTCCCCCTTCCTTTTCAATCCCTAAGAAAGGTTTTAACCCAAAACGTCAACTACCTATTACTTTCCATAGATGCTGCCTGACCTGCTGTGTTCCTCCAGCATTTTGTGTGTGTTGCTTTAGATTTCCAGCATCTACAGCTTTTCTCGTGTTAACAATTTTACGTGTCTGTTGTTAATGTTGTAAATTTCTGAGCTTTATATATAAATATCCAAAAATTAAGTCTCTCATACAATGATTAGTGAATTCTCCTGTTAGTTCCTTGGACATTACATAATACAAGCTTAAAGCAATTACAAATGTAGCCAATTTTTCAAACTTTCCTTGTTCGTCCATGTCTTCCTTATTTCCTTTTCTCTATTTATATATTTTTTTCTTGTCTATCTTTATATTTTGGAAATTATCCTTCATTTTGAGGCATCTAATAACAAATATAACAGTCAAGACATGCAAAAAAGCCTCTACATTTGGGCTGCCTGTGGTCTAATCAGCAGAGCTTGTTAATAAGATTCAAAATGATTTGTAAACAGATGCCTGGGCAGTAAAATGTGTGGGAACTGACAAGACAACAGACTAAGAGCTGCAATTATAGCCCACAATGTCAAGAAGTTTGAGAGCTTCTGGTACATGCATTCACTACACAAATGTTCAAAGCGCTGAAGATTCCGGTACTTGAATTGAATATTGCTTTATATCCCTTATCAGATTTGAATCGGAATATTTTATTTTAAGAAACTACAAAGAAATGAAAAGTCTAAAACTATACTACTGCAGTCATGCAAATTTTGATGTACATGTGTAATATTTTCTATACAGTATTGAATGTTTGTGCCCTTATAGTGTATGCATACTTTGTTGCCGTGTGGTATGTTTAATTCTAGTCAGGGCATGCGACTGTGTATTTCTGAGTGTGTATGTGCCCAGCTGGTTGAACATGCTCATAAGAATGTTTTCAATATCACACCAACTGATTCTTATTTTCATCTCTTTAGTACATAAGTACATTCAGATAGCAGCTTCAACACTGAACTGAGTTGCATTTAGTGTGTTCAACACTGAAAGATTTCCACATCCTATGGACTCACTTTCAAGGACTCTGCAATGTATGTTCTCAGTATTGCAGTACTGTGCAAAAGTCTTAGGCGCGTGCGCGCGCGCACTCACACACACACACACATATATATATATATATATACACACATACAGTAGCTAGGGTGTCTAACAATTTTGCACAGTACTATAGTAACCTTAATTTTATTTATTGCGTTGTACTGCTGCAAAAAAAAAATTCATGGTATGTATTGATGATAGACCTCATTCAGATATGTGTCCCTATTGTGGACTGGGACAGGGAGATTGGAATCATGATTAGGAAAAGGGGAAGCGGGAGGAGGGGGAGTGGGAAGCCACAGAGAGACATTCTGTAATGTTCAATAACCCAAATGCTTGGAATCAAATGACCTTGCCTGGTGCCTCAGGACTGGGGTGATGGCTGCACCCATGCCACTCCCACCCTTGGCACTCCTTCTCTGCCACCTGTCCCACACCCTTCCCGCGACGCTCCACCCTCACCATTCCCAACATTCTTTACTCCCACCAGATTTACAAACTCACTCTCCACTTCAAATTGACAGATACCGTATTGTGCAAAAGGCTTAGGCACCCTAGCTATATATAGTATATGCACCTATGACTTCTGCACAGTAATGTAGGTATATACAGTATGTATTCATGCACATATTTATTTAGTTATTTGTAGTTGCACTATTTGGCTTCTTTTGCATTTAGGTTGCTTGTCAATCTGGGGAGCCATTCCTCTACATTCCTCTATATTTTGAATATCTGGAATTTGTGCTCAGAAGCTCTTGGACCAGCTACTAGTGCTGAATATTCAAAGGAGTCCTGCTAATTGGAATTTGCTACCATTGGAAATATGTAATTCTGCAAAGATATTTGTATATATACAAAATGTTAGTTAAGTAGTTTGGGGGTTGATGGATAGTGCTGCCTTTCTTTTCTATCTTGGTTTCATGGCTACCCAGAGAAGAAAAATTTCAGAGTTGTATACTTTGATAATAAATGAACCTTTGAACTTTGAAGTAGGAGATTATAGCCATTGACACTGCTGTAAATTTTTTATTTTTATCTTTGTGTTTAAAAGAATAAAATACTGTATATGGGGAGGAAAAATAGACCTTCTACTAAAGATCAGCAGAATTTATTATGTCTTGTAACTCAAAACATTAAACTAATTCAAAGAAAGTCTGGGAAATCCAGGGATACGGGTCTATTTTGTCTTTAAGCAAGGAACGCAGGTATCATGTGGTAGTGTGATGATGTATGCAATTAATGTGTTATACATATAACCCATTATTGATGACTTAAACAAACAAGAGGGCTTAATCAAATAATATATATGCAATATTACTCAAATATCGTTGAAATATCAACAGAATTGAATAAAGACATATTATGGATCAAGGATCAGCTATATTTGCCTGCACATTTACATGTATTAGGAATTTGCTGTGGTGGGTCAATCAGGGTATGACATACAACAAAAAAAACCAACATTCAACGATTATAAAGAACAAAGATTTTTATAAAACAAATGAAGTCAGAGGTTACGTATGGGTATGGAATAAAATGTGCATAGAAACATAAATATCAGCATGTATTTACAATGTAAACAGCAGTGTAAAAAGTGGTTTTAAGTGCAGTGTTGGAGTCAATAGGCAGAGGGAAGAGCGAGGTGGCTAACTAGAATGGTTGATCAGAATAACTACCTGTGGGAAGAAACTTTTAAAATAGCATGAAGATTTTGCATTAGTAACCCTTTCCAGAAGGGAAGGTTGGAAAAAGCAGCTTGCAGGGTGGGTTGTGTCTGCAGTGATTTTTCCTGCCCACTTCTTTGTCTCCCAGCTTCAGTGTCTCTCGGCTTACAATCTACATAATCACATTCAATTACTAAAATGTAATCCTGACATGCATGCTGACCTAGATATCCATGTAAACTTCCGCTAATGCCCCACCTCCCCCTTGTACCCCATCCGTTATTTATTTATATACACACATTCTTTTTCACTGTCTCCTTTTTCTCCCTCTGTCCCTCTGACTATACCCCTTGCCCATCCTCTGGGCTTTTCCCCCCCACCCCCTTTCTTTCTCCCTAGGCCTCCAGTCCCATGATCCTCTCATATCCCTTTTGCCAATCACCTGTCCAGCTCTTGGCTCCATCCCTCCCCCTCCTGTCTTCTCCTATCATTTCAGATCTCCCCTCCCCCTCCCACTTTCAAATCTCTTACTCGCTCTTCCTTCAGTTAGTCCTGACGAAGGGTCTCGGCCCGAAACGTCGACTGTACCTCTTCCTAGAGATGCTGCCTGGCCTGCTGTGTTCACCAGCAAATTTATGTGTGTTGTTAGATATCCATGTATCAGCATTTGAACATGACAGTCATAAACATGCCTATATCTTAATTCATACAATACTAACTGCAACAAGGATATATGATGTCTCTCACACACACACACACAAACATACACATGCAGACAAAAAAAAGTCACTAGTACATTCCACCACTCACTAAATTCACAACATAAGCACTCACAGTGCACACAACAGGCCATGATGAAAATCATTGAACAATGATCAGTGAAATCTCAGCTGACTCCTCCGAAAAAGTTGTAACGTCTCTCTTTTGTGCCACTGCCCATGCCAGCAGATGTTTCATAGCCCAGCTAATAGCAGCCCTGGCACACAATAAGCCCATGTACACTTTCTTTATTTATATCAGCAGATGTGTCAATTAGACTCCCTGGAATCAATCATTTTACTTGTATTCCCACATGGTGCCAAAAAAATTTAAGAAAACAACACACCAGCTTGTGACCCATTCTTACAGAGCTGTTTGCGAGAAGCAAAGGCACAAATACAGATTTAAACCATTATTTTCAGAAAAGAAATCATCTTAATGGCTGTTATTTTTAATTTGAAAAAGTTCCAAATTACGAACAATATACAAAAGAACTCCTAATGACACAGTTCATCAAACATAAAATAACAACAGCGAGTATTGACAAAAGATAGAAAGGTGGACTATTTACTGTAGAAAGATGCAATACTACGTTAACCAGAATGTTGTATAGCCTCTTTGTGACTGTCCAACTTTTGCGAAACCACAAATTAGCATTGGAGTAAAGCAGGCCCCTCTACCCTGGCTCCACCAACCCCCCAAATCTAAGATTTACAGCATCTGTACAAACAAACAGCCCAAAGGCATGCAGTAAGGTGATATTTAGCTTTGCTGCAAGTCATATAAAATTGGCTGTCAGCCCCACACTGGTGGAGAAGACTAATTCCCATCACGTCTGATGAGAGCAAATGCACAAATTAAATCAAATTTTCCAGGGAGAAACTTCTAGCAGTAGGAATATAGAAAAACATTATCATTACGGTAGATTTCTGTCAAGTATATTCAGCGATTTTTCCCTTTAATTAGTGCTGGTTGCATTCCACAAGTGTTTGTTGACAAATTTAAGAAAAAATAAAGCAGTTTCTTGGGCAGCTCTTTAGGTCCAAGGATGGAGAGTGACAGCATTCCTATGAGTTCTGAGGCAGCTGATGAATGTTTCTTCAGAGCAGAAGGAGGGCAGTTCCCATTATACTTAAGGCTAAGCAGAATACACTACATGAACTACTATCAGACGATGTAGGATTGAAAGCTGTTCAGCCTAATTACTTCATGCTATGTTATTGCTTTGCTCGAACCTTCTTCTGTATTTCTTCATTTATTTTTTAATCATTGCCATCCATGTGTTTGTTCATTCCAACAAAATGAAAAAAATTCTTGCTGTTTTGAATGGAGCAATTTACTTTTTGAACTTACTTAACCATTATTCCTACAAACATCCACAACATATATAGAGGCATCTGTTAGTCTCATGAGACCATGGATTTGTGCCTTCGAAGGTTTCCAGGGCGCAGGCCTGGGCAAGGTTGCATGGAAGATCAGTGGTTGCCCATGCTGCAAGTCTCCGCTCTCCATGCCACTGATGTTGTCCAAGAGAAGGGCATTAGGACCCATACAGCTTGGCACCGGTGTCATCGCAGAGCAATGTGTGGTTAAGTGCCTTGCTCAAGGACACAACACGCTGCCTCAGCCAAGGCTCGAACTAGCAACCTTCAGGTCACTAGATGGACACCTTAACCACTTGGCCACGTGCCAACACCCACAACATATACTAAGAGCCATAAATAAGACACACCTGTTATGTGTCTGTAGACACAAGTTGATCCCTAAGCACACCCACATTTATACAGAAATATCAATAAACGAAAATTTGCAGGTATAAAACGTTCAACTGAAGACTTCTGTATTCATCTACAAAAGTACCTACATTGCCACAATTAATCTGCAGAAACAGAAGAGACATATGGACACATAACATTCATTAAATATCCAAAGGTATGGGATAAGGGCAGAACACAATTAACTACTATGAAATACAGTGCCAAGCATCACCGAGAGAATGCAAGAAAACTTCAGTCCATTGGAAAACCTATTCCACAATGTGTGGGGAAAGAAGTATCTTTGAATATTTTAAAGCAGATTTAGAAAGCTTATTGATCAGCAAAGGTGACAAGTTACTAGAGGTAAACAAGAATCTGAAGTTGAGGTTAAAATTAGATTAGCATAATTTTATTGAAATGTAGAGCTGATTTAGGAGCTGAGTGTCCTTAGTCCTACTACTAATTTGTATGTATGTAAGTATGTATGTGTGTTCTTAAAGATGCCAAAGCTGCGCTTAAGGAACAGGAAGATGATGTCAAATGAGAAGCTGTTTGACTTCTAGAGATAACTTTAGCCAAGGCAGAGATGATAAAGTCTCATTTGAGACCAAGAAATGAATGTGTATTTCACAATAGTGAGATCCAAGTTGAAGTTCAGATCAGTGTTCATTATTATTGGCAATGACAGACAAATTGCTGATTAACATTCTTTGCATCATGTTACTTAATGGAAAATCAGCATGATTTTCTACTGCAATGGGCAAGTTTCTCACTGTTTAATCTCTTCATGTCCTCATAATTCTATATAGATCAGTCTCATCTCCTCTCTGCTTTCTCTGCTCCAAGCACAACAAACAAACCCAGTCTTTGCAGTCTGAGTTCACAAATGAAACATTTGTTCTTAAAAAGATCTTGGTGAATCTCCTTTGCATCCTCTCCAATCCAATTACATCATTCCTTTAGTGTGTAGAATAAGAAGCAGGGGTGTTGATAACTGGGGCATGAATTTAAGGTAAAAGTAGGAAATTTAGAGGAGTTTTCATAAAGAATTTAGTTTTCAAAGAACCTTTGAAATGCTATTCCATAGAAAGTGACCATCTGAGCACTGTAATTGCATTTTAATTAATATTTTATATAGTTTACTGCAGCCTTCTCTTATATTCTATGCTCCAACCAATGAAAGCTAGTATCTTAGTATCTCATAGATCTTCTTATCTACTAACGTTGCTTCATTCAGGATGTCAAGGAATTTCTGTTCCTTGGGATTTTCTAGGGGACCACAATTCACTGTGCATATCCTTGGTCAAAAATCCCACTCAAAATGCCTCACCTCACATATTTTTAGAACTAAGTTCCACATGCAATCTCTATGTCCACCTTACTCGTCAACATATTTCCATAACCTAATTCCTTTCTCCTTTCTTGCTCCTTTCTCACTCTAGATTTCCATAACCTAATTCCTTTCTCCTTTCTCACTCCGTTCTCACTCTAATGAATTTCTGCAGGTGTACCAGGTAAGACATTGTGACTGGTTGCATCACCGCACAGGCTTGAAAGAGGTTGCAGAAGATTGTAGTGTTCGCCAGCTCCATCACAGGCACAACCCTCCTCAAAGGGCGGTGCCTGAAGAAGATCCTCACCATACTTGACATGCCCTCTTCTCATTACTACCATCAGGGAGGAGTTTCAGGATCCTAAAGACCCACACTTAATGTTTTAGGAACAACCTCTTCCTTTGACCATCAGATTTCTGTATACACATTACCTCATTATTTCTTTTTTGCTCTATTTATTTTTAAAATTGTAACTTATAGTATTTTTATATCTTGTATTGTACAAAACAACAAATTTCATAATAAATATCAGTGATAATAAACCTAATTCTGACTCTAATTCTTCATCTCACTATCCATAAGATTAAAAATTTGCGTGTCCCGTGGTACTTCTTCCAACCTGGAGTTTCTGCCAGAAGGAAATAGCAAAGAATAGTACTCCCTCATATTTGCAGGTGTTTTTTTCAATTAAAACTATCCTTATTAAAATGAATATACATATTTCATTCCATCAGAAGCTCATTATGTCGCTAAGTGTACAAACCTATTTTATGTCACTTATTAAACAGGGGAACATAACCTGAAAGTGTTTATTTTTCTGTGCAGGTTAAATACCTCGTGAATGCCACAAGTAGAAATGTCATTCTAATATTGCACTTTAAGGCATGTGGTAGAGACTGGAATTGTTATTGGCTTGAATGTTCCTTTTATAATGATGGAGCGACTCTCAAAGAACGATCAAAACTCTAGGCTTTCTTTGGTGCAGTATATATAAGAAGTTATGATAAGATGGATAGCCTGAACTTTTTTATTAAGAGTGGAAATGTCACATACTAAAGAGCATAGGTGAGGGTGGTGGGGTGGGTATTAAAGGAAGTTTAAAGAATATTTCCAAGGAAATATTTTACATGCAGAGTGGTAGATGTCTGAAACATGTTGCCCGGGGAGTTGGGCAAAGCAGATCTGATAGTAACGTTTAAGAGGCATTTGGAAGGTGATGTGATCTGACAGGGAAAGGAGGGATGTAGACTACTTGTTGTCAAATGGGATAAGTATATTTTGGTATCAGAATCGCCACTCTGTGCGCATTGATAAAGGTGCCGGAAACATGGCAACACTTGCCTCCAGCGTATCCTCGAAGCTAACAACACATTTAACTGTATGTTTTGATATTTTGATACACGTGACAAATAAAGCTAACCTTTATCTTTATCTATGGGATGAACAGCCTTTTCCTATGTTGTGCTGTTCTCTACTCTATATATTGTATATCAGTCTTTAAGTGTACCCTACGGAATGTCCTCAGAACATTGTTGTATCAATCACCACTGGAATTGGGTGTTGTTTGCCAACAATAAAGGATATTTAGATGGTAGCACTATCCTGTTCACTTACTGATCTGAAACATTCAGAGGAGATGTTGTCGCCTGTAGCAACCTCCAGCTACTATGGCACAATTGAATACTGCATTCGGACTGCAAGGAAAGGTTAATTGAACTGATGAAATTTCAGCTGCTTCCAAACCAATACTGCCAATTAAGTGCTGTGCATGATGGGTGTTTCACAGTGGGTTAGTTCACAGTGACATTTGAAGCCTCTGCAGTGATGCTCTCACGTTGATCCTGACCAAGTGTCAATTACATGACCTTTCTGCCCTTCACTGCTCTCCATTGTTCTTGCTCCCCGGCATTTCTCCCTCTCCACCTCGCAGAAGCTCCTGGCAGGCCCTGCCGGGGTACATGACAGCTCTCTCTGGCTGCAACACCAAAGTTCCCTAAAAATGTTCTGCTGTGTAGCATGAGGATTTTAATCATGTTCTGAAAAACTCTCCAACTCAAAATAAACTGATTTTATACATGTGGATTGCATTTCCTGTTAGAAACACATTTCAAAATATAATGCACTATAAAATAAGCAAACATAGGGTTTATTTGTTAATAATACATCCACTTCTACATTAATTCAATGCGAGCTTGCTAATATTTATTCTGAATACTATAAAATATTTTAATATTGTTTTTAATTTAATTTTAATTTTTATTTAGGGATGCAGTACAGTGACATGCCCTTCTGTCCTAATGAGCCCGTGCCATCTAATTATGCCCCGTGTGAACCTATAAAGTGGGTGGAAATGAGAAAACCCATGCAGTCATGGGGAGAACGTACAAACTCCTTAAGGACGGTGTGGGGAATTGAACCCTGGTCACTGGTGCTCTAAAGCACTCCACTACCGGCTATGCTACCATGCTGCCCATTGCTCTTTCTCCTTCTTGGTTTGCTGCTGCTTAAATGATTTTATCAGACAGTTTAATGCTGGTACTGCTTTCATACACCAAGCATTACCTGGAACTGACACCTGAGAGCAAGGATTATTATAAAAAGCAATGTCCTCACCCTAGAGGTCAGTAGCTCTTCGAGGTAGGAGGGTTAAGCATTGCTGAGGAACTTGGACTCCAGTCCAGGCCAGCCTCACAGTCAAATGATGACCCATTTCTAATCAATTCCAAAAATGAATAAGAATTTAGACTTTTTCCTCAGAATGTCTCAATACTTTATGATCCAGGAATCGAATTATTGCCCATTCTGAGTAAAGAAACCTTGAAATCTTTGGCGCTCGGAGTGAGTTTAAAATTGCCCACGAACTGTAAGGTCCTGCTTGTACGACGGATGACAAAATAAAATCAGCTGAGGTCTGCAAAACTCGTTCTCATCAACTGGTGGCAGCAGGTAACTTCACTAGAAATCTGTGAGACTAGGCTCCATACCACATCTATCGTTCCAAATGCATGTGAGCAGCAGGCTTAGAATATCGGAGCCTGCCTCCTGGACCACTTCAAGGTTAGAGACTGGTCTCTGGAAGAAAATAAGCCTGGATTTGCATCCAGAAGTAAATTGGGTGTTATTTTGATCTCAATTCTGTTTCACCACTGTTTGACTTTCATTTTGAAAAGTAGTCCCACTTTAGAGAGTGAGTCAGTCTAAAAGTATTTCCTGCTGATTCTCATTTCACCACCACCTTTTCCTGTTTTCCACATCTTTGCATTATTTTGTGGTTATTTACCAGAAAGCTTGCAATTGCTTCTCAGTGGCTGGATTTGACAGTGCCAAGACCCCCGTAAACAAAAGGATGGGCCATTGTGGAGCATTTCACTTCTGTGCTTGTGAGGCCAACTGATG
Organism: Mobula birostris; assembly: GCF_030028105.1. Taxonomy (NCBI): domain Eukaryota; kingdom Metazoa; phylum Chordata; class Chondrichthyes; order Myliobatiformes; family Myliobatidae; genus Mobula; species Mobula birostris. Next base: position 47,064,799 of record NC_092393.1, on the reverse strand, counting down.
AGGAAGGAGAGATGCAACATGGAGACTAGGGCCCTGTGGTTAGCATATCATTTGTAGGAAAGGGCAGTACCCCTAATGAACATGTGTTCTTTCCAGTGCTCAGCAGAGGTGGAGCAACGAGTGAGGACTTTTATCTGTGTTCAGTACAATATACTTTACCATATATCACTGTATAAAATCAAAGTACAGCACCCTCTGTTCCTTTGGACCAAGACTGTGCCTGACATGCCAACTCAAGTGGAATGCAAGATTTCCTTCGAGACATGGGAAAGAGGAAGCAGCATAGTTTCGTTCTGAGGTGGTGCAGAAGGCTATATTCAGGCCAGTCATAACCTACTACCTGTAATATTGGTGCAAAATGTGGGATGATAAGAGGGCAGCACCGATTTTATTTTTGACACACTTGATTTCATGCTGGATTGGAGCCAGTGCTATCTCAGGATTCCCCTGTGGCTTTTGACATTGACGTCACATGTTCTAATTCCTTGAAGCACTTTGTTCAGCCTGGCTAGTACTTTTGTCAATCTGCTTGTGCTTGCTTCAGTCATGTTGAAACAGTTTCTTCCTAGGACTGGCGTAGCAAAAAGTAGTCTCCATTATACAAATATATTATATCTTAATCCACTCAATGCCACTCAGACTATGCAGCTGATTATTTCACTGTCTGGATTAATTATCTACATCTATCAAAATTAAATTTGCAATTGATAAAGTAATTTATGCTTAATTTTTTTTTCCTGATCAATGAATTCTACATCAGCCTCCTATACAACTACCTTTTGAACTACTAGTCACAATGTACACAAAATGCTGGAGGAACTCTGCAGGTCAGGCAGCAGCTCTTAGCCTGAGACATCGAGGGTTTAATCCCCTCTGCAGATGCCGCCTGACCTGTTAAGTTTCTCCAACATTTTGTGTGCATTGTTTTGGATTTCCACCATCGGCAGAACCTGGCTTCTTCCCTCATCCTTTCCAGCCCTGGTGCAGGGGCTCACACCGAAATGTCAAATCTTTATTCTTCTCCATAGATGTTGCCTGACCTGCTGACCTACTCCTGCATTTTACATGTGATTGTGTTAATCTGTAGCATCGCATGTGTGTGTGGTTTGAACCATCCATCTCAGGATATGAGTCTTATGTGTAATTCCAGATAATTTCAGTCAGAAAGTGGAACAAAGCAGTGTTTCTGTAATAATAAAAACAACAAACCCTGTAAGTACTCAATAGATCATTTCAGTGTTTTGGCAAATGCACTCGATTCTCCTTGGTGGCACTATGGAAGGTGTTCTGGGCAATGGATTGCATCATTCATTATAAATCATTGGAAAGCGATGAGATTTCTGCTCTCGAGGGAGGCCCCAGTTTCAAAGAATGGAAAGTCTGTCAGATGCTCTAACCCTAACACTGCAATGAAAACCCTAACCCCCGCCAAGTCATAATTATCCATAAACCTTTCCTTGCCCATTGGTCGGCTGCAGCTACTTCCCATCTTTCAGTTGTGCTACCCTCTAAGGCAGCTGCTCACCTCCAATAAGAAAGAGTCCCAGCCCGAAACGACAACTGTTAAACTTATTTCCATAGATACTGCCTGATCTGCTGAATTCCTCCAGCAGTTTGTGTGTGTTGCTCTAGATGTGTAGCATTTTCAGAATCACTCATGTTTAAGATTCCTTTAAGTCTGCCCTTAAGACTGAACTCATTGCCAAGGTTTTGGAGTATCTTCGCAGCATCAACTCACGTGGGTTTAGTGTTAAATTTTGTTTGATAATATGATTAGACTCTAAGAAAGCATCTTATAATGTTTATATTTTTATTTTAAAATATGCGTTCAGTAGCCACTTTACTAGGTACACCTCTATACCTGCTCGTTAACACAACTATCTAATCAGCTAATCATGTGGCAGTAACCCAATGCCGAAAAGAATGCAGACATGATCAAGAGGTTCTGTTGTTGTACAGACCAAACATCGGAAGGAGGAAGAAGTGTGGCTCAGTGACTTTGAACATGGAATGGTTGTTGGTGCCAGAAACTGCTGATCTCCTGTGATTTTCATGCACAGCTGTCTCTCAAGTTTACAGAGAATGGTGCAAAAACAACAGGAAAAAAATTCAGTGAGCTGCAGTTCTGTGGGTGAAAAAACCTTGTCAATGAGAGAGGAAACATTCTCTTTGTGTCCAGTCTATCCAGGCCTTTCAGTATTCAGTAGATTTCAATAAGACACCCCCTCATCATTCTGAGCTCCATCAAGTACAGGCTAAGAGACATCAAACACACTGTTAATTTCATTCCCAGGAACATTCTTCTAAACTTACACGGGACCCTGTCCAAGGCCAGTACATTTTTTTTGATACATGGCCCAAGTTTCTCACAATATTCCAAATGTGTTCTTACCATTGCCTTGTAAAGCTTCAGCAGTACTTCCTTTTTATATTCTAGTCCTCTCAAAGTCAAAGCTAACGTTGAATTTGCCTTCCTGACACTCCACTCTATCTGCAAGTTAACTCTATTATTGCATAATTCAAGGGTAACTTTATAACTGTGCTGGTATGTGAATATGACACAATAATTTGGTGCTGGAAGTATGTCTGCTTGGGATACTGTGGGGCGTGGTACCACATATCATGATTTTCATACTGTAAAGAATTTAGACTTCAATGAAATAGACGTCCTTTAGAACTTTGTAGGTCAAGTAAGAGTTTGAGATGTAGCAAGAAACAACAATGTGTGCTGTGAGAAGAAATTAATGGGCTGGTTATTTAGATGGAGGAAGTGGCAAAACAAATTCTGTACAAAATGAATGCATTTCAGGAGGCACAAAACAAAGCAGGGGAACAAAATAAGAAAAGGTAAGATACTGATAAATATAAAGGAGCAGGGAAATCTCAGAATAAATGTATACAAACCCCAAAAAGAAGCAGATTAGGTAGGAAAAATAACTATGAAGGCTGCAGCAAAGAATTTGAGAGCGATTGTATGCAAGAACTGTACAAAATGCCAGTGAGTCCATACCTACATTTTGTGTACTGTTCCAGTCACCACAGTGCAAGAAGAACATTAGATTACATGGAAAAAGATAGATGAACATTTTAACCTGGACTACACAATTTTGTTAAAAGGCATAATTGGCTAAGCTGTGGTTGTTCTCGTTAAAATAAAGGAGGCTGAGGGGAACTTTAATTGTGATATATAAAACTTTGAGAGGCTTAGACAAAGCAGATGGGAAGGACCTCCTTCTTATCATAAAGAAGCCAATAGTGCTGTCAAAGGAAAGTAGCTTCCATCATCAGGAACCTACATCACCCAGGACATGATCTCTTCTTGCTGCTGTCATCAAGAATAAGGTACAGGAGCTCAGGACTTACATCATCAGGTTCAGGAACAGTTATTAGCCCTTAACCATAAGGCTCTTGAACCAAAGGGGATAACTTCACAATGTCAGTTGCCCCATCACTGAAATGTTCCCACAACCTATGGATTCACTTCCAAGGACTCTTCATCTCATGTTCTCAATATTTATTACTTATTTATTATTATTATTATTTCTTTCTTTCTGTACTTGCACATTTTGTTGTCTTGTGCACATCAGTTGAATATCCAGTTGGTGTGGTCTTTCATGACTCTATTATGGTTATTATTTTATTATGGATTTATCAATTATGCCCACAAGAAAATGATGACATATATGTACTTTGATAATAAATTTACTTTGAACTTTGAACATGGACAAATAGACTTAATAGGTAGAAGGAGCTGATAAAGACTGTTTTCAACAAAGGGTGGATGAATTGTGAAAACAGATAGGCATATCATATAAACAAACAAGAGAAAATCTGCAGATGCCGGAAATCCAAGCAACACACACAAAAGTGCTGAAGGAACTCAGCAGGCCAGGCAGCATCTATGCAAGGAAGTACAGTTGCCATTTCTGGTCGAAGCGCTTCATCTGGAGAAAAAAAGATGAGTAGTCAGGGAGGAAGAAACAGAAGGTGATAGGTGAAACACTGAGGGGTTAGGGGTGAAGTAAAGAGCTGGGAAGTTGAATGGTGAAAGAGATACAAGGCTGGAGAAGAGGGAACCTGATAGGAGAGATCAGAAGTCCATGGAAGAAAGAAAAGGGGAAGGAGCACTAGAAGGTGGTGGTGGTCAGGTAAGTGGAGAGAGTGAAATGGGAATTGGGAATGCTGAAGTGGGGGAAGGTTGCATTACCCGAAGTTCAAGAAATCACTGTTCATGCCATCAGGTTGGAGGCTAACCAGATGGAATATAAGGTGTTGCTACTCGAGCCTGAGTGTGGCCTCATCACAACAGTAGAGGAGGCCATGGACATGTTGGCATGGAAATGGGAAGTAGAATTAAAATAGGTGGCCACTGGGAGTTCCCACCTTTTCTGGTGGACAGAACGTAGGTGCTCGGTATGTGAAGGGGAAGGTGTAGGGGCAGGTTTAACACTTTTTCCGCTTGCAAGGATAACTGTCAGGAGGGAGATCAGTGGGGAGGGACGAATGGACAAGGGAGTCTTGTAGGGAATGACCCCTGTGGAAAGCGGAAATTTGTTGGGGGGTAGAGAAAGATGTGCTCTGTGGGATGGCAGAAGTTACGGAGAATTATGTACTGGTTGTAGAGGCTGGTGGGGTGGTAGGTGAGGACAAGAGGAACCCTATTACCCATGGAGTGGTGGGAGGATGAGGTGAGGGCAGACATGCACAAGATGGAAGAGATGTGGTTGAAGTCAGTGTTGATGGTGGAGGAAGGGAAGCACCTTTGTTTGAAGAAGGGGGAGATCTCTTTGGTTCTGGAATGAAAAAGTCTCATCCTGAGAGAAAATGCAGCAGAGACAGGAGAATTAAGAGAAGGGGATGGCATTTTAGACCATAAGACCCGAAGATATAGGAGCAGAATTAGTCCATCTAGCCTATCGAGCCTGCTCTGTCTGGCTGATACTATTTTTCCAATCTCTTCCTCAACCCCAGTTCTCAGCCTTCTCCCTGTAACCTTTGATGCCATGTCCAGTCAAGAACCTATCAATCCCTGCCTTAAATGCACCCAACAACCTGGCCTCCACAGCTACATGTGGCAACAAATTCCACACATTCACCTTCAGATTATTTTTACAAGTACAAGGGTGGGAAGAAGTATTTTCTAGGTAGCTGTGAGAGTCGGTGGGTTTATAATAGAGATCAGTAGATAAGCTACCTCCAGAGATAGAGACAGAAAGATCAAGAAAGAGGAGGGAGGTGTCAGAAATGGATCAGATAAATTTGAGGGCAGGGTGCAAGTTGGAGGCAAAGTTGATGAAGTCAACAAGCTCAGCATAGTGCAGGAAGCAGCACTAATGCAGTCATCAATGTAATGTAGGAACATTTGTAGAGTGATACCCTGGAACGTAGACTGGTCCAGGTAGTCGACAAAAAGGCAGACATAGCTGGGACCCACGCGAATGCCCATGGCTACACCTTTTGTGTGGAGGAAGCAGGAGGAGAAATTATTGAGGGTGAGGACAAGTCCCGCCAGACAGAGGAAAGTAGTGGTAGTTGGGAACTGGTTGAGTCTGGTGTCGAGAAAGAAACGGAGAGCTTTGAGGCCTTCCTGGTGGGGGTGGAGGTGTACAGAGTCTGGTTATCATATTTTTAGATTGATTGATCGTTGAGTTCTGCAACACAGAAACAAGTACTTCAGCCCAAGCTGCCTATGCTGACCAAGATGTTAGCACTTTTACCTGCATATGGCCCAGAGCCTTTACACCTCACCTTTCCATTTACCTGTCCCAATGTCTTTTCAACATTGTAATTGTACCTGCCCCTACCACTGCTCAGCAGCTCCCTCTATACACTCACCGTGCTCTGTGTGAAAAACTTGCCAATCAGATCCCTTTCCCCTATCATCATAAACCTACAGTATAGCCTATGGTTTGAGACTCTCCTACCCTCAGAAAATGACTGTGACTACCAGCCCTGTCTGTGTCTCTCACGAAATCACACCTCAGCCTCCTTTACTCCAGGGAAAACAGTCCCAGCCTATCCAAATTTGTCTTGTGTCTCAAGCACTCCACTCTACGCAATGTTCATGTGAGTCTTTTTTTTTTGCGTGCTCTCTGTTTTAATCACATCCAAATAAAAACTGAATCCAAATCAGAATCAGAATAAGAATCAGGTTGATAATCACTGAAAAATGTTGCGAAATTTGTTGTGTTGTGGAAGCAGGGCAGAGCAAGTCATAAAAAAATATGCTGTAGCTTACAATGAAAAATTAAAAAAAAAACAAATATATAGTACAAAAGAGAAATAGTGAGGATGTGAACATGAACTGCTCAGAAATCTTATGACAGAGGGGAAAAAGATATTCCTAAAACATTGAGTGTGGGTCTTCAAGCTCCAATACGTCCTCCCTGATGGTAGTAATGAGAAGAGGGCTTGTCCCAGATGGTGAAGGATGGATGCCACCTCCTTGAGGCATTATGTTTTGAAGATGCCTTCACAAGTGAGGTGTGTTGTGTATGTGATGGAACTTGCTGAGTCTGCAACCCTTTGTGATCCTCTTGTGATCCAGTGCATTGGAGACACCCCACCAGCCAGTGAAGAAACCAGTCAGAATTCTCTCCACGGTATAGCTATTAAAATTTGCTGGAGTCTTCCGTAAATCGGATTCACCAAATCTCCTCAAGCTCTGGTATATAATCTCTGGTGTGCCTTCTTTGTCATTGCATTAATGTGTTGGGCTCCTATAGTTCATTCAAAAGTACTTGGAATGACACTTGAAAAACTATAACTGACAAGGACAGAGAAATGAGCTAAGTTGGAATCACTTATTTTCAGTCAATATAGTCATGAAGGTCCATATGACTTCATGAGCAGTAACTTTTTATGATTCTGTGATTCTAGAGAAGTACTATCAATCACACATGTTAAATTTCTCATGTAAAAGTCTTATTAAAACTATAAAACTCTAAAGATGCTTTTTTCTTCCCAGGTCTCTAGAACTTTGATGTAGGATTTTCTCTGCAGTGGTGTTTGAATAATGGAGATGTTTTAAATTGAACAGGTTTACAGTTAGCCTATGGTTAAAAAAAAACATTTCCAAAAAAAAGTCTCTCAATCTGTAAACCATAAACCCTGACATTTCAAGCACAAACTTGAAATCCAATCTAAAGTTTAGCTGTTGATCCTTAATAATGCCTTTCAATGTACTTCACTTGGAGATCTCTCATGTCTTTGTTCTGTGATGACAAGAGAACAATGTTGCCAGGGCAACCTCTTTCCTCATTCAATGAGGTCAAATGTCACATTTCCTTGGGCTGTCAAAAACCTCTTCTTCAACTTTGAAGTCTCAAGGAAAAAAATTACAAATGGAATTCTGAAAGGATTTCAAGGGGACTCCTTATTAAGGGACATTAACCATTAGAGTTAGATTTTTATCTAGGCTTAAGGATCGAAATAGAAATACAACAGAACATTGTTATTGTGCTCTTGTGAACATTGTTAGCTGTAATATGCCGAGACTGCCAACATGGTTCATTATTAGTTTCCCAGCAAACGCAATTGTCGGTAAAAAAAAACCTGAGGATTAATTAGTTAGTTAATTTGTGACGTGGTGTTAAATCTCAAACATCAGGAGATTTCCTAATAATCAGTTTATGTCAGTACTCTACACATTCAATACAGCTTTAATTGTATCTCCCATAAGTAAAGTGTAATGGGTCAAAACATCACTCTCCTTGCAAAGTAAATGTTCAAGTATCTATTCAAGGCAGCTGTTAGATTTTTTGGCGTATTTTATATTTCATAATATTATTTTATAATTTCTTTTCTGTACCCCTTTAAACTGCAGCAAATGATCAGCTGCTCTGTGCATACTACATGTTTTTTTATCATGGAACTAGGGCACTTAGTGGACAACAGAAATGCTGCTTGTCTCTCTGATATGCTCTGATTTAAGAAACCTTATTTAGTTTAATTACTGTCTGACATTCTTTATCATAGTAGATCAGTGAGAAAAAAAGATATTGATACATGGTGTCAGAAAAGCCTACACAAAGTAATGGATTTAGCCCAGACCATTATGGGCAAAACCCTCCACACCATAGAACACATTTATAAGGAGTGGTGTCACAGGAAAACAGTTTCTGAAAGCGATGTACTTGATGCCAAATGCGGTCAATTCTTTGAAAGCCCATAGATGTACTGATGTTATAATATTGGTGGAAGGACAGCTGGTGACATTCTTTACCCACCTTTACATAACTAAATCTCTATTTACTCACTTCAACTACCTTCTGTGCGAGAGAGTTCTATATTCTCAGCAATATTTGGATAAAGGATTTTCTATTGAATTCCCCATCGAGCAGGCCAATACTTATAGTTCGTTTTTCGTTCGCCTCTGAACAGAATGGCTCTCTGATCATTTTCAGGGCCAGTTTGGTGGGTATAGAATTACATGGCAAGGATGGTAGAGAAAGATTTAAAGATTAGCTTTATATGTTACATATGTACATTGAAACATACAGTGAAATGCATCCTTTGCATCATCAACGAACACAGTGCAAGGATATTCTGGGGTCAACCCGCAAGTGTCACTATGCTTTTGACGGCAACACGGCATGCACAATTTTCTATCCCTCACCTGTGCAGTACATCTTTGGAATGAGGGAGGCAACAGGAGCACCCGGAGGAAACCCATGCGGTCAATGGGAGAATGTACAAGCAGAGTGGAAATTGAACTGCAGTCTTACAGCTGGCATCTAAAGCATTATGCTAACTGCTGTGCTGTCATGTTGGCATGCAGGAATTCCTTTCCTGAAAGACATTAATAAGAGATAGGTGTTTACAATAATCAGTAATTTCACATTCAATGTTATTGTTACAAAGTTTTAACTTCAGAAATATTTTATAACTTGCACTTAATTTCACCAGCTACTATGACAGGACTCTGAATAGCTATGGATTACTGGATCATGGTTCAGTACAAATGACCAATTAGCAATTGATAATCTGCAACTGCCTGGATAAAGCTCAGTGTTCAAATTTTCGAAGAAAATTTATTATAAAAATACATATATACAACCTTGAGATTCGTTTTCTTGCAGGCATTCACAATAAATACAAGAAACATAAAATAATCAGTGAATAACTAAACCCAACGGGATGGACAAACTATCAATGCAAAAGATAACAAATGGCGCAAAGAGAAAAAGAAAAAAATGAAATAATAATATATAAATAAGCAAAACATATCGAGAATATGAGATGAAGAGTTCTTGAAAGTGAGTCCATAGGTTGTGGGAACAGTGGGGCGAGTGAATTTGAACGAAGTTATCCCCTCTGGTTCAAAGCTTGATGATTGAAGGGTAATAACTGTCCCTGAGTCTGGTTAACTCAATCTCCTGCATTCAAAGACCAAACTTCAGTTTGTCTTGTGTACATGTTGGCTTTAATAATACACATGGGTTGGGAATCAAAAATCATGAAAAGTTTTATTTTATGCTTAAAGATCCCTGTACATTGTTTTTAAACCATACATCTGTAGGAGTAGCAATCTGCAATCAGTCAATAGCTTTGACCAGAATTAGGTGTTTCACATTAGCACATCCTGCATTGCTTCCCTGTCCAGTTTACAGTATAGTTGAATTTCTTTCCAGACATGTCTGCCTTCTCAAGTTGAGGCATTCCTCCTGTCAGTGAACTGCACACAGGCATGTTACCAGCACCTCTTGAGCTGGATGATCCCCTGGCAGCAACAGTAGTTGCCATGGAGAAGTCAGTAGCTTGGACCAAGTAAAATAAAGCATGGAGAAACTTGTATGCATTCTCCACCCTTTATGGTTTTCACTCAAATAAGGCCCCCTTGTACTCATGTGACTCTCCAGCCAGGATGATGGTATGGTCTGGACCACAAGCATCTTTAGAATCACCTGGCAGTGGTATCCAACAACTAGTCAGCTGATAGGAGATGGTAACAACGCTCATGGGGAATCCCTGACCTCTATGAAGTTGCTGCTCCACCTAACGGACCATGAAAGTTATTGTAGATTGCAGTGGGAGATGTTGTTATGGCTGGTAATTTGGCTTCAGACGTAAAAGAGGCAACTTCTACAAAGCTTCATTTGTAATCTGGTTTGACAGATGCCCAGAATGAGAATTGTGTTCAGTGTTTACAGGACTAATAATTCAGTACAGACTAAAGCTCCAGAAATACGAGTTCAAATTCTGTTAAGGCACCTGGGAATTTAAATTTAGTTAATTCCATAATCTGAAATAAAAAGCTGACACAGTAATTGTGATCATTGTGCTGCTGCATTGTGCTAAAAAAACATTTGCTTCACAAAAGTCTTTCAGGAAAGGGAGAGTTCATTCATACTCACTTTGTCTACAAGAAACTCAAGATCCAATCTTCTTGACTCTTAGCCCATTCACCCTAAACATTCTCTCTTCTTACTCCTCCCTTCGGGCAGAAGATACAAAAGCCAGAAAGGATGAAACACTAGGCTGAAAGATAGCTTCTGCCCTACTGTTATAAGACTATTGAACTGGCCCCATAGTATGATAGGATGAATCCTCAACCTCTCAATCTTCTTTTGATAATGTATTTCTCCTCATCGCCTGCCTGCACTGCACTCTCTCTGTAACTGTAATATTTTATTGTGCATTCTGTTATTGCTGTCTTTATACTATCTCTCTGTACTGATGTGATGAAGTAATCAGTATGGATGATAGATAGATAGATAGATATACTTTATTAATCCTGAGAGAAATTGGGTTTCGTTTGGCATGCAGAACAAAGTTTTTCACTGTCCCTTGTTACATGAGACAACAATAAACCAACTCACCATTTTAATTGTTTTCTCAAATTGTTATGAAAGTACCCAGCTCGATGACTTCTGAGAAAGACAATAAATGTTGGTTTTGCAAGTGAGGACATGCTTGATGAATGAGTAATTAAAAACAGAAAAGGAAATTTAGCTTCCTTTCAGCCACTTCCTCGCACATCTCATTTACTGCATTTCCACCAGCCCTTCTTCGATTCAGTAATGACTGACGTCAGAATATTTACAAATGTGTCCTGTGACCAGCTTTCTCCAATAACAGTGTCTTTGCTCTCAAGTTAAGCAGCTTTGTTATTGGAGCATCCAGACCAGCTTCATGCAGCTGTAACTAATACCACAAAGTTTACAGAGCTTCACACAAAATGAAAGAGCCATTCTGTACCGTCATAAAGACAATTAAAAAAATGGAAAGGAGTGTGGCTTTTCTCTCCATTAATACAGGTTTTTATTTCCATTTGAGCACAGTGACTGATCTGGCCTTATTGTAGGTGCTATATGAATGATGGAATCTTTATTTTCTGAGGGACTTTAACACAGAGAGTGCTCCCTTTTGTTGTTTAATTTCTCCTGTATGCTTCCCTTTAACGGACGTTCCTTTCTGGTTTACCCTGCCCCTCCCCTGACCAATCCTTTATCAGTATCTTAAAATATATTTTATCTCCAAGTTCCCCGATTCTGATGAAAGGCCGCCAACCTGAAACGCTTACTGTTTCTCTAATCACAGAACTGCTTTACATCTCCAGTATATTCTGTTTACATTTATTACTGTGGAAAACACATCTTTTAGTTCAAACTTCATAACCAAGTAGGGAGGGCAATGTGTGGAAGGCCACAATACACTTTCTCATTTAACATTGAGCCCATCTTGAACACCAGGTCTACTGCTGCCAGCCCAATACATTGCACTCCTCTACATCTATTAGAGGTTTTTAGCCATTTGTGAAACCAGATTGGACTATTCAACTTTTCTCCAGGCTAGCTCCCTTGGCCACATTAGAGGATTGTGCTAGAGTACTGATTATATTCAAAGTTCAACAGTTCAAAGTAATATTATTGAAGTAAATATATGTCACCATACACAACTCTGAGCTTTATTTTCTTGTGGGCAATCAGAGTAAATACAAGAGACACAATAAAATCAACAAAAGACCACACCCAACAGGATGAACAACAACCAATGTGCAACAAACTGTGCAAATACAAAAAGAAAGAGAAAAAAAGAAATAATAATAATAATAATAAATAGGCATTAAGTATTGAGAGTGTGCAATGAAGAGTCCTGAAAGTGAGTCCAGTTCAGTGGGAACAGTTCAATGATAGTGCAAGTGGAGTGAAATTATCCTCTCTGGTTTAAGAGCCTGATGGTTGATGGGTAATAATTGTTCCTGAACCTGATAGTGCAGGTTCTGAGACTCCTGTACCTTCTTCCTGATGGCAGCAGCGAGAAGAGAGCATGGCCTAGATGCGACATTCCATGTAGATAAGCTCAATAGTGGGGAGGGCTTTACCTGTGATGGATTGGGCCATAGCACTAAACCTTGTCAAAGTTTTAGATGACCTGCCGAATGTTCGCTAACTTCTCAGAGGGTAGATTATATACTGGTCTCGTAATCCAGTTACGCAGATGCCTGCACCAAAAATCCAGGGAACATTCTTTCAAATCATTTTTAACAGCTTGACAACTTGAAATAATTTCTTTAGAAAGGAAATAACAATTGAGTAAAAATTGTATTAAAATTGTTATCTTTTGTTAGTACTAAATGACAAAATAAATCTTTTGTTTAATTCAATTAATTATGAATAACACGTGATGTTCTTAATAAAGAATAATAAATTCTGCGATTAATGGAAACATTTCCTAGAATAAAAGTAGAATAGGGTTTGTGAAGTTTTTGCTGTCTGTATCTTAGCTCCTGTACTATTTGATTGCTTTTGCTATCTGTGTCTTAAGTTGATCCCTTGTCTCCCAATACCTCAGGTCAATATTTTTTCATTTTTCAGTTGAAATCTGTTCCAAAATATGACTCCTTTCTACACATTTGAAAACTCCCCTAGACCATGGTCCAACTCCCAAATCCTTAGATCTACTGTACATCACTCTTTGAATTTCATGGTCCTTTTACCCACCGTTGGTAGTCTTCAGTTACCAAGCCACCATGGTACAGAGGTTGCTTTTAGTACTCCATAGCTTCTTACCTCACTCTTATCCTTTGATACACTCCTGAAAACTCTTCCTTTTTTGACCAAACTTTCAATCACCTCTCTTTGGCTCCATATCTAAATATTTTCATTTCCTTTTTTGTTTCTGTTAATACCTTTGGAAGAATTTTCTATATGTTCAGGGCAAGGTACAAATGCAGATTGTTGTTGTTGGACTAGATGATTTTTTTCCAAGCTATATATGCAAACTCCCAATGCACACAACGCAAATATAATAAAAGCTGCCTTTGTGTGTTATTTAACCCTCTAACAGTACAAAATAAAACAAGCTTTCAACACCACAATTGGAAATTCCTTCAAGCACTATCCTATGAGTTTTGAATTAATTCTTTAAAAAGTTATTTAATTCAAGCGAGAAAGAGTTGGAATAGTAAACATTTAATAATATGGGCCCTGGGATCAGAATGTTGACATAAAAATGGTTATTCAATTCTAAAGGCACCGTATTGCATGCTGTGAAAGACATCACTGGGACAATCCACAAGCTGTTTCAGTTGTCCATTAATCATCTGGCTAATTTGTTTTTGCTTGTAACTGCCCACTGAAAATGAATGAGTGAGAACACAATAGAGAAATGGAATGTTCCTGCAAGCACACCACCAAATATAGCACAGCAGAGAGTTGGTATCAGGTTTTAAAATAACTTCATAGAGCAGTTAACTAAAACAAAGGAACAAAACATAGCTATGTAAAATATTCCTATTTTCCTTCATTCCAGTGCTCCATTTTGAGTCAAGCCAATGATGTACAGTTTAACTTTATGCATTCATTGACTTTACCTCCCAAGCCTGCAAACTCCACCGTCTTTGAAGAACAATATTTGCAGGCATGTGGGAACACCACTGACTTCAGGATCCCCACTAAACCATAAATCAACCCACATCGGAATCATCTCACTGTTCCTTCATCGTAACTGGGGAAAGCTCTGGAACCGGCTTTAGCAGCAGCAAGAAAGCATGCTCACCACATGGACGGCGATGGTTCAAGAAGGCAGCTCAGCACCTGCATTTTCAAAGGTGCCTTGAAGATGCCTCTTGAATAACTCAGTGCAAGTTAGAGCTGGCTGTGCCCATTATACTTGTGTCTTGCATATGATTGAAGGGAAGCAGATATATGCTATAAATGGGGAATAGAATGCAGAGAATTATATTATTTGAATGAATGTGTGCAGCAATGTCCTAGGCTGTGAAATTAAATTATGAATAATTTCCATATACCAGTAGAAAACCAAGAAGCCTATTTTGCATAGTGCTGGTTTACACTGTACATGTTAATGAAATGGATTTGTGTTGATGATCTATGCTGCCACTTACAGTGACAAACGTGTTTTCTTGTCTCAGAGGTAAGGCCACACATTGATATATAATGACCTGGAACCCTTAATGTCAAAGATCAATGGAGCTGGACACTAAAACCTCCTTTTTAATGGATCATTCAAAATTCAAGCATGTCCATTCTGGAGTTGCTCTTAAATTTTCAGTATAGTGAACAAAATCACTTGGAACAGAAAGTGATTTCAAACTTTGTTAAATTAATTCTGTAATTAGAGTTCTGCTACTAAATATTAGATATATTGTGATGCTCTCGGGGGGGGGGTGAGGGGGAATGGTGGTTGACAGCCTGCCCCTGCATTTCAAATGACTATCACTGTTCATTTTTCTTGTGTTATAATGCTTTTGTGGGATTATGGTGGGAAGTTCTAGTTCATTTATTGTTACATTTTAGCTTGGGTTATACAGTTATTCACCTGTGTTTTTGTGAATCACCCAAACTGTAACAGGGGTATGTGATGGTCACCTCCCTGTCTGTATGAGGCTAGTTGGGATCACTCTCTGGGTCATGGTGCCCGGTCTGTTTTGTGTATTCACAATAAAACAGTTGTTGAGTTCAACGAGCTTCCTCTTCTGTAATTTTGGACCAAATGCTCGCCACAATATATATTTTTAACAATAACTTATTTGCTTTAAAGTTGATTATTGGCAGTGTGGATGTATTGAAGAATTGTACCACGGAATTTCATGGGGTACTCTAAGACAGTCTGAAGCTACCTCAGTGAAACACAACAATTTTTTTTTATGCCCAGGATAGAATTCCAAAAGCTCAACATATTTTAAAGACACCCTTGGTACCTAAATGTGTGAAACAAAACAAAAAGAGCAAGCTTGAACTCTGCATTTGAAGATCAACTAAATTATGTTATTTTGCTAATTTAAAATTTATCTGCCTTACAAGACTGGATATCCCTACATGATTTGATAACTTTTGTTTGCAGAGTTGTTACTCCTCACCTAGTCACTCACATAGTATATACTTCATCATTACCTTGGCAACAATATTTCCTTTATCAGTTTAAAGTATGTTTTTGATTCTTAATTCACACTGAAGGAGGATATTAAATATCTATTATAATTTTAATGATTTCAAGCTTATATCAATACAGTGTTCATTACATATGATATCAGGATATAAAGTTGTTCAATAATGCAACCAAAATGTAGTATGTTATAGACAGCTCAATGAAATTCAGAGGATGTGACTAGAATATGCCTACTGCAAGCACCTTTCTTTTCTGTCCCATTCACAAACAACACAGATCCTTCCAACATCAGGAGCAATGTTGTTGGTTCTTTCAGTGAATGCCAGATCACCTGACTAAGCAGCAGCAGGGCAAAGTTCAAAGTTCAAAGTACATCTATTAACCAAGAATGCACACTATATACCACCTTGAGATTGATATACTTGCAGGCAGCCACAAAACAAAGAACCGCAATAGAATTCATGAAAAACCATACACCACAAAGGCAGTCAAACATCCAATGTGCAAAAAAGGAATAAATCATGCAAACAAATAATAAAAAAGCAAAGAAACAATCCACAGAAGATGAACTGCAATGCCCCTGAAAGTAAGTCCTCAGTCTACTGATGAGGAGCCCATGGCAGCAGGCCACAGTAGGCCAGGCTCAGCACTGAGGTGTGTAATGTCTCACTCGTAAAAACCATGATCATTCCCCAAGCTAGCCTGTCATGATAATCATCTCTTCCACTGGGTGAGGTCCGTCCTGAGTTCAATTAAGGTAATGCCTGGTAAAGCTGTGACATTAGCAGATTCATATGATTATTCAGCAAACTAAGGGTAATTCAAATGAAGATCTCAAGACAATGTAACAGACACTTAATTGTAATGGGACTGACAAACAGTAGGACTGGGTAACTATAGAAACTGGATGTAAATGGCAAAATAAATATTCAGATGATGTTAAACACATATCATAATTCCAAATTGATTTCTTTTCCGAAGTTAGATATTTATTTGTTTTGGTCTGCTGACTCCTTTGTGTCAGCATTATGCAGGATGCTTTTGGTTCATTCTAAAAGACAACAAGTACTAAATTTATGTAAAAAGTATTTTTGTTCCTTCCTTACCCCAACCAAGAGTTCTCACATATCTGGATCTATTTTTTACATGTTCATCATATCTGTGTAGAACTGGCTCACTCTACCTCATATCATTCTGTTACAAGATGGCTTTAAAGAGAACAGCCCCTAATGAAATGTTCACTCTTGCCTTTCACATACAGTAAGTATATTTGACAAGTCTCCCGACAGCAGACTGAGTTATCATGAGCTGAATCAAGGTTTGTCGCAAATGAGTGGCTGCTGTTAATCCTCAGAAAGACTAACTATTGTCATCAGGTTTGTTTAGTTTTTCCTGACATAATAATAGGAAAATAATGGAATACTCTGTCTTATTTCCTAAGTATCATCTTGCCCAACCTGAAGCTAATTTCCTTTTTATCCCTTTCTTTTATTTTCTTCACAACCTTTCCTTCATTTTTGCCCGCTCTAGATTTTTCTGGGTCTTTCCATTTAAAAAAAATGTTTATTTCCACCCCTGTTGCTGCTTAAACACTCAACATCTCCCTCTTAAACCCGAATTCAGTAAGAATTTAACTGTAAAGATGGCACAGAAGGAATCGAAATGAAGGATTGAAGAAGCGACAAGGTACCTTTCAGTGCCTCAGGATATCGGCACAGATTCCCTCAATCTGACAGTTAATCCAGTTCTACTCTCCGTAAGTTCACCTGATCAAGAATAATATTCAGCTCTTCAGTAATACTAAATCATTAGACTCAAAACCAATTATTTCTCCCAAGCTGTCAGGGTGATCAGCACCTCTACCCATTAACCTACTTCCCCACCGCCCCCCCCCCACCACCACTACGTACACATCACCTCGCAACACTTCATGTACATACATCAGTCTATGTATGTAACAGTTACTTGAGCCTTCTGTTTTATGGGATTCCTTTTATACTTATATTTATTGTGGTTTTATTTAGTTCTGTTTTATTGCTTATTGTGTTTTTGATGCTGCAGGGATCCGAAATTTCGTTCTCCTTTACACTCGTGTACTGAAGAATGACAATGAACACAAGTATAATGGATCCAGTATACTTCTGCATTTCTGACACAGTTCTGTCAATGACAACATGGTCTGATGTCCTCAGAATAAAAGTAAAAGAGGCTTTAACTATTTTATGGACACCAACATCAGATCCACTCACCTTCGATTGCAGAAGGGCAATACAAGTAAATTTCAAAGTTCAATGTTCAAAGTAAGGTTCAGAGTGAATTTATTATCAAAGTACATATATGTCACCGTATACAACCCTAAGATTCATTTTTTGAGGGCATACTCAGTAAATCCAATAACCAAAATAGAATCAATGAAACACCTCACCCAACAGGGAGGACAACCAGTATGCAAAAGAAAACGATCTGTGCAAATACAAAACAAAATTTTATTATTATTATTATTAATAATAAAGCAATAAATATCAAGAACATGATATGAAGAGTCCTTGAAAGTGAGTCCATAGGTTGTGCAAACTGTTCAGTGATGGGACAAATGAAGTTGAGTGAAGTTACCCCATTTGTTCAGGAGACTGATGACTGATGGTTGAGAGATAATAACTCTTCTAGAACCTGGTGGTGTGAATCTTGAGACCCCTGTACTTTCTCCCTGATGGCAGCAGCAAAAAAGAGAGCATTGGCCAGGGTGGTGGCGGTGAGGGGTGGCGGCAGTGGGAGGCAATGATGGATGTTGCTCTCCTGTTAGGGTTAGGGTTAGGGTGTTGATATGTGCAATGGTGGGAAGGGCTCTACTACTGATAGATGGGGCCGTATCCACTACTTTTTGTAGGATTTCCTGTTCACAGGCATAGGTGTTTCCATACCAGGCTGTGACTCAGCCAAACAACACACCCCTCACTATACATCTATGGAAGTTTGTCAGAGTTTTAGATGTCTGCCAAATATCCGAAACTTCTATGGAAGTAGAGGAGCTGCTGTGTTTTCTTCGTAATTGCATTTAAGTACCAGGACAGTTCCTATGAAATGATAACACAGAGGAATTTAATGCTGCTGGTCCTCTCCACCTCTGATGTCCCGATGAGGATTGGCTCATGGACCTCTGGTTTCCTCCTCCTGAAGTCAATAATCAACTCCTTGGTCTTGCAATCAAGCATTAGTAATTTCTTGGGTTGCTTGGAGATGGCACAATGCTATCTAGCTAAGCAAATTTTATTTTTAATACACTTTTGACCCTCTGAAAATGAAGAACTGTTATCTACCACAACATCAAGCTTGTTTGAACCCACTGCACGATGAAACTTTCCCTCAGAGTAAAAACAAAACAAACAGGACAAATACTTAGCTCTCTCTGAAATTAAATGTGAATTATGTTACCATCAAGTGTTATAACATTTCAGGCATGTTTATGTCAAGATAAAAAATAAAACACTATTTCTTCTGGCCTTACAGATGGGGAAAGCCTATTGTGGCCCCACTGAAGTGATAAAGTGAATTTGTGTTTGAATTTCTATGTCTGAAGAGGGCTCTTTATCACAGCCCACTAATGTTTGCTGACAATGATATCATGTCTCAAGCTCTGCTGCAGACCCACAGGGCAGGAGCTGGGCTTGCCTTTGTTCTTCAGCTGCCCATATTTATTGCACTTTGCCTGCTAACTGCTGTATCATGGGCTGCAGGCTGCTGATCGGGAACTGACGCTGCATAAGTTAAGCTAAGATAAACAAAATGCTCGCTCAACGCGTAAAACACTGGGGTACTGGAGGAACTGAGCAAGTCGGGCAACATCTATGGAAAGAAATGAACAGATGAGGCTTCCGGTTGAGAGCCTTGATCAGGTCCAGATGAAGAGTTTTGACCCAAAATGTCAACTGTCCATTTCTTGCCAAAGATGCTAAACTCCTCCAGCATTTTATGTATTGCTCCAGAATCCAGCACCTGCATTCTCTTGTGTCGACAATTAAAATACATATCACTTCCATGGAGACATTTGCCATTAATTTCCTAGTTGGCAAGAAACTACCTCAGCCCATATCATAACAGTCAGATTGATATGTTGCCTTATCACTTCTCACTATTTCCTAGGTGGCACAATGAATACTTGCAGGGAGATCATTGTTATTGGGACTCGCATCATCTACTGGGTGTTCCACAGCACATTAACATGTAAAAGTCGAAGCCATGAACCTGGTGGCCTAGAGCCAGTGGTGACTTCCAAGTTGTGCTCCACACTGGAATGTGCACAGCTTCCAACAAAAGAACATATATTACACAACACTTCAAACAAAGTGTTGGAGGAACTCAGCAACTCAGGCTGCATTTTGGCTGAGACTCTTCTTCAGGACTGGAACAGAAGGAGGAAGATGCCGGAATAAAAAGCTGGGAGGGAGGTGAAGGAGAATTGTAGAAAGTGATAAGTGAAACCAGGTGGGTAGGAAAGGTAAAGGGCTGAAGAGGAAAGGCTCTGATTGGAAAGGACAGTGGACCATAGGAAAAAGGGAAGGAGGAGGGGATCCAGGGGGAGGTGATAGGCAGTTGAAAAGAGGTAAGAGGCTAGAGTGGGGAATAGAAGAAGATGGGAGGAGGAGGGATTTTTTTTTACTGTAAGGAGAAATAGATATTCATGCCATTAGGTTGGAGGCTACTCCAGATGGAATATGCTCCTCTGTCCTAAGGTTGACCTCATTTTGGTACAAAAGGAGGCCATGGAGAAACAGGAATGGAAATCAGAATTAAAATGTTTGACAATTGGGAAGCCCCTACCCAGCACTTACTATGGGGAACCCGCTGTCAGAACTTATCACAAACTAGGGAAAATTTGCAGATGCTGGAAACCCAAGCAACACACGCAAATGCTGGAGGAACTCAGCAGGCCAAACAGCATCTATGGATAAAAGTGTGCTCGACGTTTCAAGCCAAGCGTCCTGTCAGAGGGTCTTGGCCCAAAGGTCGACTGTACTCTTTTCCATAGATGCTGCCTGACCTGCTGAGTTCCTCCAGCATTTTGTGTGTGTTTTTCAGAACCTGTGCTAGGTTACAGCCAACAGAAGACAAGATAGTGCCAAGGAGGTTGTACCAGAGTGAGGTAAATCAGCTGCTGAGTGGTATCACAACAACAATCTTGCACTCAATGCCAATAAGCCTAAGGAATTGATTGTGGACCTCATGAAGGGAAACTGAGGGAACACACATCAGTCCTCATTGAGGGATCGGCAGTGGAAAGGGTGAGCAGTTTCAAATTCCTGTGTGTCAAAATCTCTGAAGTTCTATCCTGGGCCAAATATATTGATGCAATTACAAAAAGGGCATGTCTGTGGCTATACAGTGGGTTCTAGTTAATTGGGACACATCAGGACCAGTAAATTTTGACCCAATTAAGCAGCTGTCCCTATTAGCTGAGTTTCATGGAATTAGCTAAAATGGTATAAAAAAGACAAACTATTCTTTAACTGAGTAACAAATTCTGTATTTAAATGAAATACAGAACAAATTCGAACACTACCAATACTACTACAGTACTATAAAACTGTGGATTAGTTCCTAATAGTTATCGACAAAGGAATTCATCCAGTTGTTACTGCCGTGTTCTTTTCATTAACAGTAAATGAGCAAAACAGCACAAATACTTAGTGCAGATAATGGATTGACTTCATACAGTGGTTTTGATGATTGGATCACCGAAGTCTTCATTTTCATTGCAGCATTTAATTTGATTATCAACTCCTACAAATTCTTTATAGTTCCTAACTTGCTGAAGTTGTGAAATCATTTAGTTTTCACTCACGGCCACTCCTGCCATCACCAAGCTTTAGTGCTTGAAACCACAGTGAGCAAAATGGTTCTGAATTGTATTACTTGCTTATTTCTTGCCAACTATTAGTGAAAAAAATGACTGCTTTTTGAACCCAAACACATACAACTGACACTGCTTGCTCTAAGCATGGTGTAGGGTCTAACTGTCACACAAGTGCACATGACAAGAAACTGTTTGGCAGTAGTCTCTTGTCTCAGTTAAGCAGCATAGTGCTCCAACTAAACAAAAGGAATACTGGCAATTTTCACAATTAGTTTTGTTCTTTAAGAGTTGTCCCAAATGAGTGGCCACCTGATTACTTGATGGCCAATTAATCAGAACCTATTTTATTTTATTAGGAATTTGAGGAGTTTTGTTAAGTCACAAAATTTCCTGCAAATTTCTATAGATATACAGTGGAGAGCATCTGGTGTTTGGGGGGTGGTGGGTCACCGCACAGGACTGGAAAAAGCTGCAGAGCATTGCAGACTGAGCTGGCTCCAGCATGGCCACCAGCCTCCCCAGCATCAAGGACATCTTCAAAAGGCGATGCATTAAAAAGAACTCTCATCACCCAGGATATACCCTCTTCTCATCGCTATCATCGGGGAGGAAGTGCAGGAGACTGAAGACATACACTCAGTGTTTAAGGAATAGCTTCTTCCCCTCCACCATCAGGTTTGTGAGTCAGAATCAGAATCCGAATTAGAATTAGAATCAGGTTTATTATCCCGGACATGTCGTGAAATTTGTTAATTTAGCAGCAGCAGTACAATGCAATACATGATAATAAAGAGAAAAAATAAATACATTAGTAGATCAATTACAGTAAGTATCTATATGTATATTGAATAGATAAAAAATAGTGCCAAAACAGAAATAATATATATTTTTAAAAAAGTATGGTAGTATTTATGGGTTCCATTTAGGAATCAAATGGCAGAGGGGAAGAAGCTGTTCCTGAGTCAGCGGGTGTGTGCCTTTAGGCTTCTGTACCTCCTTCCTGATGATAACAATGAAAGGAGGGCATGCTTTGTGTGATGAGGGTCGTCTTTTTGAGTCACTGCTCCTTGGAGATGTCTTGGTTACTATGGAGGCTAGTGCCCAAGGTGGAGATAACTAATTTTACAAATTTCTGTAGCTTCTTACGGTCCTGTGCAGTAGCCCCTGTTCCCCCACCCCATACCAGACACTGATGCAACACATCAGAATGCTCTCCGTGGTACATCGGTAGAAGTTTGATTGTTTTAGTTGACAAGCCAAATCTCTTCAAACTCCTAATGAAATACAGCCGCAATCATGCCTTCTTTATAGCTGCATTGATATGTTGGGACCTGGTTAGATCCTCAGAGATCTTGACAGTCAGGAACTTGAAATTGCTCACTTGCTCCACTTCTGATCCCCCTGTGAGAATTTGACGATAAACCAACCCATGAACACTATCTCACTCATTTTTTTGCCTCTCTTTTTGCACTACTTACTTAATAAATTCAGTGTTGCAAGTGATTTACTATTTCTAATATCTCTACGCTTTAATAATTTTTTACCATTTCAAATTAAATAATTGATTTGTACAAGTTTTCAATCTGGCTGAATATCAGGGCGGACAACAGCTTTCATGAAACTTGACAGCTTTGACAGAATCTGGAGAGGCATGGCTTTGCTGTTGGTGAAAGGGTTTCTCAGCCGTTTATGGGTGGGGCTTGCTCCAGCCCACCCGCACAACAGCACTGCATCGGGAAACAGCTCTGTCTTAATTCAGCATTTTGCCAGGCCTCTCCTGGATGTTTTTGTAAGGACACTCAGGTTCCAGATATGAATCAGTTAAGTGTGTGAACTCAGCAGTGAATGTAAGATACGTTTAATGAGTCCAGTGGAATCATAGAGAGATACAGCACAGAAACAGGACCTTCAGCTCACTGACTCTACACTGGCCATTAATCACCCATATGCACTTTATTGCATTAGGTACAGTATAAACACAAGAGAATCTGCAGATCCTGGAAATCCAGAAACACATACAAAACGCTGGAGGAATTCAGCAGGTCAGGCAGCATCTATAGAAAGGAATGAACTGCAGAAGTTTTGAGCCTGATGAAGAGTCTTGGCCCAATATGTCGACTCCTTATTCCTTTCCATAGATGTTGCCTGTCCTGCTGAGTTCCTCCAACATTTTGGATTTTGGATGTGTTACTTATACTGTATTAGATCCTTCTTTAAAAAATTCTTCTCATGTGGTAAGTTACATTTCATTAGGTGTTTGAGGAGATTTGGTATGTCACCAAAGACACTCAGAATTTCTACAGATGTATCGTGGAGGGCATTCTAACTGGCTGCATCACCGTCCGGGTTGTGGGGAGAGCACTGCACAGGATTAAAATAAACCGCAGAAAGTCGTGAAGTCAGTCAGCTCCACCCTGGACTGTAGCCTCCCCAGCATCCAGGATATCTTCAATGAGTGATTCCTCAAAAGACGCATCCATCATTAAGGAACTCCCATCATCCAGGACATGCCCTGGTTTCATTGCTACTATCAGAGAGGAGATGTAGGAGTCTGAAGACACACACTCAATGATTCAGGTACAGCTTCTTCTCCTTTGCCATCAGATTTCTGAATGGATATTGAACCCATAAACAGTACCACACTACCTTTTTATTCTCTCTTTTTGAACTATTTGTTTAACTTATCTTTTTAATATATATATACTTCTTACTGTAATTTACAGTTTTATTATTCTAAAATGCAATGTACTGCTAATGCATAACAACAAATTTCACGATGTATGCCAGTGATAATAAACCTGTTTCTGATTTTGACTGCAGGAAAGCTTTCCCGTATCAGAGGAAGATGAACCATAGATTTAGGCTGAGGGAATAAGGGAGTTAGAGACAATCTGAAGGGAAATTTTTCGCCCAGAGTGTGTTGAGTTCCTGGAATGCGATGCCTGAGAGAGTGATGGAAGAAGAGTTGCTGACAGCGTTTAAGAATTGTCGAGACAAGAACTTAAATCATCCAGGCAGAGAATGCCCCGGGGCAAGTGCTGGAAAATGGGATTAATATGGATGAGTACCCTCTTGTTAGCAGAGACATGGTCAGTCCAATGGCCTTTTTTATGCAGTATGACCCCCTTGTTTCCACGATTCTCTAACACAGAAGGCCTTTGACAAGGTGCCACGTATGAGGCTGCTTAGCAAGATAAGAGCTCATGGAATTACAGGGAAGTTACTAGCATGGGTGGAGCATTGGCAGGTTGGCAGAAAACAGAGAGTGGGAATAAAGGGATCCTATTCTGGCTGGCTGCTGGTTACCAGTGAAGTTCCACAAGGGTTGGTGTTGGGACCGCTGCTTTTTACGATGTATGGCAATGATTTGGACTACGGTATTAATGGATCTGTGGCTAAATTTGCTGATGATACAAAGATCGGTGGAGGAGCGGGTAGTGTTGAGGAAACAGAGAGACTTAGATAGTTTAGGGGAATGGACAAGGAAGTGGCAAATGAAACACAATGTTGGAAAGTGTATGGTCCTGCACTTTGGTGGAAGAAATAAATGGGCAAACTATTATTTAGATGGGGAGAAAATTCAAAATGCAGAGATCAAAGGGACTTGGGAGTCCTTGTGCAAGATACCCTAAAGATTAACCTCCAGGTTGAGTCGGTCGTGAAGAAGGCAAAATGCAATGTTGGCATTCATTTCTAGACGTATAGAATATAAGAGCAGGGATGTGATGTTGAGGCTCTATAAGGAACTCGTGAGACCACACTTGGAGTATTGTGTGCAGTTTTGGGCTCCTTATTTTAGAAAGGATATACTGGCGTTGGAGAGGGTTCAGAGAAGATTCACAAGAACGATTCCAGGAATGAAAGGGTTACCATATCAGGAACGTCTGGCAGCTCTTGGGCTGTATTCCCTGGAGTTCAGGAGAATGAGGGGGAATCTCATAGAAACATTCTGAATGTTAATAGGCCTGAATAGATTAGATATGGCAAAGTTATTTCCCATAGTAGAGGATTCTAGGACTTCAGGATCGAAGGACGTCCGTTTAGAACTGAGATACAGAGAAAGTACTTTAGTCAGATTGTGGTAAATCTGTGGAATTTGTTGCCATGAGTGGCTGTGGAGGCCAAGTCACTGGGTGCATTTAAGGCAGAGATAGATAGGTTCTGATTAGCCAGGGCATCAAAGGGTATGGGGTGAATGCTAGGGAGTGGGGATGACTGGAATAATTGGATCAGCCCATAATTGAATGGTGGAGCAGACTTGATGGGCCAAATGGCCCACTTCTGCCCCTATATCTTATGGTCTTACATGTTCATCAACTCAGCTTCTGCCTGACACCCTCCAAGATTCTACCACATACCTAGACATGAGACAATTATCTTACAAACCTGGAAAACTTTAAGATGTGGGAGGAAACTGGAGCACCCAGAAGAAACCCAGACAGTCACAGGAGAACCACACAGACAGAACCTGAGGTCAGTATTAAACCTTTGAGGCAGTCATTTTACCAGCTGTGTCGCTGTGCTACCCAGATGTTATGAACACAATAATATACAGGGTATAGCAAAAATACAACTGGATGGCTGTATGATCAATGCCTGTTTCCCAGTTATTTTGTTTTCAATGAATTGTTCTCTCTCATTTTGTTGGGGTTATGATGCCACTGTCTCTTGATGACACTATTTTTTTATTCATTTTCTGTTGACATGTGTAAGCTGACATGAATTCATGAACCTAATCATCAGGAAAGATGATCTCCATTCCAAAAGGTTCACACAGATAAAATTCAAGCCAGATTCACAAGATCACACAGGAATACTGGCTGATTTTTATCCTACCCTATGTCAGGAGAGTGACATATGTGTAGATTCAATGTCCTCACCTATCCTGTTTAAAGTGCAAAGTTCAAAGTAGATTTGTTAGCAAAGTACATATATGTCATGTATTCCACCCTGAGATTCATTTTCTTGTGGGTGTTCACAGCAGATACAAATAAACACCATAGAATTAATGAGAAGAGAAAAACAAGACAGGTAAACACCCATGTGCAAAAGATGACAAACTGTGCAAATACAAAAATAAATAAACAATAAAAATCGAGAACATGCGATGAAGAGTCTTTGAAAGTAAGTCTTATAAAAGTTAAACTAAATCAAAGGAGTCTTTGGAAGTGTAAGGGCGACTGAAGTTGAGTAAAGTTATCAACTCTGGTTCAAGAGCCTGATGGTTGACGGGTAATAACTATTATTGAATCTGGTGGTGTGGGTCCTAAGGCTCCTGTACCTGCTTCTTGATGGAAGCACTGAGAAGACAGCATGAGTTGGATGGTGGGGATCCTTGAAGATAGATGTTGTTTTCAGTCATCACTCCTCCTTGTAGGTGTGTTCAATGGTGGAGAGGGCTTTACCCACATTGGATGTGCTGTGTGCAGTACAGGCCTTTCCGTTCAACGGTACTGGAGTTTCGATACCAGACAGTGATGCAACCAGTCCGTATAGTCAGCACTACATACCTAGAAGTTTGTCAAAATTTTAGATTACATGCCAAATCTTCACAAATTTCAAAGAAAGTAGAGGCACTGCCGTGCTTTTTTGTAATGGCACTCATGTGCCGAAATGATAACGCTGACGAATTTAAAGTTGCTGACTCTCTCCACCTGATCCCCCGCTGAGGACTGGCTCATGGACCTCTACTTTCCTCCTCTTGTAGTCAATAATCATCTCCTTGACCTTGCTGACATTGCGTGGGAAGTTCATTATTGTGGCACTACTCAGCCAGATTTCCAATCTCCTGCCTTTATGTTGATTCCTCACAACCTTTGATATGTCATTGGGGCTGTGCTTAACCTCACAGTCATAAGAAGAAAGTGAGTAGAGCAGGAGGCCAAGCACACAGCCTTGTGGTGCACCCGTGCTGATGGAGAATGTGGAGGAGATGTTGTTGCCAATCCAAACTGACAGGAGTCAGTAAGTGAGGAAGCTGAGGATCCAGATGCACAAAGTGGTCTTAAGGCCTAGGTCTTGGAGCTTATTGATTAATTTTGAGGGGATGATAGTATTGAACGTTCAGCTGTTTTCAATGAAGTGCATCCTGATTTATGCACCTCCGCTGTCCAAATGTTTCACGATCGAGTGAAGAGCCAATAAAATGGCATCTGATGTTCACCTGTTGGTGAAATGTTTCATCACTAACCTCTCAAAGCTCTTCATCACAGTGGATGCAAGTGCTACTGGTGTTACAAGGTGGCATTGGGAGCGGACCCAAATGCAGGACACAGACACTTAAGCACTAGGAACAGGACAAGGTTCATCAAGAAAGCAAGGGGAATCAGGAAGAAACGATACTGGACATGGACACAGGCCCTGGACGAGACAAGGACACCAGGCCTGGGCTAGGACTAAGTCTAGGAAAGCGGGACTAGGACAAGGAACTTGGAACTAGGAGCCTGGGCTAGGACTCCGAGCCAGAGACTGGACAGGGACCTGGAACCTGGGTCTTGACTCGGGCTTGGACCCCGGATCTAAGCAAGGACAAGACATGGCTACAGGACTGGACGTGGCTAGGCTACAGGACTGGATGTGGAACTTCTACACAGGACAAGAACACAAAGCCTTAACTTAGACAGGATGAGGTTCTTGGACGTGGCTTGGACTGGACGAGAGACTCCAGCACAGGATGAGGGAACTCCAGCACCAGACTGGATGAGATACTCCTGGGCAGGATGTGGCTCGTGGACTAGGTTTTGCTCAGCTCTCGGACTCAGCTTGGTTAGGCTCTTGGATCGGAGCCGGAATTCCTCCTCAGAGCGCAGGGCCGGGACCCTTTCTAGGACGCAGGGCTGGGATGATTGCCAAGGAATCTTGCCGAGGGAACTGCCAAGGTAAACTGCCGAGGGACTCCTGGACTGGACGAGAACACGAAGCCTTGACTTGGACAGGACTGGAACTTGGAACACAGAACACAGAGCAGGACCCCTCCTTGGGAAGAGGACCTAGGGCCAGGACTCTTCTTTGACACAGACACTAAACACGGGGACACAAAGAGATAGTTCCAAACTCAACAATAGATATTCCTTATCTTGGTGTGGCAAGGCTCCAGTCTCACTCCAGCAGTTGAACTTGACAGGGATGCAGACAAGGCTTCAGAAGGAAGGGGAAGGGAACAGTCCAGCAAGGAATCCTTGGTTTGAGAGGTATTTATGTGCCAGCAAAAAATGAGAATCAGGTGCCTCAATTAAGGCACCCAATGGAACCAGAGAAAACCCGGAATACGGATCGATGGACCCGACCGTGAACCGGAATGCGGACTTCATGGACCGGACCATGACAACTGGATGATAGTCATTGGAGCACGTCTTCTTGAGTACTGGTATGCTTGATGCCTGCTTGAAGCAGGTTGGGTACCTCAGACTGCCAAAGTAAGTGGTTAAAGATATCAGTGAACACTCCAGCCTGTTGATCAGCACAGCTCTTCAGTATTTGGTCAGGTACTCCATCTGGACAGATGCTTTCCATGGGTTCATCCTCCTTACGGATGCTCTCATGTCAGCCTCAGAGACTGAAAGCACAGGGTCATTGTGGGCTGTGGAAGTTCATGAGGGAGCCTCCATGTCAAGCCCCTCAGAAGATCAGCTGACAGAAGCACATCAGCCGAAAGCATTAACTCTATATCTCTTCCTGCAGGTGCTGCCTGGGCTGCAGAATGTTTCCAGCACTTTTTGTTTTTGTTTCAGATTTCCTGTATCTGCAAGCTTTTTAATTCTTTTCTTTCATTTTCCAGTAACTATGATGGTGGCTAAGAAGTCTGGAATGAACCTGATGTCAGAGGTAGTTTTTTTTTTTCATAGAGAGTGTTGAGTCCAAGGAAAGCCCTGCCAATCAGTGGCCACTATATTAGGTACACCTGTACACCTGCCTATTAATGCAAATACCAAATGAGCCAACCATGTGGCAGCAACTCAATGCATAAGAACATGCAGATGTGGTCAACAGCTTCAATTGTTGTTCAGTCCAAAAATTGGAATGGGGAAGAAACGTGATCTAAGCAATTTTGACCATACAATGTTGATGTCAGAGAAGGTGGTTTTGAGAATCTCAGAAACTACTGATCTCTTGGGATTTACACACACAACAATATCTAGAATTTACAAAGTAAGGTGCAAAAAACAAAAAAAAAAAATCCAGTGAGCAACAGTTCTCTAGGCAATAATGCCTTGCTAGTGAGAGGGGTCAGAGGAGAATGGCCAAATTGGGTCAAGCTGACAGGAGGTCAGCAGTAACTCAAATTCACAGATGTTAGAACACTGGAATGCAGAAGAGCTTATCTGGATGCACAACACATCGAATCTTGAAGTGGATGAGATGCAGTAGCGTGAATATACACACAGTGGTCACTTCCTTAGTTACCTAAATGGCCACTGAGTGTACATTAGGGACATTTAATAAAATCTTAGATAAGCACATGGATAATAGAAAAATGAAGGGCTATTTAGGAGGGAAGGATCAAATCGATCTTAGAGTAGGTAAAAAGGTCAGCACAATATTGAGGTCCAAAGAGCTTGTAGTGTGCGGTTGCGTTCTTTGTTCTATGCAATAACAGGCTTTTCAAAAGAGTGATCTATCACTATAGTTTCACCTCAGTTATGTCACACATGGTATCACATTACTTACATTTAATATTAATTTTGCAGTTTTCAAACTTTGCATTTTGCCCCTTCTGCAAAATTTCAGAGCGAAAGGATTTTTTTTTTCTTCTGAAAAACATACATGATAGATTGATACGAAGATAGATTAGAATATAAACCTACTAAAAAATGCTCAGCAATTTATCTTATGTTATTCAGGGGTTTCTCTCTACAAATCTATGTAGTTAAAACCACAGCCCATCATAAAGTTTGATTCACGCAGCTCCCACTCAATAAGGGATTAGTTTTGCAAATTAACAGAACCTTCAATTGTACTACATATCTTGCTATCATGTCTTCACACATGTGAATAACATATTGATAACATTTGAACTCAAAACATTCAAACTCTCCCACTCAAGGTGTAAATCTGTCATATTTTACTTCGTTCACATTGCAGCTGTTCTCTTCTCTCTGAAAACAAAGGTTTCCCTGTATGTAAATGGTGACCAAAAATCTGACGATGCTGTTAAATTTGCACTGATAACGTTAAACTCCAGGGATAAATATTCATGGCCACTGATGAAAGGAATATTATCTGTGGAAATGACAGGTGAAAAAAAAATTTATGACTTTATCATCAATATCTCTGAGGTGACTGTTCTTGACTGTTCTTAGGTAGGTCATCCCTGCAAATTACCTCATAGAATTACAATTTTTCAGTGGTAAATTGTTATTTAATAAATTGTTTTTATTTCACTAAATTCCGAAAACAAATTTTGCATGGATTGAATTTAGAGTAGGCTAAAATGCAAGCACAACATCATAGGCCAAAGGGCCTGTACTATTCTGTACTCTCCTAAGCTTTATGTGTCTCATCATGTTTTACACCCATGATCAATATTTCCAAATTTATTTATAACTTACTTATTTTACTTTTAAATATTTTATATTATTTACATATTTTGTTATAATTTTTCTACAAATTTCCCTTTTCCCAAAAGTGAGTTCCATTCTGGAACCAATTCCTACATTTCTAAAATCATGTCTAAGACCAATTGAAAGCTGTTTTTAACGTTTTTTTCAGCCACATGTAAACAAACATTTATGCCTTTAATTTCTCAACAGGTTACAAAGCTTTAAAAGAAAACTCTGCCTGCTGATGGCTGGCAGATGAGGCCGCAAGTTGATTTCCTGGGTCTTCTTATTCATGTTTCTATCACTACGTCATTGGCGTCATTAACCAGGGTAAGTGAGAGTGAGTAGGTGAATCATCTGGAAATACCTACCTTTATATAAATTCAGTTTCTATCTGTCCTTCAGCAACAGATAATGAAGTACCAACACTTAACACATTCATTTTATTCTCATACAGTTTCAGTGCGGACT
This sequence comes from Mobula birostris, assembly GCF_030028105.1. Classification (NCBI taxonomy): domain Eukaryota; kingdom Metazoa; phylum Chordata; class Chondrichthyes; order Myliobatiformes; family Myliobatidae; genus Mobula; species Mobula birostris. The sequence continues at coordinate 47,033,584 of NC_092393.1, read as the reverse complement.
TAAAACTATAGAATCACAAATCCATTCTTTCTACCAAGCCACAGAAGGAAGCGTAAACAGTTATATATGGTTAAATTATTGGACTTGTATCCATAGATCCCAATTATTAATCCAGTGACAAGTGTCTCACAACAGCAGCTGGGAACTAGAATAAGGTTGTTTTAATAATCCGAGGAATCTATATCTATTTTATTGTTTTACTTACTCATTTGCTAAAAAAAATACTGGAAATATTCTGTTCTGTATGCTATTAACAAAGATGTTTATCCGCAAAATCAGCTGGTATTTTGCAATTGCTTTCTCTTCAACAACTCCTTCTGGAATTTTCTACTTCTAAACCTCTTGCATCATAAACCCAGGAAACATTCCTTAAAAGAGTGGGAGCATTAAAGGAAACATATCTGCCCATGGATAAATGTTATATATACACAATTCCTTTTATAGCAGAACACTTAAAGAAAAAGAAAACAAAACATGGAAATAACCATCCAGTCCTTTTACGCTTGACTTTGGGACAAAGTTCTGGAGATTCTTTGTTTGACAGACTTGCTTTGCTGATATGATTATAAATGGCTGTGAGCCTGTCACTGAGTTCTCCTCTTGGTTTCCTCATCCACAATATCTACAGACAAACGTTCTGCTTTATATCTCTAATGATTCCTTTCTTTTCAGCTTTTCATTCATCCAGCTGGTCTTTGCTCTTTGCATATACTTTTACAAGCAGCTTTTTGCCTCCCACTTGAAGTTCATGCTGTAATTTTAATGCACACGGAGTAAATTCTGATCCTTTATATTGATAAAAGTCGAATGCTTGCAACTTTTATGAAATTCCCTGAAATTTGTTCCAGTTTAAATCCAAGCCACCTTTGCAAGTAACCGCCTGATTAACGTATCAGAAGCTTTCTCAGATATGTCAAATACAAAAACTGCTGTAGTCAGACCACTGCTTTTGTCATTTTCATGATCTCTCTGAGGAGCATGGTCCTTCCTTGGTCCAATATGCTTTCTAACCAGAGGCACAGAGGTTGGCACCAACACCTGTTTGCCCTCTGTTGGGCAATGGTTCATGGCATACAGGATGGAGACAGTTGTGGCATCATCCAGTACTTTCATAATTCAGTTGACGCTATTGCAGGAGATGTGGCATGCAAATGGTAGATGAATCTCCAATCAAGTTGCAGTTGTCTCGGTCAATCACAATCCCAGATTGCCGGCTCTTTTGTTTTTACCATATACAAGTGCTTTCCTCCAGTATAAGTTCTTAGTTAGATATCTGTAGGCTTCAGTTCAGTATCTTTGAAAAGCCATTCAAGCCATTTTGTGGAATGACTGATACAACAGAGCCAGTGTCCATGTCTATTTTAATTAATTGACCATTCAGTTTTGGTATAAGCCGTATTGCTTGTCTACTGTTAGTTTTCACATTGTAAATCTCAAGGGGACCCAGTCCTGTATCACTCTCATCATTATCCAATTTTTCATCAACAGCATGCAGATTAGTTGTCATTTTGAAACTGCAACTTGACATTTTAGCTTTTTCTCTTCTCTGTGCAGTCTGTTTATTTTTGTCTATCCAACATGCTCTTTGCATATAGTATGTCCTTCTTAAGATACATTTTCTGTGAGTTTTGTTTTTAAACCTGTATCAGTCTGGGTTTATGTGAGCTCCTGCCATAACAGTAACACAAGTTGTTCAGCCAGGCAGATTTCTGTTTAGACATTGCAATTTTGTTTACACCTCCTTTCATTCCTGACTATAGCTCATTGTGTCTCTGTCTGCTGTCTCCATTGATACAGCTATTCCAACTACTCTTTTAAATGTAAGTTGTTCTTCAGTTAGGGGCCATTCTTGAATGTTTTCTTGTAAAATTCCACAGACTAACTGATCTCTCAGTGCATCATTAAGATCATTACCAAACTGACAATACTCAGATAATCTCTTCAGACAGTACTCTGAAATGAAATCCCCTTCCTTTTGATTCCACCCATGAAACTTAAAGTACTGTGCAATCGACAATGGTTTCAGTTCTAAGTACTCCTGCATTACTTCCACAATAGCAGCAAAACTAATTTTGGTTGGTTTGGTTAGAGCAGTTAAACCTTGAAGCAAACTGTGTACCTTTAAATCCAATGCAATCAGCAAAATTGACACCGACTTCTCATTGGCTAATCCATTTGCTTTAAAACACTGCTCAATCTATTCATATACAACACCTAGCTATTGTTGTGTAATGGAACACATCTATCTGTCAGGTGTAGTCAGCCATTTCTGGTTTTTTCATGATTGTTATCACCCAGTACTCACTGAATTGAATTAAATTGACTTTATTTCTTACATCCTTCATATACATGAGGAGGAAAAATCTTTTCATTACATCTCCGTCTGAATATGCAATGTGTAATTAATAGTAATTTGTAATAAATAGTATGGACAGTCAATATAGCTTAGAAACACAATTGTATCAGCATAAATTAATCAGTCCGACGGCATGGTGGAAGAAGCTGTCTCGAAGCCTGTTGTTCCTGGCTTTAATGCTGCAGTACCATTTCCCAGATGGTGACAACTGGAATAGTTTGTGGTTGGGTGACTCAGGTCCTCAATCATCCTTCGGGCCCTTTTTATGCACCGTCTGTGTTATTGTCCCGAATAGTGGGAAGTTCACATCTACAGATGCACTGGGCTATCCGAACCACTCTTTGCAGAGTCCTACAATTGAGGGAGGTACATTTCCCACACCAGGCAGTGATACAGCCAGTCAATTGTGCCCATGTCAAAAGTCCTTCAGATTTGGGGACTCATGCCGAACTTCTTCAACCGCCCACAGTTGTGCTGCGCACATCCTGTTTATGAACCCATGAATTGTTCTGCTTTCTGTATTTTTATTACTGGATGATGTCTTCCCTTCTGAAGAAGCATGTGCTGCACTACTTTTTTCAATACTCAAACACGAGGAAATCTGCAGATGCTGGAATTTCAAGCAACACACAAAAAAGTTGCTGGTGAACACAGCAGGCCAGGCAGCATCAATAGAAAGAAGTACAGTCGACCCTTCGTTTTTTTTTAACTCGAATATCTTGCTACGCTTTAACAGGTTGTTAGTCTTTTCAGGTTCGTTTTAAAAATACCTCATCACCACTGTTATGTTTTGTAACTCCAAAAAATTAAACTAATTAAAAGGAAAAGACGGGAGTTCAAAATATGCATCTAACTTAGTGTTACTTTAAGCAGGCTGTGGTGGTGTAATGTCATAAACCATTCACGTATGTATACAACTATAACAATTGATTTTAGCAGATAAAGAATACTTAATCAACAACATAATTACAATATTAGCTTAATGTTACTGGATTATTAAATATACAAAACCAACTGTACATCATTGAAACGTGGGAGGAAACTGGAGCAGCTGAAGGAAACCCAAAAAGTCACAAACATGTATACTCTTAAAATTGATGGCGGGAATCGAACCTCCATCAGTGATCCCTGGTGAAGCATTACACTAACCGCTATGCTACTGTGGCATAATTCTGCATATTTCTCCCACTTCTATGAGCTAAAATATGCAAAATTAATGAGAAAATATCCTTGTACTGTGAATGTAATCTGAACATATTCTAATTTAGTTAAATTTTTACATGTAAAGCATTAAAAACATAAATGTTTTATATTATCTATGCTGGAGAGCATGCAGAGAACATCAAGGTTTGAAAATGTTAATATTAAGCAAGCTATGGCTCGGGGTTGTGGTATATAAAAGTATGAAGGACCCACAAAAAGCGAAGAAGGACTGCTTTTGCTTAGCTGATTGGCCAGAAACCAAAAGACATAGACTCAAATTAACTGGTAGAAAGATCTGTGCTAACTTGAGGAAAAAATGTTTTTACCTAGAAAGTGAAAGTGGTTTAGAACTAAGTGCCTGAAAGAATGGCAAATCCCAAATGATTGGTTTGACACAACACCATGGACTGAAGGGCCTGTTTCTGGCCTGTATTGTTCAATGTGTTATGTTCTATAGGTTATGCCAAATGGTATATTTGAAGAACTGTTATGGATCAATGGTTGGAAATGGGATTAAGTTGCTCAGCTCTTTCTTGACTCACATGTGATGAATTGCCTTTTTCTACAGTATGTTCTAAATTTTCTCTGATTCTAAGACACACATACACAAATTAACTGTAATAATTACTGTGTTAAAAAGCCAATCAGTCAAATTTAAACAGGTAATTGTTACCGTGCGGAGTTTTAATTATGGAACTCTCTTGCTCGTGCTGCCTATCCTGGATTTCTCTCTGCAATACAGTGGGTGGCAGTTCGACTGAGTTAGTTTTTATTTCCGCAATATTAACAGACTACTGAGGTCTCCTGTTGATCTGAAGGAAAATATCTGATTCCTCGTTAATCTGTCAGAATAAAACAAAGAGCAAGTGTCAAAGCATAAAGTATGTTGTTTGCAGAGAAAATAAAGACTCTATGCTAGGCTGGCTTCTATCATGCCTGTAAAACAACATTACAGTTGAACATTAGAAAGTGTGAGCTTTGGATATAATGGATGACGACAATGTCAACAACTTCCACAGCGAGGGTTCTAACCCACCCACACCTCTGCAGTAATTCCTCAGCTGGCGCCATATTTCTACCTTCAGTAAGCCTTTTCTCTGCAGAGGTGCAGAGGTTCTGTAGCCAAAAGAATCATTTCTTTATCATATGTACATTGAAACATACAATGAAATGTGTCGTTTGCATTATGTGCCGACACAAACTCAGGATGTGCTGGGGATGGCATTGCTCATTCCAGTGGCATCATAGCATGCCTACAATATTCAGCTGAACAACGCAGAATACAATAGGATGACAGCAACAAAAAACCAACAAGACCGCTTTCATCCCTCCCATCCACAGACCCACTTACGCACACAGACACCCCTCCAACTCCAGGGCAAGTCACCTCCGTGCCTTTAGCCTCCAATGGATTTGCAGACAACAGGCGTCTAACTTTCAGACGTGCCAACTCAGGAACTTTGACTTTGGCTTGTGTGCGTATGCTTGTGAGTGGTGCAGGAGGTGTGAAAAATGACCATTACCTGCCCTGCTTCAATTGCATTCAGAACAACCTGTCACCTTTGATCAATTTGTTGAGATCCACATCTTGTGTTTTATCAGCACAGTAACCCTACTCTGCTGTCTGCTCATTTCAGCCCCACCTGTATTTGCCAGCTGGAAAGTCCAGTGAATTTGCTGTTGTGCCCACCTTTCCTCTTCCATTCTCAGCAACCGATACTGATATTCCTAATTGTTTCAACCTGTCATTTGGCTGCCAAGGTGGCATAGCAACTTGCACGACACCATTACATCTCAAAATGTCAGAGTACAATTCCAAAGTCAGCTGTAAGGAGTCTGTACATCCACCCCTTCGAAAGCGAGTGTTTTCTCTGGGTGCTCCAGATTCCTCTGGTTTTCTCCCACAGTCCAATAATGTTCCATTTAGCATGTTAATCGGTCATTGGAAATCGTCCCGTGATTGGGTTAGGGTTAAATCAGGAGTAGTCAGTGTTTGTGGGGCCTCACAGCTCAAAGGGGCGGAAGGGCCCGTAAATCTAAATAATATAAAAGTTAAAAATAAAGATCATTCATTATACCTGGGATCTACCTGTTCTCTTTCATTACCCTTTGCACATTGCTTGCCATAAACACTCTGCTCCTTTCCTCCCCCAGTCTTGCACTTCCTCTTACACCCTAGGATTCGTTTTCTATGGAATCTTGTGCATGCCTATGTACTCCTCACTGAGTATAGTTTACTACAAGCTTCCAAAGGGGAAATGTTCTGACACATAGCTTTCAATCAAGTTCAGGCATTCCCTTCAATTAAACCCTTTATTGCTATTTAGAAAGCTACCAATGCAAGCAACTTGTAGAATCCAAAGTAACACCATTTTTGTCTATGTTTTCTGCATCCACCACGACCCAGGTTCACTTTATTTGGAATTTTTTATAATAAGTTTGTTGAGTCATTGGTACTGTCACCCAGTTAGACCAACACTGGACATGTGTGACCGGAATCCAACATCAATGGCAGTTGTCTTTGTTGGAATCATATGTTTTTAGTGGTCAAGGATGTATATACTTCTTGAAGATGCAATTAACTTCATAAGCAAGCTTTTTTGAATCTTATTAGAAAGATTTTTGCTTCCAGTCTCAGACAATTTTACTTCCAGACCTTTTGCTTCAGTCAACGATGTTAAATCTCAGTTTTACTTCAGCAGATTTTAGTATATATTGTTTGATATGAAAAATCTCACCACTAGCATTTAAAATAATTTCACAATCATCAGGTAGAATGGATTGGCACAACTGTCTAGGAATGCCCGTTGGCGGGTTAAGCAATCATTGTAAATTGTCCCATGATTAGGCTAGGGCTAAATCGGGGGGTTTAAATTGAAGGGCATATTCTGCATTGTACATAAATAATTAAGTAATGAACTCATTACAAAGCACATCCACAAGTTGGTTGTTTCCAGATAGCACTCTGGTGACACTGACTGCCAGTGACTTTTTGGGCAAATAGTCATAGTCATACTTTATTGATCCCAGGGGAAATTGGTTAAGCATGATTCATCAAAGTTGCACACAAAATCAACGTAAATTTAACTTCAGTTAGAAATAGGCTAAATCAAGTGCCAGGAGATTACATTAATGGTTCATAAAGGGAAAGGAATTAAGCATCTCCTAATACTGACCAGGGGTTGTGCTTTTAAAACCCTGTAATTGTTCAAATATTTACCACGTTGAAGGTTTTTATTCACTAAACCAGACATAGTTATTAGGAGTGAGCTGTGTGTTCTAAGCAGCCAGGGTTTCTTTAAATCCAGACACAACACAAGTTAATCATAGAATTTCCAGTCAGAGTGTCTTTCGTTATACCTGGGGGACAATTTAAATTCAGAATGGGGAAGATTTTCCCCTATTTTTGTGAATACTTGTGGGAGCAATAAGGTGCCATTAGCAACAGTGGATCTTAGAAATGTGGGCAGAATTCAGTTTCCATTCTGGTGTCGCTCACCAAAGACTGACTTCATCTTTGAGATAAAGTGAACAATCCATTTCAAATTGGATTGATTCTGACCCGCCTTTATTAATATTGCTTTTTAACAGCAGATCATCTCCCCAGCTGTGATTGCTTCCCATGGTGTTTCATTTTGGTTCAATTCAAAACTTGTCAATTTATGTATATTTGTCTTTAGACATATAAATCTATCATGTTTATGTCATAATGTAAAACAAAATAACATGCAACATCACTTTGTAAAAGAACGTCACTTTTTTTGATTTGTAGGAAGTCAGATTCATATTATTTTAAGCCTTGAATTTAAAGCAACACGTTTCATGCTGTTGGGCTCGATATAAACTGGTCAAATCTGGTACTGTTTAACATCGAGTTGTCTGCTATATTCAAACAAGTAATAAAGGCAGCCTGATTTGCAAATGGAAGGGAAGAAAAGAATGCATGATCTATGTCATAAAATCAGCCTCTAATTTATAGTATCATTCACTAGGAATATAAAATACATAAATATGCAATACTGAGGTGCAGCTGTCTCTCTGCTATAGTTATATTTGTTCTTTGTAAAGACAAACAGTGTGGGTAAAAATAGTAGAACTACATTTATTTACAGATTTACAGCAACAGCTTTTGCTCTAGCCCCAGCATGTGTGACGAGCTCACTCATGTCATCTCTGTTTCCGGGTGAACCACCTGCATTGCCCACTGGGAACTGAAGTTCTCTATTATTATTAAACCCTCACTAATTTTTATAGATGCACCGTAGAAAGCATTCTTCTAGGGTGCATCACAACCTGGTATGGAAGTTGTCCTGTCCAAGACCGACAGAAGCTGCAGAAGATCGTGAACACGGCGCAGCGCATCACATAAACCAATCTTCCATCCGTGGACTCACTTAATATCGCACACTGTCGGAGCAGTGCTGCCAGGATAATCAAGGACACGACCCACCCAGCCAACATGCTTTTCGTCCCTCTTCCCTCCGGGAGAAGGTTCAGGAGCTTGAAGACTCGTACGGCCAGATTTGGGAACAGCTTCTTTCCAACTGTATAAGACAGCTGAATGGATCCTGACCCAGATCTGGGCCGTACCCTGCAAATATCCGGACCTGCCTCTCGGTTTTTTGAACGACCTTACTTCCCCTTTTTCTATTTTCTACTTATGATTTATAATTTAAGTTTTTAATATTTACTAATTTTAACTATTTTTAATATTTAATATTTGTAATCCAGGGAGTGTGAAGCGCAGAATCAAATATCGCTGTGATGATTGTATGTTCTAGTACCAATTGCTTGGTGACAATAAAGTATAAAGTATAAGTATATGCACACAAATAACACATCTTCCTCCTTTAAAGATAATACACACACAATGCTATGTCCCCATAAACCTGAAAGAGACAGTAATCCTTTGCAACAACAATATTTACATTCTGTAGTCAGTCCCTTTTTCACTTAGTAAATGTCACAGCTATGGGTTGGAGTTTGTGGTCGTAGATCCACACAATTCCTCCTCAGAGGTGTTCCTCACTCCATCTGCATCTGGTAGGAATGTGGAGCAACTTCCCTTTGCACATACCCATGCATGGAGCGTGTGGCAGAATCTTGATCTCAGATTCACATTTGATCTCCAGGCTTTTTGCAATCTCGGCGTGAGGCTGTTTCTGTTTCTGTTTCCCTTTTAGCCAACTTGACCTTGTGTGCTCCTTTAGGTGTCAGCAAGTTTTTGTGCACTAGAAGGTTAATGCATATGCGTCAACATTTGGGCTGGTGAATGGCCATTCAGTAGTGGCGCACTTCTGTAAATCATCAGACTTCTGTGGAAATCCTCTCATCCATCTTGTGCCTTCTTCATGAGACCCTTCACTACCTTGACCAAACTCTCTACTAGGTCTTTAGATTTTGGGCGATGTGGGCTTGAAGTTATATGTCAAAACGTCCAATCACTGGCAAAAGACTGAAATTCACAGCTCAGCAATTGTGGATCATTGTCTGATCTCACTTCACATGGAACTCCATGCCTCACAAGCCTTTCAGGAAGGTGATGGCTACTTTGCTGGATGCTGATCGCAGTGTTGCAACCTCTGGGTAATTGGAAAAGTAGTCTCGTAAACACAAAATAATCTGCAGATGCTGGGGTCAAAGCAACATTCACAACACACTGGAGGAACTCAGCAGGTCGGGCAGCATCCATGGAGACGTCGACCAATCTTTTCCATGGATGCTGCCCAACCTACTGAGTTGCTCCAGCATGTTGTGAGTGTTGGAAAAGTAGTCTGTTACAACAACATGACTCTTCCCATTATATTCAAACAAATCCACTCCAATTTTGAAGTACGGCCTGGTACAAGGTGTGGTGTAAGTTGTTTGGTTTGCTGCTTTGGCCTGTAGGGAAGGTATATTTCACATGAAGCAGTGGTCTGTCTGAAGTCTTGGTTCATTCTTGGCCAGTACCTCACTTCACAACCTCTTCATTTACATTTTACCACATCAAGATGCCCTTTATGTATCTTCTGGAGTACTTCCTTGTGTAGTGACACTGGAACCACAAACCTGTTCCCTTTGAAGTCCATATCTTCCACTACGGTCTGTTCAGCTCTATATGCTCAATAATCCGGAATACATATTGCACAGTCGTTCTTATATGCTGCTACCTTTTCTGGATTGCCTCTGGTACTTTCATTGCTTCATCTGTCCTTGCTGCTGTCCTAATCTTCTCTATTCTATTGGGAGATACTGGAATGGGGGTGACAATCATGTCAATATTAGCCTGTATACCTACATTAACCTCATGGTCACTCATTTCTTTCTTGTTGACTGCTTGAGACAACACATCAGCAGCAAACATATATTTTCCCAGCATGTAGATCATCTTCACATCATACTTCTGCAGCCTTATCAACATGCGCTGTTCTTCATTGGACAGCCATTCAAGTGGCTTGGACATAACTGAGAACAGTGGTTTATAGTCTGTCTCCGCTTCAAAAGTTTGTCCATAGATGTACTGATGGAACTTTTCTCATGCATATGTGCTGACAGGAAGCTCTTTCTCCATCCATGCATAGTTAGTTGGCTTCCACACTTGCTAAAGTCCTTGATGCATAGGCCATAGGTTGCCATGTGTCATCATGCTGTTGCAGTAGTACTGCTGCAAGGCCATATCACAATGTATCAGCCGAGATCCTAGTGCACCTTTCCGAATCAAAAAAACTTCAGCACCAGCTCTTCAGTTAGGACTCATTTCAGCAGCTGGTAACACTCTTCTTGCTCATGAGACCAAATCTACCCATTTTGCTGCTCAAGGAGTGACCTAAGTGCTAACACAGTAGAGGGATAAACTTAGCCAGGTAAGTCACCATCCCCAAGAAATGTCTCACCTCTTCCTTGTTTTGGGGCATCTTAAAATTTTCAATGTCTGACGTCTTTCTTGGGTCAGGCTTCACTCCCTCTTCTGATGTGACATCTCCTATGAAGATCAGTGATTTATCACTAAACTCACATTTCTGTTTATTTAATTTAAAATGAACATTCTGTGTTACGTCAACCACCTGTCTCAGTTGTGCATTATGTTCATCCTTGGTGGACCCCCAGACGACGAAGTCATCCATCGTGATCTTGACACCAGGTATACCCTCAAAGGTCATGAGGATGGTTTTATGGTAGACTTCTGGTGTGGACAGAATCCCATATGGTAGCCGAAGAAAGCAATATCTTCCCCATGGTGCAGTAAAAGGAGACAATCTCAAACCTGATTCGTTCCGCTTCATCTGCCAAAATTCAGACTCCGTGCTGTGTTTGCTAAACTATTTGGTACATGCAAACTAGGACATGATCTCCTCCCATGTTAGCAAATTAAAATGCTCTCTCCTGATGGCTTTATTGAGGTCTCTTGGGTCTAGACATATCCACAATGCTCCATCTTAAGCTCATCCAAATGTTATTCTTCAATTGAAGAATGTTATTCTTCAATTTTCTGTATGATATTTATCTGATCCTTGCATGCTAGTTCTTGTTCAAGTTTGATAAAGAGCGTCTGATGGCTCTGGGCCAGTATTCACTAGAATTCAGAAGAATGAGAGGTGACCTCATTGAAACCTATCGAATGGTGTAAGGCCTTGATAGAGTGGATGTGGAGAGGATGTTTCCTCTGGTGGGAGAGTCTAAGTCCAGAGGACAGGCTCAGACTAGAGGGATTTCCTTTTAGAATGGAAATGAAGAGGAAATTATTTAGCCAGAGAGTGGTGAATCCGTGGAATTCCTTGCCACAGGCAGCTGTTGAGGCCAAGTCTTTATGTATATTTAAGGCAGAGGTTGATAGATTCTTGATTGGGCAGGGTGTGAAAGGATAAGGGGAGAAGGCAGGAGATTGGGGCTGAGAGGAAACTTGGAGCAGCCATGATGAAATGGTGGAGCAGACTTGATGGGCCAAATGGCCTAATTCTGCTCCTAAATCCAGAGCCCTGGACAGCATACTTCTATCTCACTTATAATATTACCCATGGTCTTGCCCAGTTTTTTTCTCCCCAGCTCCAATGCTCTGGACTGTATATCTCCACCTTCCCTTATATACTTAGGCATGGTCTTGTCCAGTTGTCTGCAATCTCTTAATACCAATGACCCATTTAATTATCTAAGTTCAGCCTCCCAGGCACCTTCATTTCTCCACTTACCATTTGTAGCAACACATAATTGAGGCAATTTATATTTTAGGACAATTTTTAAGGTTAGCATTGGCTTTAGTTCAAAAGAGTGATTACAACAGCTGAAGAGAGACTCAAGATTACTTTAACCTCAGCACGAAGTCCATGCTGATTCAGAACCATTCAGGGTTTTTTTTCTGACATAATTGGACATCAATAATCAGTGGAATTGAGGCCTAACAACAAATCAATATGATACCAGAAAGAAAGCAGGCTTAAGCGGCCACTAAGCCGACCTCTAGTCCTGTTACTTACTGTTTTACCTTTATGTCAACAACTACGAGGAGCTGTCATGGGCCAACACATTGATGCAATCACAAAGAAGGTAGTGGATCTACTTCATTAGGAGTTTAAGGAGACTCAGCATGCCTTTTGCAAATTTCCAAAGATGTAGAGTGAAGAGCATTATGACTGATTGCATCACAGCTTAGTACAGAGCTTCCACTTAATCAACTAGTCATTGTCATACCTTATTGGCTGTGGGAGGGAACCAGAGCAACTGAAGGAAAGCCATGCAGTCACAGAGAGAACATACAGATTCCTACAAGCAGTAGCAGGTTCAGTCCAATAAGTGGTGAACTCACCAGATGTAAAACACTCATATCCATTTCTATAGTTCATTACAAAACAAAAATCTGCTCCATCTTGGTGAAATCAGTATTCAATAATTTGTGGAAAGCTTAGCAGCAAGACAAGATATCAAGATTGAAAAAAATAATGTTAAGAGTTTTGCAAATGCAGAAGATTTTGTGGGGTGGTGCCTGAAATGGTATTGATGAGGAATCTGGATGTTCTCACCGGAAATGTGGATAAGTTAAGGCTGAGGTCATTAATATAGGATTATCAATGAGTTTTCTTCCTTACTGATCTAACATACATCTTTATAGATAGTCAACAGTTTTAATAGTCATAATATCAGTGTTACGAACAACTAGGGTTGCCAACTGTCCCGTATTAGCGGGGACATCCCGTATATTGGGCTAAATTGGTTTGTCCCATATGGGACCGCCCTTGTCTCGTATTTCCCCCGCTAAGGTAGAGCGTTCCTATGAAACCTTTCATGCTGAAATGGCGTAAAGCGAAGAAGCAATTACTATTAATTTATACGGGAAAAATTTTTGAGCGTTCCCAGACGCAAAAAATAACCTACCAAATCATACCAAATAACACATAAAACCTAATAACACTAACATACAGTAAAGGCAGGAATGATATGATAAATACATAGCCTAAATAAAATAGAAATAATGTATGTACAGTGTAGTTTCGCTGAACAGAATCGCCAAAACGGATTTGTAGAAAAAAAAATTGGCACATACACACATGCACACGTCATGTATGCGCACATCACGCATGCGCACACAGGTGCCCGTGCAAGGCTTCATGGTCATGGTAGTCTTTCTCGGGTTAAACACAAGTGTCCCGTATTTGACTGCTACGTTTGTCCCTTATTTGGGAGTGAGAAAGTTGGCAACCCTATGAACAACTGCACACTAAGATTAATAGATGGTCAATCATAGATTCATAAACTACATCTAATTTCCTTGCAACCCCCTCACTGGTTACAGATGAAGGTTTAGTCTCAAAAGTCGGGTACTCGAACTGCAGACCTTTGGGTGTTATTATCGTGATAGTTTCAACAAATTAATATAATTGAGGATAATGTGAAGGATTGCTTTAAAATACTTTAGAATAACAATTGTATAAATTGTACTTTCCATTTCCTTTTCCTTATTTGAATCTTATAGGGAATGAAGTACTTTCAAAGCCTAATAACCATTGTAATGCAAGAGAAAGCACTAATGAGGGGCTGCAGTTCATGTGGTATACATAGTAACACACACAAAATGCTGGAGGAACTCAGCAGGTCAGGCAGCATCTTTCGAAACCCTTGGGCCTCAGCCCGAGACGTCGATTGCTTATTCCTCTCCATAGATGTTGCCTGACCTGCTGAGTTCCCCCAGCATTTTGTGTGTGTTGCTTTGGATTTCCAGCATCTGCAGAATTTCTCGTGTTTATCAGGTGGTACCATACCTTTTATTGCATCAAGTCTTGTTCCAGTGATGAGCACATAAATCTGGCTTTGGAGAATAAACAAAACTGGAGATAATTGATCCTTGACGAAATACTTACCTCTCGCTTTAAAAAAGGCAAGTTAGTCCTGGCTGATAACCAACCATATTCAAGAGAACAAAAACAAACTAGCTAGTCATTATTACATTGCAGTCTGTGGGAGCTTACTGTGTATAAATCTGCTGTCCTGTTTCTTGCATTGCAACATTACTACAGTTCTGAAGTACTTTATTGACTGTAAAATGCTCCAGGGTGTTGTGAAACGCTTTATATAAATGCAAGTCTTTATTTTACAAGGAATAAGTGCAAAACGGTTTTCAAAAGCTTTTTTCCTATTTAAGTTAACTTTTAAAATTCTTTTTGCTTGCAATATGAGCTCACAATAATACTCAAAGTGTCAAGCCGACACTTTATTAATGACTAAAAACACTAAAATGGCTTTTTTTTTATCAATCCTTACTTCAGTAATGTCCCATTATTCTGTATAGATACACTGAACACTGATAGCAAATTACTTCTTCAAATATCACACAAGAATAATTTTACAGGCCACTTAAAAAATAGAAGTTCAGCACTCACTTAGTTAATAAAAACTGAATCCAAATGTTTTCCTTTAATTACTAAGGGTCAGGATATGACAATGATTGTTTGCCAACGCATGTTCCCCAACATTGGGAATGAGTCAGCAGTCAATATACCTGGCTGGCACAACCTGCTACGTTATTGGAGAGAGTCTGCAAGTGTGATTTCTGTTTGTAGTTAACTCTTGATCCAGGCTGTTTAATGTGCCACAGACTGCAGAACCATTTACGTACCATTATTAGACTGTGTTCTAAAGAGGGTGGAGAAGATGGCGGTGCGACGCAGCACAGGCGGCCGTTCTGAATTATATTGTATGTGTTAACTAGGGGGCCATGCACAATCCTGATTTGATGGAGACAGACGTGAGAAGCACGGAGGAATACCTGGAGAAACTTCTGAAACGCCCGCTTCGCTGCTGCTGCTACTGTGTGATCGAGAATTTCCAGAGGGGAAGGCCCCAAATCCTCGGCTTTGCCTATTGCCTGTTGCTGGGGCTGGGATCAAAGCGCTCGGCAGAGATGGTGCTCGGTGTTGGAGAGCTGGTCGGAGGCTCGGAGTTTTCGGACGGACTCAAGAGTCGGACTGTGGTCGGATGCTTCCAGGATGCTGCATCGGCAAGTTTGCGGCGCTGGAGGTTCACCGTCTGTGTGAGATGATGGGGTTTTCGAGAGACTTTGAGACTTTTTACCGTGCCCATGGTCTGTTCTTTATCAAATTACGGTATTGCTTTGCACTGTTGTAACTGTATGTTATATTTATGTGGTTTTTGTCAGTTTTTCAGACTGTTTGTCTTGTGTTTCTGTGATATCACTCTGGAGAAACATTGTATCATTTCCTAATGCATGCATTACTAAATGACAATAAAAGAGGACTGCGTGTCCTTATAATAATAATCATCATATCACAACTAGTATGATTAATGTTTTAAGTTTGATGATTTAATTATTCTGATTTTTTTTTAGTGTGGTTGCATTATAGCCTGGTATGGAGCCTCCAATGCATAGGATTGCAAGAGGGCTATAGACTTGGCCAGCTCCATCAACTTCACAGCTCTCCCTGCCATTGAGGACATCTTCAAGAAGTAGTGACTCAAGAAAGAGGCATGCATCATCAAAGACCTTCACGATCTGAGACATGCCTTCTTCGTGTTACTACCATTGGGGAGCAGATACAGGTTCCTCAAGAACCAACCTCTATGTTTTAAGGATAGGTCCTTCCCATCAGCCATCAGATTTCTGAACAGTCTATGAATCCATGAACACTAACTGGTTATTCATCTTTTGCACTGTTTTATTTATTTTTGTAACTTTTAATATCTTTTATGGCTTTCACTTTACTGCTGCCACAAAACAACGTTTATGATATACACACAGTGCCTCTTTATGAGGTACACCTGTTCGTTAATTCAAATATCTAATCAGTCAATAATGTGGCAGCAACTCAAGGCATAAAAGCATGTAGACATGGTCAAAAGGGTCAGTTGTTGTTCAGACCAAATATCAGAATGGAGACGAAATGTGATCTGACTTTGACCATGAAGTGAGTGTAGGATGGTTTGAGTATCTCAGAAACTACTGCTTCCCTGGAATTTTCACACAGTTCAGTCTCTAGAGTTTATGGAGAATGGTGCAAAGAAAAAAAAAGAAATCTAGTGAGTGGCAGTTCTGTGGGTGAAAGCACCTTGCTAATGAAAGAGGTTAAGAGAGAATAGCCAGACTGTTTCAAGCTGATAAGAAGGTGGAAGTAGCTCAAATAACCACTCGTCACAGCAGTTGTCTGCAGTAAAGCATCTCCTGATATACTGCATAACATGTCAAAACTTGAAGTGCATGGACCACCACAAAAGCAGACCACAAATAAACACACAATGTTTGTTCAGAACAAACAAATGAAGAGACGTACTGACTGTATCTCAGTGTTAATAAATTTAATTCTGATTCTAGGTATTTGCAGGTATATGTTCATGATCCCTGCATTTGTTACTGGTGATCAATGAATACATTTCTCCTATGATTAAACAGCTAAGCCCAACATACTGAACTGAACATAGAACATAGAACCTAGAACGGTACAGCATAAGAACAGGCTTTTCAGCCGAAAAAGTGAAAATCAAAAACACCCAAACACTAATCCCTCCGATCACAATAACTATATCTTTCCATCTTCCTTACATCCATGTGCCTACCTAGATAGGTCTTAAAGACTCCAATGTATTTGTCTCTACCACCATACTAGCCTGTACATTCCACTCTCTGAGTGAAAAACCTGCCCCTCACATCCCCTTTGAACATACCCCCTCTCACCTTCAATGCATGCCCTCTGGTATTAGACATTTCAAACCTCGGAAGTAGATGCTCCCTGTCTATTCTATCTATGCCTATCATAATCGTATAAAACTCTATCAGATCTTCCCTCAGTGCCACTCCAGAGAAAACAACCCAAGTTTATCCAGCATCTCGTGATAGCACTTGCCCTCCAAGCCAGGCAGCATCCTGGTAACCTCTCCTGCACCTTCTCACAAAACCTCAACATCCTTCCTATAGTGAGGTGACCAGAATGATATGCCATTCTCCACTTACTGCCTGATCAGAGTT